>NC_143587.1:124283311-124603613 GCF_048544385.1 Mastigoproctus giganteus | reverse complement strand
TGTCCCAATCCACAAAGGAGGATCAAAGGGAGACACAGGTAATTACAGACTTGTTAGTTTAACTTCTGTTCCAGGGAAATTAATGGAGGCACTGGTTAAAGATGCATTACAGGATCATCTAGACAAGATTTCAGTTATAGCTCGGACACAGCATGGGTTTGTTAAGGGGAAGTCTTGTCTGACCAATTTGATTGGATACTATGATGTAATCACAAAGGAATTGGATGCAAAGAATAATTTTGATATCATACATTTGGATCTTAGAAAGGCTTTTGATACTGTTGCACATGGAAGAGTGCTGAACAAATTGGAGCAGTGTGGCATTGGAGGTAAATTGCTGCAATGGACGCTGCTCTTCGTGGACTAATGTTATTAGTGGAGTCCTCCAGGGTTCAGTGTTTGGTCCACTGTTGTTTTCTGTATTCATTAATGATATTGACGATGGTATATCAGGCTTAATGTCCAAGTTTGTAGATGATATGAAGGTTGGAAGGGTTGTTAAGGACACTAATGACAGTACGCTGCTGCAACAGGATCTAGAAAAGTTGAGCAGATGTGTTGAGTGGTGGCAACTAAAGTTTAACATTGACAAATGTAAAGTACTTCATATGAGAACCAGTAACCCCAGAGTAAAGTATCGACTGTGTGGTACTACACTGACAGTGGTAGAGAATGAAAAGGACCTGGGGGTAATTGTGCAGGCAGATATGAAGTTTTCTGAGCAGAGCAGATGGTCTGCAAGAGTATATCACGGTGTCTTGTCAATGATATACAGGAATTGTCAATGATATACAGGAATATACAGGTAATGGTCAGGCAACACCTTCAGTACTGTATACAGGTCTGGAGGCCTCATTTTAAGAAGGATGTAGAGCTGTTGGAATGAGTACAGAGAAGAGCAACAAGATTAGTGAATAGAACAAATTGTTGCTCTTACGAAGAAAGGCTTAAGTTTTGAAAATTAGAGTGTCTGGAGACTAGGCATCTGCGAGGTGATCTGATTGAGGTGTATAAAGACTTGAATGGTTTGGGCATGCTCAATGCTGATGGGATTCTTCCTCTTGCTTAGAATAATCGCCTGAGAGGGCATAAATTCAAATTGAGGAAAGACAGTTGTAGGATAGTGTGCAGAAGTTTGCCTTTAGCCAGTGGGTGGTTGATTACTAGAACAAACTTCCATTTGTTGTTGTAGAAGTTGTTAGCTTAAACAGATTCAAGGCAGAACTAGACAAACATTCGGAGCGAGTGGATGAGTGAAATGAGAAGGGTTTGTGTATTTTTTTTTTTTTTTTTCTTGCTTGATGCTATATAAGCTTGCTTTCTTGCATCATGTGCCCTTGCTAATGCTATCTGATTTCTATAATATGGAGAAAAATTTATGTTAATAACATAAAATAATTTTTTTAATATTACCAAGAAAAAAGTTAAACAAAAGAAAAACAAAAGGCAGCAATTTAATGAAGCCCACTTTACCTGTTTTCTGCAAATGGATAAAACCAGCATGGAAGGATTTATCTATTGACATCATTAAAATATGCATTTTTAAAATGTGGCATTGGTAATATTATAGATGGAACTGAAGACAATGTTATTCTGATGAATCAAATAATGACAATAAGCTTGAAACGAGTGAACTCATTTGACGTGTACGACAATCATCTAGAAATTACAAAATATGCAGCAAAACTATTTTTTGGCAACAACGATGAAGACGAGGCCTTTCATAGCTCTGAATGAAATTGCATTTTCAAAGTTTTTGCAATTAAAATAATTTTTCACACAATTGCTTATCATTTAATATTTAAGCTAAGTGGATAAACAGTACCTTTGATTTTATAAAATACATTTATTATAAATATTCTATTCTTTTACTATAAAAAAAGCTTTTGGCCTAAACATTTTTGCACACTTCCCCCATTTCATTATGCTAAAATATATAAAAGTGGGCAGCATTAGCTATGCCCTTAAAGCCCATTTGCTGACTTCCTATGGTGCAAAACTAGAAGTCAACTTGTAATCAAGTATCTACTATAATACAGGTTCACACTGATTTGCCTCTCTATTTAATACCTTTACTTATTCAAGTTGTTATCTCCAGTAGTTCTCTACAATGTGACTCAGATAAGCCTTGAAATGTTGCATTTAAGTTAGGTACTTGTATTGTGTGAATGGTGATTTTATAGTTTTTATGTAACTATTTAAATAAATTTACTGCACATGGTATAAAAGTGGCTTTCCTTAATATTATTTACAATTTATAACTATATATTGGCATGTAATGCAATGCACATGGGGGCAGTTAACTAACAATTTTTCTAAAACAATTAATTTCAAATAAAATGATCAAAATACACACATGCCTTTTGAAAAAAGAAAAAAGAAAAATTACACTCTGCTAGTAGGAAAGTCTAATTTTCAGTCACTGTTACTGTAGAAAGCAATGAGCATCACCGCCATATTCAATTCACTGCACTACAGGAAATTTAACCAAGCCTGCTCTCAAAAATTCTATGAGTATATGGGCCAAAGGGAAAAAATTACATATAGGGTTTCTGATTGCAACTCTGTAAACAACTGAGTAACTTAAATGATGTAACTGCAATAATCCACGACCCATCCTTTTAAATTTCTTTGAATGGTACTGTACCGAAAAGTCAGATAATTTTTTATGTGAAATATATCCCCCCCCCCACTGACAGGATGGAAAGTCCATACTATGCTGATAATGACTGGTTAACACTTTATATCCGAACTTTCATATAAAATTTCCAATTTAAGTAAAAAACAAAGTAGTGTAATATAAAGTCAATTGCCAATTGTGATTTAATGGAGATATTCAAAATGCTTCCTCTCAACTGTAACCCATACAATTGTTACATTCATTGAAAGAGCTGCTGTTATTGCTGAAATAATTTCTTGAATTGAAGATGTAAGTTAATCTTCAAATACAAACTGTGTGATGAACACATACTGAGGAATATAAACTGTGTAGTGAACACATACTTTCATAAGTTCACCCTCCCATCAAACATGTAAACAACTATACATACTTAATGTAAGTGAATTGCCAAGCAGTTACTAGGGAGGGGGGGGAACAAAAAAACTCTTGTTGCAGCACATAACCATTTGTGTGTGGTGGTGTGCACGCGTAATTCTTCACATGCTCATCACAGGTTTGACAACAGAGGCCACCCACTGGCCAATGAGAAGCCTGTGCGTGCATGTGCAATTGTTCACATGCTCAACACAGGTTTGACAATAGAGGCCACCCACTGGCCAATGCAGCGTCTCCGTAGCCAGGTGGGCAGGAGCAGCAGCAGTGTGTAGCACACGTTTCTTGATTAGACCAGAGTTCGAGCCCGTGACCACCAAATACGGAGGATGCGGAAAAGTCAGGGAATGACCACCGCATATCCCCGGAGCAATATGGCCTTAGTTGCTAATGCTCCTAAAAATCAAATAAACAAACAGCTGGCCGATGAAAAGCCAGTGTGTGCGTGTGCTCACCACAGGTTTGACAATACAGGCCACCCACCCACCTGCTGATGAGAAGCCAGTAATCTTCAAAATACCTGTCCTGGTGGCGTCATTGATTTTTAAATGCATAGCAGATTTGCCTACTGGGTTATGCGATGCTGAACCAAGGATAACAATATTTGTCTAAGGTGAACACATGCTTAATTGATCTTTAATAGGAACAAAACAATCCCCACGATCAAACTAATAAAGTAATGCACTTAAGAACTTGTATTTATTGGATTAAATATAAATATTCCCTCGACAATCATATAAAATCACAGGCATTTAGAAATGAACTTGTCAGCAGGCATTAAAAATGCTTCCTAAAGAAAGTATTTAATGCCTCTTGACGATTTCAGAGGTCAGAAAGCCACAATAATGGAATTTTTGTTCAGAGAAATTATATGTAAATATCGATTCATAAATTAATAATAATGGAATTGTTAAAGTTAAATAAATGGAAAATTCATTATATATTTCAAAAATTCAATATAAATTAAAATACAACCCGTAATCCTATGAACCCACCTGGACAAAAACATGACTAGCAATGAATTTAACACAGAACTCTATTATGTAGAATTTATATTAAAGAGGTAGCCCTTAAAAATGAGTAGTATTAGTAGTACCAAATGACACAAGGAAGAAAGCATTTATAGCATCAGCAAAAAAAAAAAAAAATATCCATGTCATTTGTCATCCTTCCTAATAATTTATCTAATATCCTTCCTTAATTTATTAAATACTACCCGCTTCTGCTACACTGGATCAAAAATTGTTCCAATAACACCAGCCAACACGATTTTTACCTCCAAGAACTTAATGCTATTTTTAACCAATTTTTATGCATAGATTTCGAAAATCACCATGATAGTTTCATATCACGTCACAGTTATTAAATATAGAGGAAGTTATGTTTACCAAAATATGCCAATTTCGCATAATCTAGTCAGTAATGTATGACATATTGATTTATTTTAAAAGATATGCTAAAAGATTGCTAATTTTCTTAATTTTAGCAATCAATAGGGTTTCTAACACAGGCCTCGGGTTTCTTGTGATAAACATAATCAGACTTCTACCTATGGTTCTTAGGTAGTTCTTCAAATTCTGATGCAACAATTCACAATTTGAAGAGAGCACACTTAGCATTTTTAGTGAGGATTTTTGTAGGCTATGCCAAGGTTTTCCAAGTATTAACTGATCATGACATGTTCTCAGGGTTGTAAATCTATCCTCCAAACATAAACAATATAAACAGTTAAATTATAAACACTTGAATTATACACACATATCCCTTTATTTTAACATTTAACATTGGTACATCTTTTGATGTAGACATAACAGACTTTTTATGGCGATTTTCGGAATCAGAGAGTTTATTTATTCCAGAATCACACATTTTCATTGTGGTGGTATGACAAAAAATATTTTTTGTTGGCTAGTGTAATCAATCACTCTCTATATCTAGGAAATAAGTGAACTCACTTATTTTCCCTCTTTCAAGAAATCACTCTCTAGGTGAAAGCAAATGTTGTCCAAAAAAGAGTTAGGATGCCATCAGCATTTAGGTCACTCAGATCTCCACACTTGTGCCCATTTTCCAAGCACTGCAACTTGCAGGACTGAGTCTGTTGTTGAAAGGGTACCCTTGTGTATCATTAACTAATCTTGCTGTTCTTCACACCCATTCAACAGATTCAAATCCTTTCTAAAATGAGCTTTGCAGACCTATATACAGAACTCAAGATAGGACTAACCATTGCCTTTTGCAGAAGAATAATAACTCTTGTGCCTGCGAGTAAAATTAATGTATATCATTGTCAGAACCTGATAAACAGTTACAGGCATTAAGAGAAATAACTAAACATTAATAGGAAGGAACGTGAGGAGTTAGTGCAGCAGGCTACTAGGACAGCCTGTCTGCAATATTCAGAGACCACAATGTACTGTAGAATTACCAATTATCCAAAGGTATTTTTTGTTTTCCACTATCTTGAGTGTAACACTACACAAATAGTATGTTATTCAGAGATTGCTAATATCCAAATGCAGAACCTTGCATTTTTCAAGGCCAAACCATATTGTCACATTTCAGCCCATCATTCTAATTTATCCAAGCCTTGTTGCAATAGCATACTCTGATTATTGTTATTAACCACCCTGCGTATCATTAAAAAATAATGAAAACAATAATGGGCCCAGCACCAAATCCTGAGACTTCACTAATAACATCAGTCCAAGAAGAGCATTGGCCATTAATAATCACCCCTGTCTTCTATCACTCAACCATCCCTTTATCCATAACAGTAACTTGCTCCTAATGTCACATTGTCCAATTTGTAAAGCTGTCTTTTATATGGAAGAGTATCAAAAACGTTGCTAAAATCAAAGTATGTAGAATTCATTTATTTTTCATCCAATTCCTTTATGAGTCCATCATAGTAACTAATCAGACAAGATCTTACCTTAACAAATATGTGCTGTGATTTTCATATAACTGTATTCTTGTAAAGACTATTCTCATTACTTCTTTAACCGCAAGCTCCATTATTTAGGTTGGCACAAAAATCGAGCTTACAGGTCTGTAATTACCCACTTTGCTATTTGATCTCATTTGTGAACAGGTGAGATATTTTGCACATCCCTGAAGTGTAGGGCCCTCCGCTGAATCCAAGGATGCTATCATCACCTTCAGCCGTTTTCAGTCCACTGCAGGATGAAGGCCTCTCCAGTAACTTTACAGTTCCTTCTGTTTTGTGCAAAGGCCACCCATTTACTACCCACAAACTCATGAATTTCATCTCTCCGTCGTTGTCTTCCAGGTTTTCTTTTAGCTCCCCTTGGGTACTAAAAGAAAGTTCCATTTCAGTTCTTTAGTTTTGATAAGAATGTCCTTTACTTGTGTTTGCTGCCTAATCCATGTATTTCTCTTCTTATCCAATTGTCTGATTCCTAATATAATTCATTCCCTTCTTTGCTGTGTAGTTTTCAGCTTCTCTTCCATTCTTCTGGTGAGTGCCCAAGTTTCACTTCCATAAGTCATGGTGGGGAGAATATACTGGTTCATTATTTTACATTTCAGACAAATTGGGATATTGCTCCTCAGTATGTGACTATATTTCCTGAATGCTATCCATCCAAAATTTATTCTTCACTTGACTTCCAGCCATTTAACATTATTACAGCTAATGACTTGTCCCAGATAAGTATATTAATCCACCTTTTCAATTACTGCTCCTTCAATGATCAGTGGGTGGGCAGGTACCCTGGTATTGCAGACATGACGACTCAGTTGTGAAGATAATCACACAATACGAGAGTTGCCAAAAGGTGTATATGACAATATTTCGTCATATCTGCAATACTAGGGTACCTGCCCACCCACTAATGATAGGCCAATAGCCTTGAAACATGTCTGGGTGGTGGTACTCACTGAGAATAAGTAACAATAGTCTTCTCTATTAGTGAAGCGTTACTTATTTGAGGTAGTGCAATATCATGGCAACTCGTCGTGAAGGCAGAGCACAATATGAGAAAGAGCAAATGATGCCTACAACAACTACTTTCTAGTTTCTTAAGAGTTGTCTATGGTGTATCTACACATCGATATTATGTAGTCAATAAGAACTAATGTAACGTATATATATATATCTAGAACTGAGAGTGTAAGGTATAAAGTAAAACTAGATAGCATAGCACTCAATGAGGAATGTTAGATTATTACAGTGTTATCGATTAATCAAAAATATTATTAATCATATTAAATTTCATTACTAATTAAGTTGTATTTAAACAGAAAAAATGACCCAGACTAGAGATGCGAAACAAAAAACACAGACTAGCAAGAGTGCTGTGACTCAGGGGAGAAAGAAATGGGGTGATTCTCCAATGCATCACAGTCTCAAAAAATGTGCAAAATATGAAATGTTTGCTGAACTTTCTAAAACGGGACATGATCTAGCCAAGGAGGATGTCTTTGTGTGTGCTAGATGCCTAGAGTGTCAAGAAATTAGGCGCCAACTCAGCATTCTGATGGGCATCTATGAGAGCTTGAGGTGTAGGGTAAATGCCCTCGAAGAAATTAATATGAGGGGGGCCCTTCAAGCTCTCAGCAGCACAGCTCAACAGCAGAGCACACTCCTGTGCATCAGGCAACACAGAGGCAATCTCCAAGGCAGAATATACTGGTCCCAAAGGATCTAGTTATTGTTGGTGACTATTGTCAGGGAGATGGATAATATACTATGCAAGAAGGATAGGTGGAACAGGACCAGGGTATGCTTCATCCGTAAAGCTACTAAATAACACTGACTCGAATCTGTAAAACGTCTTTATTATGATAATATAAAATAAAATAAAATACATGCGTACTGAACGTATAACTGTATATTAAAATATTGAATCAAAATAAAATAAATGTTGCATAACAAGAATAAAATACAATAAAATATATAAACTTAAAAGTAATAAAAGTTGTTTAAAATCACTAGAACCACTAACACAGGAGCTTTCAGCAGCAGCGGCCGCCTTCATCAGCTGTAGTTGATGAAGGGTATGTCTGCCGGGGGCAAAAGTCGATGGTGTTGTAGAGCAGATATCTTTTAAGGACACAATGGTGATATTGTTGTACACATTGGAACTAATGACATTAAGAGTAAGAGATCTGCAGATTTACTCAACAAATACTGGATCTGGAAAGGTTGAGCAGATGGGCTGAGAGGTGGCAAATGAAGTTTAACATTGACAAATGAAAAAGACCTGGGGTTATTGCGCAGGCAGATATGAAGTTCTCTGAGCAGTGCAGACGGGCTGCAAGAGTAGCTCATGGTGTCTTGTCAATGATATACAGGAATTTTTCTAGCAGGGATAAGGAGGTGATTATTCTCTTGTATAAGACAATGGTCAGGCCACACCTTGAGTACTGTATACAGGTCTGGAGGCCTCATTTCAAGAAAGATGTAGAGATGCTGGAACAAGTACAGAGAAGGGCAACAAGATTAGTGAATGGAACAAAGGGTTGCTCTTACAAAGAAAGGCTAAGTTTTGCAAATTACAGTGTCTGGAGACTAGGCACCGGCGAGGTGATCTGATACAGGTGTATAAAGCCTTGAATGGTTTGAGCATGTTCAATGCCGACGGGATTCTTCCTCTTGGTCAGAATAATCACCTGAGAGGCCATAAATTCAGATTGAGGAAAGAGATGTAGGATAGATGTGCGGAAATTTGCCTTTAGCCAGCGGGTAGTTGGTTGGTGGAACAGACTTCCATCCCTTGTGGAAGTTGATAGCCTAAATAAATTTAAGGCTCAGCTGGACAGGTATTTCGAACGAACGGAGGGGTGAAGTGGAAGGTTTTTTTTTTTTTTTTTTTTTTGGCTGATGCTGCATAAGCTTGCTTTCTTGCATCATATGCCTCTACTAATGCTAATAACTGTTACCATCCTGCATGAACTCTGCTAAATATCAGATCTTTCTTGAACAAGTTCTACCAGCGTTACTTGATGATGTTCCAGCAAATATGAGACACAACATTTGGTTTAACATGAGGGGGAGCCTTCCCATTATGGAAGGTGTGTTCGTGACCATTTGAACAGGCATTTTGGGCGTCGATGGATTGGCCGTGGTGGACTCGTTGCCTGGCCCCCACACTCACCTGATTTATCGAGCCTTGATTTCTTTCTGTGGGGGGGCCCTCAAATCTATCGTGTATGAATCGCCTGTGGAGACGGAAATGGATCTCGTGGCGAGACCCGTCTGCACTGCTGCTGCTACTGTCAATGAAACTCCAGGTGTGTTCGACCGTGTCCGCCAATCCATGCTGCATCTGTGTCACGCATGCATAGCGTCTCATGGTGGAACCTTCAAGCATCTGTTGTAACATCATGAAATGCATCCATCTTGTACTCCATTGTTAATGTTATGTCCAATAAATGTTTGCCACTAATTACAGTCTTGTGTCATTTCTGCTTCTTGTGCCTCTGCTACTACTTTCCCGTGACGTTTCCGGTTATGGATTCCTGTGCGATTGACATTCCTTTAGATGTTATCTACCTCCCCTAAACGTTTGTACCAATATTTTTGAGACACCCTGTGTATATATAATAAATAAATAATTCTGCTGAAACTTTAAAAAAAAAAAAAGTTTTAGACATAAAACAAACACCAATCTCTTATTCTCTTCCATTTTTCAGTTTAGGCTACCTTTAAGTGCACAAAATTTCAGACATGCACATGCACATATATTTCTGCTTCTTATTGTCTGATGGGATTCTTCCATTTGTTCAGATTACGAACCTAAGGGGGCATAAATTCAAATTGAGGAAAGACAGATGTAGAATAGATGTGCGGAAATTTGCCTTTAGCCAGCGGGTGGTTAATTGCTGGAACAAACTTCCATTTGTCGTTGTGGAAGTTGATAGGTTAAATAAATTTAAGGAGGAACTGGACAAACATATAGAGGGAATTGTTTTGTAAATTTTTTTGGCTGATGCTGCATAAGCTCATACACTTGCTTTCTTGCATCACATGCCACTACTACTTGTGCATAACAATGGTCCTTGAGAATCAAAAAAAAATTAGTATGGAAAACATGTTTATTTAACGTAATATACTGTAGGAGATGTGGTTTCTTTCTTTGGCAATTCTTTAATTTTTATTTAATTTGATTTTACTTTATTGTTTATTATTAGTTATATTTTGTAGTTTACAATAATATACCTATGTAAATCTAAGCAGACGCCATTATAGAATTTTTAGTGTGAACCCCCTGGAACACTTTTGCAAACCCCCAGGGGCTTGCGATATATTTTTGTTAATAAATTGAGATAATTACTATTTATATTACGCTGTGAAACTCCACAAACTCAAATTATCTGGAGAAATGGGCTCACATCTGGTAAGTGTGGGCTTGGCACACCCAGGGTCCTGAGCTGGATATCATCATTCTTCTCTTTCTTGGTGATTCCCTTCTCTCTCTCTCTCTCTCTCTCTCTGGGTAATTTGGATTATTTATTTATTTATTTTTTTTTTTTTTTTGGCTGGTGCAGCATAAGCCTCAGGCTTCCTTGCACCATATGGCTAATAATAATAATAGTATACAAATATAAAAAAAAATTGGTTTTTTTCAAAATTAGTTACTTATTTTTATTTCAATATTTATATGAAACTTGGCACATTCCCGGAATGCAAAATATGAAAACACAAGGGGCATTTGAAAAGTTTGTGGCCTGATGTTGTTGTTTGGTTTTCAGGAGCATTAGCAACTAAGGCCACATTGCTCCGGGAATATGCGGTGGTCATTCCCTGACCTTTCCGCATCCTCCGTATTTGGTGGTGACGGGCTTGAACCCCGGTCTAATCAAGAAGCGTGTGATGCACACTGCTGCTCCTTCCCACCTGGCTATGGAGGCACCCTTGTGGCCTGAGTATGAAGGGTTTATATGAGGAGGCTGGTAACGCTACTTTTCAACACTGTCCCCTTTGGAGTCAATTATCATTGAAATTATCATTGATTCCAGCTACAAAGAAAGTTTTCTCTTGTGCCTCCAGGAATGCATCCACTGCAACGATGGTGCCATTGTAGAAAAACTGATGCCAATCAAGTATTTTTTGAAATTAAGAAATAGATAAAAGACTGATTATGCTAGATCTGATGAATATGCAGGATGGCCCAAGATTTAAAAACTGCACTCATGCAGTGCAGCCATTGCAAGAAGGGCCGGATTTACATATAAGCTAAGCAAGCTACAGCTTAGAGCTTCACATTACAAGGGGCCTCTCACCATCTTTAATACTGTCACAGGTGAGTAGTAAGAGAGAAGGGCCTCATACATATTATAGCTTAGGGCCAAAACAAGTTTAGATCTGGCCCTGATCGCAAGGGCAGATTTGTGAGCAACTGAGCTCTAGTGGTGGAAAAAAGACTCCTTTGCGGAAAATGATGCAGTTTATAATACAATTTCCTCAGTGTTTGTCTTTGATGTTTTCATGCAAATGCCTCACATGGTCTGCACAATATGCCTCTGTGAATTTCTGGCCCTTCTGAATGTAATCTGCTAGCAACGCTCAAATCAACAACCCAAAAAACCAATGCCATCAACTTGCAATTAGAAGGAATTGGCTTGGCTTTCTTTGGAGAGGAGAAAAGCTGCGTTTCCACTATTTTGATTGCTCCTTTGTCTCTGGCTGAAAGTGATACGCCCACATGGTCACAAACCTTATAAGGAAATTTGCTGGACCTGCTTGAAAGTGATGCAAATGTTTACTTGATTTGACAAGTCCTGTGCATTTTTAATCTGCTGTCAACAACATTGGGACCAACAACATTTCAATTGAATTATCAGTTGAAAAAGAGACTTTGTCAGTCTTGAAAGCTTCTGCCATTGTATATTTTATTGTATTATATTAAACAGGGTTATCATTGTATATTCTTCACAACATTGGAACCCATTGGGCAGGCACCTTTTTCATAGTGAGAATCTCTATTATTATGTGGTACACATGATCAAATGAGATGCCCAAGACGTTGGCAATGTACCAAACTGTTACTCATCAATCACTGATCACCAAATCATGCACGCTGTCAACAACTTCTGGAGTGATGGACACTGCAGGTTTTCCACAGCTTGGAAGACCTGCAGTGTTCATCTCCCTCCTCTAGCAGTGTCCATCTCCCTCCTTTATTTAAACTCTATTATACTCTTCTTAACTGTGGAATGGGAAGGGAAATCTTCACCCAATGTTGTAACCATATCCTCATGAATTGCCTTTGACATTACTACCTCTTTGCCCCCCACACACTGGAAGACTGCACGGTGAGTGATTTTGTTCACCTTTTCACATCCACACAACACACTGAGTTCAGGCCCAATAATAATAATAATAATAAAGTTTCATTACTGAAACTACATGAAACTTGGTGGGTTCATATTTCAAGTGATATAGTAGTAGTAGTAGTGGCATGTGATGCCACTACTACTACTAATGTATGAGCAAATGTATGAGCAAATGTATGAGCTTATGCAGCATCAGCCAAAAAAAAAAAAAAAAATCACACCATTCCCTCCAAATGCCTGTCCAGTTCCTCCTTAAATTTATTCAACCTATCAACTTCCACAACGACAGATGGAAGTTTGTTCCAGCAATTAACCACCCGCTAGCTATAGGCAAATTTCCGCACATCTATTCTACATCTGTCCTTTCTTAATTTGAATTTATGCCCCCTTAGGTTCGTAATCTGAACAAGTGGAAGGATCCCATCAGAATTCAGCGTGCTGAACCCATTCAAGGGCTTATACACCTCAATCAGATCACCGTGCAGGTGCCTAGTCTCCAGCCACTGCAATTTGCAGAACTTAAGCCTCTCTTGATAAGAGGATCCCTTCATTCCCCTCACCAATCTTGTTGCCCTTCTCTGTACACGCAAAAGTAAATCTACATCCTTCCTAAAATGAGGCCTCCAGACCTGTACGCAGTACTCGAGGCGTGGCCTGACCATTGCCTTATACAAAGGGATAATCACCTCCTTTTCCCTGCTAGCAAAATTCCTATATATCATTGACAAAACCCCATGACCTGCCCTGGCAGCCTGTCTGCATTGCTCAGAAAACTTCATATCTGCCTGCACAATTACTCCCAGGTCTTTTTCATTTTCTACCACTTTAAATGTAGTACCACACAGTTGGTACGTTTCTCTGGGGTTACTTCTACCCATATGCAGTACTTTGCATTTGTCAAGGTTAAACTTCAGTTGCCACTTCTTAGCCCATCTGCCCAAATTATCTAGATCCTGTTGCAGTAGCACACTGCCATTACTGTCACTAACAGCCCTGCCAACCTTTGTATTATCCACAAACTTCGACACTAAGCCTGATATACCTTCATCAATATCATTGATAAATATACAAAACAACAGTGGACCCAACACCGAACCCTGTGTGACTCCACTAATAACATTAATCCAAGAAGAGCAGCACCCATTGATTACCACCCTCTGTCTTCTCGCACTTAACCATCCTTTTATCCATTGTAGCAACTTACCCTTAATACCATTCTGCTCCAATTTGTACAATAGTCTTCCATGCGCAACAGTGTCAAAAGCTTTCCTGAAATCCAAATATACGATATTAAAATTATTTTTTGCATCCAGTTCCTTTGTAACCACATCATAATATCCTATCAAATTTGTCAGACAAGACTTTCCCGTAACAAACCCATGCTGTGTCTGAATTATTGCTGCAGTCTTGTCTAGATGATCCTGCAATGCATCTTTAACCAGCGACTCCATTATTTTACCCGGAACAGAAGTTAAACTAACTGGTCTGTAATTACTCGTGTCACCCTTCGATCCCCCTTTGTGAATTGGGGATACATTCACATCTCCAGTCCGTGGGAACCTTCCCCTGAGTCCAAGGATGCTCTCATAATTATGGCTAAGGGTTTGCTTAGTTGCTTTGCCGCCTCCTTTAATATAACTGGATAGATCCCATCCACCCCAGGTGCTTTTCTTACGTTTAACTTCAACAGTTTCTCTTCCACTTGGCTCTCAGTTATTACAAAATCATTAAGTATCCTGCTACAATTTGATAACCTGCCATTTTCAAACCTTAATAATTCCTCATGTGTGAATGTAGATGCAAAATACTCATTCAGTTTGTTTGCTATCTGAGCAGGATCATCAACAGTCGAACCATCGATGTCTAGTGGACCAATCAGATTCATCACCTTCCTTTTAGAGTTTATATAAGTAAAGAAATCCTTGCTGTTTTTCTTAGCATCTTTTGCCAAGGATTTCTCATAATCTGCCTTCGGCTGCCTAACCTCCTTTGTGACCTGATTACAGACTAGCTTATATCTGCCATTGGCTTCTGAGTCGTTTGATAATTTATATGCATCCCATGAATTTTTCTTCTCTGTTACGAGTCTCATTAGATAACCATTTAGGCCTAAACCTTGAACAATATTTCTTAATAGATATGAAACTTTTAGTAGCATCCATGATTAATTCCTTGAATGCTTCCCACTTAGAATTTACTGTTGGTAACATCGTCAGCTGATCCCACTGTACAGAATTTAAAAACTGTCGGAGACCACTGTACTCCCCCTTATGGAAGCAAAAACCCTTTCCTTTACCCCTGATGGTAATTAAATCTTTAAGTAAATCCCACATCAGTACACTGTGATCACTGCCACCTAGTGGTTCCTTTATCTGCAAATTCTTAATACACGAATGATCACTGCTGATAACCAGATCAAGAGTATTACTTTCTCTGGTTGCCTCTCGAACATGCTGCTGCAGAAAACAATCATCCAATAAATCCACAAAAGTCTGACTAGTGTGTGAGTGACCAACCCACAAGTTCCAGTCAATATCTGGGAAGTTAAAATCCCCCATGATAAGACATTCCGATTTACTAGCCCACTCTATTTCTCTGTACAATTGTTCATTGTACTCATTCGAGTCATTAGGCCTATAACACACTCCTATTCTAATTTTTGCTTTTGCAGTGCTTATGTCACACCAAACTGACTCAACAGTGCACTGTTCATCTATATCAACTGGATGCACTTCTTTTGATTTTATATTTTTCTTTATTAACAGCATAACACCTCCTCCCTTCCTATCCTGTCTATCCTTTCTGTACACATTGTACTCCCCAAATTCCAGTTCGGCATTCCTTACATCTGGGTGGCACCACGTCTCTGATATCCCAACAATATCCACCTTTGATGTCTTGACCAACACTTCAAATTCATCAAATTTATTTACTATACTTCTAGCATTGGTATACATGCAAGTATACATGTACCTATTTCTATTCCCAGCCACTCTAACACATCCCATATACCCACCTGTTTCACGATGACTGACATCCGTCCCTGAAACCCCCAACACCCCTCGCTCCAGGTCGCTACTTATTCTAATATAAGTTGTGCAAGAATCACCTTCACCTCTGCCTACGGCTACTGTTAAACTATTAGTCCTTGTATCCCACCAAGCTATCAGTTTTCCGACCCACCTAACACTGTCTCGATAGCATCAGCAAATATTCTTGCACCCTTTCTATTTAAGTGTATCCCGTCCCTGTAGAAGCAATCTCTCCTGTTAACAAGTACAGTCCAGGCTGAAAAAAATTCTACCCCTTGAGCCTTGCACAATCTTTCCAGGGCCGAATTGATTGACAAGGCTCTCATCATATACTCCCTCCTATCGTGTCTGGGCAGAATTGCAGACACTTTCAAATTCAACCCTACTTCACGGCTTTTTTTCAACAGTGACCTGTACTTGTTAAGTAATTCTGCCAGTCTCCTACTCTTAATATCATTAGTGCCAACGTATACAACTATATCACCTTTTGTGCCCTTAAAAGATGATATCTGCTCTACAACGTCATCAACCTTTGCCCCTGGCAGACATACCCTGGTCCTGTTCCACCTATCCTTTTTACACAATATATTTCCCGTTTCCCTGACAATAGAGTGACCAACAACTACTAGTTCCTTTGGGACCAGCGCAATCTGCCTTGGGAGTTGCCGCTGTGTTGCGTGATGACCAAGTGCAAGCTCTGGCGTTGATGTGGGCAGCTGAAAGCCTGATGGGCCCCTCAATTTAGATCTTTCGAGGGCATCCACCCTGTCCTTCAAACTCTCATATAGGCCCATAACAACGCTGAGTTGTCGCCTGATTTCCTTACACTCCTTACATTGCGCACACACAAAGACATCCCCAATGGCAATATCATGTTCCGTTCCAGATAGTTCGGCAAACATTTCACAAGTTGCACATTTTTTTAGGCTGTGATGCATTGGAGAATCGCCCCCCGCAGTTCTTCCCCGAGTCACAGCACTCTTGCCACTTTGTGCCCGTTGCTTTGCTGCTCTAGTTTGGTGGCATATACCTTATAATTGGTTATTGGCATATACCTTATAATCTGATGGGAGGCAGCAAATGAACCACTGAGGCTAATTATGAGAACATCACTGGACTCGGGAGTGATTCCGTTGGATTGAAAAAGTGCCAATGCATCTCCAATACATAAGGGCAGTTCTAAGACTGAAGTGGGAAATTCCTGGCCAGTTGGTCTAACTTCAGTATTTGAGAAAATCATGGAGACAATGATCAAGAGTGAAATTCAGGATCATTTAGACAGAAATGGAATTCTGAAGGATACTCAGTATGGTTTTGTAAAGGGAAAATCATGTTTAACAAATCTGCTTAGCTATTTTGACAGGGTCACTCAAGAGCTAGACTTAGCGAATAATTTCAACATTGCTTACTTGGATTTCAGCAAAACATTTGACTCATTCTCACATGAGTGGTTACTTCATAAGTTGGAACAGGATGGAATCATAGGAAAAATCCTTAGATGGATAGTTGGATGGCTTCAGGGCAGGAGGCAGAGGATTGTGATAAATGGTTATTCCTCGGATTAGGTTAATATAAGAAGTGGGGGTTCCCGAAGGATCACTATTAGGACCACTGCTGTTTATGATTTTCATTAATGAAGTCGATGAAGGGATAGAGGGCGTGATGTCTAAATTTGCGGATAATATAAAGATTTGTAGAGTGGTTAATGATCACCACCAAGCAGAGCTTCTTTAGAGTGACCTAGATAGACTTCAGAGATGGTCAGAAAAATGGCAGCTATGCTTTAATCCAGCAAAGTGTAAGGTAATGCACCTGAGGAACAGTAATCCCAGAATAACTTACACGCTTAGTGGAGTTGAACTAAAGCCAGTAGTGGAGGAAAAGGACTTGGGTATTACAATACAGTCAGACATGAAGTTCTCCGAGCATTGTAGACTGGTTGCAAGGAAGGCCCATGGTGTCCTATTGATGGTTTATCAAACAACTGCTAGTAGAGATAAGGAGATCATAATCCCATTATATAAGGCTATTGTAAGACCACACTTGTAATACTGTGTTCAAGTATGGAGACTGCACCTAAAGAAAGACATTGTACTTCTTGAAAGGGTCCAGAGATGGGTAACTCACCTGATGAGATCGGCAAAAGGGCGTCTATATAAGGAAAGGTTTCGAATATGTGGGTTGCAGAGCTTGGAAACTAGGCACCTTAGAGGAGACTTGATCAAGGTGTTTAAGGCACTGAGAGACATAAGTAAAATGAATGAGGATGAGATTTTCATGGTTATAAATGATTCTAGAACTAGGGGCCATAATTTCAAGTTACAGGGGGTGGGGGAGATGTTTAGACTGGATTTCAGGAAGTTTTATTTTAGTCAGCGAGTTATAAATTACTGGAATAAGTTACCTACATGGGTAGTAGAAGCTGACAGTTTGGGGAAATTCAAAGGTCAGCTGGATAATTACCTAAGGGAGGAGGGAAACATATAGGTTTTCTATTTCCCTTTCCCTTATTAATGACTATTTTTTAAAATTTTCTTCTTATTATTTTATTTATTTTTTGTTATTTTATTTTATTTATTTATTGTTTTTGGCTGGTGCAGCATAAGCCATAGGCTTCCTTGCACCAGGTGGCCACTGCTAATGTTGTTGTATGTTTTACAGTGCAAAGGCAGCTAAAGGCCATTATGTGCCCCCATTGCTAATACTGATATTAATTTTATTTTCAACCATAACATGCTTCCTTATAACGTGGGTGTTATTGTTTTCCCCGACACTGGATTTGCATCGAGGCTATACTGTACTTGCATTTATATTTAATTTTGTATCATTTATTTGTTTTCTTATAACCAAAAATAACATGTAAAACACAAGAAAACTTCTTAATTTAAAAAGTTTACTTATTATATTTTTAATCTTTTTATAAAAAATAAATAAAATTAATCAGATAAATCTATCTAAAAGTTCAAATATTGGAATGCTACAAACAGTATTAATAAAAAATCCAAAGGGAGTTTTCATTTGTGGAAAAAAAAAAGATTTTTTTTTTTTTTTCACAAATGAAAAAGGTTTAGAACAACCACTTTTCATAAAATAGGGAGCACAACTGCTCAGTTAACAATTTTAAAAAGGAAAAATAATGCAAGCAATATTGCTGGAAATTAAATTATACATTACTAAGCTTTTTGGAAGGTGAGGGACATGCTTCCATTAACCCTTCATCCATACTAGTGTCTGCCAAATGGCCTTTTGATTTTTTCAATTATTTTTTAAAATTTAGAAATAAAACCATATCCTACCACGTACCTTTCCACCAATATTTGCTAAATGATAATACTATATTTCCTGTTTTTGTTCCAATTTACTAGAACAGACAAAAACCATAATTTATCTAGCTACCACAATAATTTGGCTTTTTGTAACCATTTCTGAAAATTGCTTTTTTTTTT
Organism: Mastigoproctus giganteus; assembly: GCF_048544385.1. Lineage (NCBI taxonomy): Eukaryota > Metazoa > Arthropoda > Arachnida > Uropygi > Thelyphonidae > Mastigoproctus > Mastigoproctus giganteus. The sequence goes on along the minus strand of NC_143587.1, from coordinate 124,584,780 downwards.
TTTTTTCTTTTTTTTTTTGCTGTATGAAAAGAAGGAAACTGAGGGGAAGGGGAATATTATAAAGGTGAGACATCAGAAGATACACAGCATAAGAAATTTCAAATAATGAGAAATGGGATAAAATCTGTAAATAGTAATTCACAAAAAGATAATTTTCAACTCAATAAAAAAAGCTAAAAATATATTTTTCTTAATAAATGCTCATGTTGTCTGCACCCTAAAGAGAACACACATGCTCCTGTTGCATGTGTTTTCTCTTTAGGGGCACAACCCAGAGGATCAAATGCACCTTTTAATACTGTTTATAAAATTTCAAGGTATATTTTTTAAATGAAGTATAGAAAAATACAATTGCCTTACACTTGATATTCCAGAGTGCAACATGAGCATAAGACAAGGAGTGCCTATGTGCATTTTTGCAAATTAGGTATATTCAAACATTTATCTTCTCGCGTAAAAACAATAAAAATATTATTTAACTTACAAACAGAAGAAACAGTTTAGATTCTAAGCATGAACATGGTAAACTAAATGCATGCCCACAGACAAAGCTATATATACATAACACATATACTAATGCTTACCCAGCAGCTTCTAATAATTTCCTATGTATTTGTTGATACATGTTAACATTGTAAGTGGTCTGAACATATGCAAGTGCCATTTTTAATGCTTCAATCCTAAGAGACAAACAGTGATCTGAGATGTATAATAATCGATATAACTTTGCCAAGCCCGTATAGCTATTAATGTATGCTTCCAAATCCTAATACAGTAGGTGGAGAGACAAGGAGAAAGTGGGGAGAAAAAAATGATTCAGAACAAATTTAAAAACATTCATTATTTCAAGTTAATTATATAAAGCAGAACCTCATAAATCTGGCATCCCTGCAACTTAAACATTTATGTGTTTCTGAAATCTAATACTGCACAGCTTTGTTAATAATAAAGGAAACAAGTCCTCAAACATAAAGAGTATGCAATGATCTGATAAGGGTGAAGCCAAGTAATCTTGCCACTATGGCAATTATAGTGTACCTTTCGCTTAGGGAAATTTTCCTGAACATCACAATGAAAGCTCTTAGTTTAAAAAAAAGAACAAAAAAAAAAAAAAAAAAGCAGTCATAATGGCAACTGTATTAATTGAGTGAATACAATCATGGGAAACTTTGCTACAGCACAAAGCAGCATATCCCCCCCCCCCCCACACACACAAGATATTAGAACTGTGTGAAAACAACACCATGGGAAACTTTTCCATAGCTTAAGGTAGCATGTTTCACAATAAATATATATACATAGAGTCGGCTCTGCATTAGCGAACCTTAATTTGCGGATAATATAAATTATTATCCGCAAATTAACTTAGGTAGAAAGGGACTGGTCTGTGACACTCATGAAAACTAAAAGCTGGGAATGGCTAATATAAGATTGTAGTTCATACACAGATGGTGATCAGTTTTTGAGTGTCTAGGAGGAAGAATGGGTCAGCATCAACATCTTTCTGACTTCGAACATGGAATGATTGCTGGAGGAAAGACATGTAGGTGTCAGTATCTCAACAGCAGCCAACATGATTAAGTGCTCCTGTTTTGTGACGTCATGGGTCTATCATGACCGGCTCAACAGGGTCAAACCACCATACAAAGGTCACATGCAGGACAATCAAGTGTGGTTGACTCTCATGATGAGCACTGTGTCTCATCTTGTAACACAGCACAGTAGTCTAGCTAACCACCCAGTACAATGTAGGAACAGAAAACCAATATACACTTGGACCATGCACTGGCCATTAGCTCATACAGACTATGGCAGTCGGCAGCCATAATGGGTAACCATGCTCTCTCTCTGAGACCCAAGAAACTGTGCATGTCTTGCTTGGCCTTGTCAGCACCAACACATGACCATCAATATGTGAAAATTTGTCACCTGGTCTGGTGAATCCAATTCCAAACTATCACGCTGATGGCATATCTGCATTTGGAGAGAGCAACATGATGACATGGCACTCGGATGCACTGTTGGTGTTCAGCATGCTGTACACAGGGTGACGTGTAATTACAGCCAGGTTATTTTAATTTCTGTTAAACTAACAGATCTGGTCTGTTCCAGGGAAAATAATGGGGTCTCTGGTTAAAGTTTGATTTTGATTTGATTTGATTTTTTATGGCGCATTGGCAGCTAAGGCCATAATGCGCCAAGTCCAATTTAAAATGCTACTAAACATTTTGGTAGCCAAGGCTACCACGTCAAGCAATTAATTTTTATGTAAAAAAGATACAAATTAAAAGCATAAAAAGTATAACACTTAGATCTTTGTATAAAAATTAAAAGATTGTAAAAATTTAAAAACGTCGGACATTATTTCTGTCACCTATTATCTGACTGAGTGTAAATGGCTCAGTCAAATTATTAAAAGCGGTAAAACACAAGCGTCATGCTTCTATAAAAACAGGACATTCTATTAAAATATGATGGACGGTTAAAATAATGTTACACGTCTCGCACATAGGTGGGTCATCCGCCCTCAGCAAGTAGGAATGGGTTAGATGACTATGACCTATGCGAAGCTGAGCAAGAACAACTTCCTCTGTTCGGACACTGCGTAGACTGGACTGCCATTGCATAATTACAGGCTTAATGTTATATAGTTTATTTGTGGCCTGTCCTTGCCAAGAATCTTGCCATTGGCAAAGTAATTTAGAACGTATTATTTGCCTGTAGTCTGTATAGGGGACTGACAGGCAATGATTATCCAGGGAAATGGCTGATTTGGCAGCGGCATCAGCCGATTCATTTCCCCGGATCCCAATGTGGCTTAAGATCCAGCAAAAGTGAATATCGAATTCTAATTTCATGAGAGAAAAAAGAATCTGCCGGATCCTGGACAGGATCGGATGAGGGTTAAAACTCACCGATACCAGAGCCTGTAACACGCTCGATGAATCGCAATAAATCATATACCTCTTGTAGTCGCGATTTTTAATGTGATCTAGGGCTGTTTGTATTGCATGCAACTCGGCAGTATAAATGCTAGTTTCTTGTGGGATCTTATAGGATAATGTTTTGTGAGGGAACACAACAGCAGATCCCACATAACATTCTAACTTTGAGCCATCTGTGTAGACTGGCAGAAAGTCAGAATACTGCTATGTGATGCAAAGAGTTGCTGGTAGACAGATGGCAGTTTAGTAGCCTTCTCAAAAATCTTAAGGGAGAAGTCGCAAGTTGGAAAATAAGCATGCCAGGGTGGAAAGAATTGCCTTGGTGACTGGGCAACATTGTCTACCGTCAAGATTAGTACGTTCAACAGCCCTTGGATCCGAATACCAAAAGGTTTGTTGGCAGTCCGACGGGTGTTAAAAAGGTTTTCCCAGCGCGGCTCAAAAACGGATGGCCACGTGGGATGATCGGGCAGGGATTTCAATTTGAAGGCGTACTGTAAGGACAACTGCTTACGTTGAAGAGACAGAGATGGTCCATTTGCTTCAACGTAAAGGCTTTGGACAGGAGATGTGCGAAATGCTCCAGTGGCTATCCGGATGGCCTGATGGTGGATTGGAGCTAACCACCGAAGTGCACTATCTCTTGCAGAACCATAAACCTGAGACCCATAATCGAGTTTCGAACGGACAAGTGCTCGGTAAAGACGAAGAAGGGTAGAACGATCTGCGCCCCATGAAGTTGACGAAAGGGCACGAAGGATGTTTAGCCCTTTAACACATCTTGTCCTCAGCTGACGAATATGTTGTAAAAATGTCAGCTTCTTGTCGAAGATAAGTCCAAGGAATTTGAATTCTGCTACAACTGGGATGTTATTTTGCCCAAGCCTTAATTCTGGGTCAGGATGAAGATTACGTTTGCGACAGAAGTGTACACAAACAGTCTTCTGTGATGAAAATCTGAACCCATTAGCCAAAGACCAAGCTGTAAGATGAATGGTTTTCTGCAGTTGCCTTTCAATGACCCTCATATTGCATGAATGACAAAATATAGCAAAGTCGTCAACACAGAGGGCGTTGTTTACAGTGGGTGGAAGTTGTTCTGTGATAGTTTATTTTGATTACGAAAAGCGTGACACTTAGAACGGATCCTTGTGGGACTCCCTCTTCCTGAGAGAAAACTCGAGAGAGGGTGGATCCTAAACGGACTTGAAATTGGTGATTCGAAAGAAAGTTTTTAATAAAAAGAGGAAGGTTACCTCTAAGACCAAAGTTATAGAGGTCTTTTAAAATTCCAAATCGCCAGGCTGTGTCGTACGCTTTTTCAATATCAAAGAAAACTGCTACCAAATGCTCGGATTTAACAAAAGCATCACGAATGGACATTTCCAATCGGATTAAATGATCCAGAGTGGCTCTATTTCTTTGGAAGCCGCACTGTGTCCTGGAAAGCAGACCGTTTGTTTCTAAATACCATACAAGTTGTGCATTAACCATTCTTTCCAGGACTTTGCACAAACAGCTTGTCACAGCAATAGGACGATAGTTACTTGGCTTGCTAAGATCTTTTCCTGGTTTTGGGAAAGCAAGGATGATAGCCCTTTGCCAGGAATCCGGAAATTGTTTGTGAAAAAAATTCTGTTAAACTGAATTAGAAGGTGATTCTTAGATTGTGGTGAGAGGTGTTTTAACATTTCGTAGTGGATGTCATCAGGCCCCACAGCACTTGCATGCATGAGAAAGAGTGCTGCATTTAGCTCTTCCTGTAAAAAGGGCTTGTTATACGATTCAAGCAATTTTGAAGAGAAGTTAGGTGGGGTTTTCTCAACTTTCTTTTTCAGGGCCAAAAACTCTGCAGGAAAAGATGTTATTGCAGAAATTTTTGCAAATGTTTCCCCTAGGCTATTTGCAACTGCAGTTCGATCTGCAATTGGGCATCCGTTGTGCTCGAGGATCACTGAAGGGCATGGTGAATATTTTCCCTTCATTTTCCGGATCTTATCCCAGACTACTTTTGAGCTAGCAGCCTGAGTTATGGAAGATGTAAAACGAACCCAAGATTTCCTTTGGCTCTGACGTCGTATATAACACGCTTTCGCATGTGCACGTTTGAATGATATTAAATTTTCAGTCGTGGGATATCGGCGGAATATCCTCTCTGGTTAAAGAAGTAATTCAGAACTGCCTAGTATTAGGTTTGGGGACTGTTTTCATGGTATGCCTTGGGTCCTCTGATCACCAATAATCAATGGCTCAGTTCAAACACCTGCCTTTCTATTATCACAGACCAAGTATACCCCCTTCATGGTGACAGTGTATATCCAGAAAACTCTAGTGTCTATCAACAAACTCACTATGGCACAATGCCCAGCAGGTTGCTAACTGGTTTCAGGAACATGACAATAAATTCTGTACTCTCCCCCCCCCCCCCATGACCAACAAACTCATCAAATCTCAACCCAATTGACCATGTCTGAGACCTAATGGAAAAGGACATTCAATGCTATAACCAACCACCTGGCAAAGGCAGGCATTACCAAACACACTGTGAATTCATAGATAACACTACCAAATGACACCAAGCAACACCTTAAGGAGTCCATACCAAAATGTGTATGGGCTGTATTAAGTGCAACAGGTGGGCCCCTCCCACAAGATATTAGGAAGGTGTTGCAGGTGTAGGTCTTTTCCTACAATCTTGATAGTGGACACCTGATGAAGACACCAGGGCTGTAAGTTAGGCAACAATATTCTTTTCTAGAATACTTGTATTTTTTTTTTTTTTTTAATATTTTGATTTATTTCATTTCCTTATACTTTCTTCATTCCTCCGCTATCTCTCTTCCATTTCTCTTTCTCTCTTTGAAGTTAAGCATAAGAAAGCACTTGGGATGGATGGAATCTATCCAGTTATATTAAGGGAGGCAGCAAAGGAAATAGGCAAATCCTTGGCCATAATTATGAGAGCATCCTTGTATTCAGGGAGGTCCTCACAGATGGAGATGTGCAAATGTATCCCCAATTCACACAGGGAAATCAAAGGGTGACATGTGTAATTACAGCCATGTTATTTTAATTTCTGTTAAACTAACAGATCTGGTCTGTAAAGGGAAAATAATGGCGTCTCTGGTTAAAGAAGTAATGCAGAACTGCCTAGACAGGAATGCAGTTATACTATTGGTCCTTGATGCTGTCGCAGAAAATCTGTCTACCTCAAAATAGGCTTAAAACCTGTCTACCTCATTTTGTCAAATCCCAGATATACCAGACAAGCTGTGCTTGCTACCTGGGAATCTAAAAAGTTGATGGAACGGATATTCGGGTCCACATGACACTCAAGACAAGTGGACCCAATTTCAGTGAGGTCCGGATGGTCTGTGAGAGCCATATCCTCTGCTGGCACCTTCACGATGGTGGGACTGTTAGTAATTCTGGATATAACCTTCATGCACTTGCACACTATGGGTGACCACCCAAGTGTGAACCACCATAAGTAGGGGTCAAGGTGTGAAACCCACACCACACGGAGGAATGCCGCCCCTCTGTGTTACCAGGCAATACTATGTGGTAGATGACTCTCATTAATTGCTGCAATACCACCACTTTGCTTATTGCAGGCTTGAAGTGGTGGAACCCATGTTAGCCTTCAGAACTAGGTTCCAGTCAACCCTTCCTTAACTCTTCAATCATGCAGTATGACTGATGTCTTTTTAGGTTATGATGACCAGCATGGCGAGATCCAAACTACCTTACATTTCAAGGGTACAGCTCTAAAATGGTGTATGCAGGCTGGCCGCTAGTTAGTACACTGGACCGAACCTATTGGTAACACTCTAGAAGGCTTCCAGACAAGCTAGTGTATAATCTTGCTACCTCTACTCTGCCAAATAGTGATTGGAGGGAGTCCGAGTAGTGTGTATGCAGGGGGAATTGCCGAGGCCACGTTATGTTATGGATCTGGGTATATTCTTACCATGCGTACGCAATACCCAAAATTTTCATTACTTCATATAACATGTCCGCTACCCCCACTTTTTCTTACTATTGAATACACCATGAATTGTCAAACTAATAGAACAAATATATCTGCGAAAAGATCCGAAACTCACAAACACTTCCTAGTTCATTTCACAAACATATGTGGTCTCAGTTCTAATCTCAATGATGTCCATTTCCACTACAATCTGCCAAACCCCAAGTACTTTTTCTGACAGAATCTAAATTATTGGTTGATTCAACAATTGCTCAACTCAGTTGCCAAAATTATTCACTGTATGATGCCTTTCATCTCAAAGGTCGAACTTGTGCAATATGTCTGTTCTGATATTCCCTGTCAGAGACTTGGTAATTTGGACTCTCCTCTTTTCGATCTTCTCTGGCTTAAAATCTGTCTACCTCATTTTGTCAAATTCATCTGTTGTCTCTACCGTTATCCCAACTCCATCATGGCACTTTTTGACTTCCTCTCTCTGCAACTTAACTTTCTCCACTCCAATTTTCCTAACAGTGAGGTAATTTTCCTCGGTAATTTTAATATTCACAACTCCGGCTGGCTTCCATTTTCTAGTCACACAAAGTCAGCTGGTCGAGATGCTGAGGCTTTTGCAATTACTAACGACCTCTCTCAGATTGTTGATTTACCTACCAGAATACAGGACAATCCTAACCATACAGCCAACAAACACACTTGATCTTTTACTCATAAACAGTCGAAGTGAGTGGTCCTTTAGGCACCCCAGATCACAACTTGGTGATTGTCTTTTGTCCAATGGAGCCTTTATCTCATGGTTATTCCCAACCTCCTGTTATTTGGCATTACAAGAATGCAAAATGAGATGACCTGCAAAATTTCTTTTCTTCTTTTCCTTGGTTGGATTACTGTTTCAAAACTTCTGAGGTTAACGTTTGCTCAAATCGTGTCAGTGAAATTATTCATGTAGGAATGGAATCCTTTATTCCACACTCCACTTTAAAATATTATCCTTAATCTCAACCTTGGTTTTCCAATAAATGTGCTAAAGCTGTTCAAGAGAAGAATGTTGCATATCATAATTGGCTTGATTCCAACTTTTCAGTTTCATTTTTGGGCAAAACTTGTGGCCAATAGCTTTGGCAAGAGACCAGAATGCTCGGCTACCATTAGGGAAAGACAAGTTTTCTATTCTTAGCCTGTTCAAAATCCAGTTTGGACTGATTAATAACTGCTTTACAATCTTCGCAAGCTTTGTTGTAGACAGAAAATGAAACTGAAAAGATAGAATCAAGCCAACTCTGTCAAAACCAGATGGTTCTATTATCACTTCAGCCAAGGATAAAGCCAACCTGCTAACATCCCATTTCTCTTCCAACTCATATATTAATGATCTTGATAAAACACCTCCCACCATTCTTGGCATGCTCCATTCAATGCCTCCTGTGGCCTTCCCTGAAAACGATGTCAGAATGATTTTGACGAATCTTGATGTTAAGAAAGCTCCAGGTCCGGATGGTATTTCTCCACTTGTTCTCAAAACCTGTGCTCATGAACTTACTCCTGTTCTTTGCTGCCTTTTTTCACTTTCTTATTCCAAAGGTATTTTCCCTTCTGCTTGGAAATTTTCTCATATCCAGGCAGTTCCTAAAAAGGGCAACAAATCCCTTCCATCCAATTATCGTCCCATTTGCAATTACTTCTACTCTTTCTAAAGTAATAGAGAAATCAATTAACCACCAACTCTTAAACTATCTATAAACCTTCAGTCTGACCAACGATCGCTTGTTTGTTTGTTATTTGGTTTTTAGGAGCATTAGCAACTAAGGCCATATTGCTCCGGGGATATGTCGTGGACATTCTCTGACCTTTCCGCATCCTCCGTATTTGGTGGGCACAGGCTCGAACCCCGGTCTAATCAAGAAGTGTGTGCTACGCACTGCTCCTGCCCACCTGGCTACGGAGGCGCCACCAATGATTACCAGTATGGATTCCATAAGTGTCGATCCACTGGTGATATTCTGGCTTATGTTACCCATTTATGGACAAATTCAATGGAAAAGTTGGGTGAAACACAAGCAGTTGTTCTTGACATCTCAAAGGCTTTCAATCGTGTTTGGCATAAAGGTCATCTAAACAAGCTTCCATCTGATGGTTTGCCAACTGTTTTTTGTAATTGGTTATCCAGTTTTCTCTCTGATCGCTCACAGAGGGTGATGGTAGATGGCTCTCTGTCTTCTAACTTCTCCACTAATGCAGGTGTCCCTCAAGGTTCAGTTCTTTCCCCCTTTTCCTCTTGTATATTAATGACCTTCTTTGATTGAAAGATAATCGTATCCATAGTTTTGCTGATGATAGAACATTGCATTCCACTTTCCAGTTTGAGAAACCTCACCCTGCTCAATCAGCTTCAACTTCTCAAATATATGCTACCAATCCCTTAAATGCCGATCTCCAGGTAATTCTCCAGTAGGGCAAAGACAACTCAGTTGATTTCAATCCTTCTAAAACTCAGTCCTGTCTTACATCTTGCAAAAAGGATTCTTCTGCTCCTATGCTTATCTTTGGTGACACTCCGATTTCTAGACAAGATGATATATCTCTTTTGGGGATTACCTGAATTCTAATCTCTCTGGGCACAAGCACATTACAAATATTGCTTCCTCTGCATCTAACAAACTTGGTTTTCTCTTTCGCTCTCGGCATTACTTTTCTTCCAAACAGCTATTCACTCTTTACAAATCGCAAATCCACCCTGCCATGGAATATTGTTCTCATATCTGGGGCAGTGCCCCCAAAACCTCTCTCAGGCTTCTAGACTCCATTCAGAAGAGGGCAATTAGGTTAATTAATGACTCATCGCTAACAGAGTCTCTCCACTCTCTGTCTCATAGATGTACTGTGTCTGCTGCATGCGTTTTCTACAGATACTTCCATGGGCATTGTTCTTCTGAATTGGCTTCTATAATTCCCACTCTCTCTTTCAAAACAATACGAACACGTGCTGCCAACATCAATTTACTGTCCAAGTTTTCATCCTCCTCATTTATTCATTCAACTGCCGTTTTCTGGAACAACCTTCCTTCATATTTATTTCCTGAAATTACAGTCTATAGAAGTTCAAAATGTCAACAAATATCTCCTTTTGTCTCAAACTCCAACCAATGCACGGTACTATATGTTCTAATACCTCTCGTGTTAAAAAAATACTACAGACAGCATGGGTTTGTTAAGGGAAAATCTTGTGTGATCAATTTCATTGGATACTATTATGTGGTAACAAAAACTGGATGCAAAAAAGAATTTTGATATGATATATAATGTACTTGAATTTCAGGGAAGCTTTTGATACTGTTGCATATGGAAGCCTGCTGTCCAAATTGGAGCAGTATGGCATTAAGGGCAAATTGCTGCTATGGACAAAGGGTTGAGTGGGAGGAGACAGAGAGTGGTTTAGTGGAGTTCCCCAGGGTTCGGTGTTCGGCCCATTGTTGTTTTCTATATTTATCAATGACACTGAAGAAGGTACAGTAGACTGCCGAAATAACGGCACCCTAAATAATGGAGCATTCGGGCTAACGGCACATTGAGATTGCATATTTACACACTGTCGAAAAAAGAAAACGACAAGTCACAATATTACTGTATTTGTATACACTAGCTATTTTAAAAATTAATTCTGTACTGATATCGTGGATTATACTGTTTTGCATTTATTTTAAATTAAAAACCCCTCACTATAGCTAAAGTTCATAAACCTCATACAGAGAAGTAAAGAAAAACAACATTAAAGCTTAGTGACAAACTTGATATAATCCAAACTATTAGATTAGGTCACGCAGAAAGTTAATTCATATACCCATGTGTATTGTCTCTAAATTGCAAGTGTTCTCTGGTCGAGTTGCCTATTTTGCTGGATGAAAAAGTCCAGTTTCTGGGGGGGGGGACCTTGCGATCCACACCGAGATCAACTAACTCAGTCAAGGAGTTAAAAAAATCCCACAAAAGTTCTTCGCATCATCGACGGGATTCAAATCCTGGCTTTTTCCATCCTGTGTGGGGAGGGCAGTGATGGTACCAGTGCTACCCACACAGACTAAACTTGATATAATAAAGAAAATAGAATAGAGCATAAGCAGAAGTGTATTAATGGCAGAATATAACACTGAATAATCAACGTGTTTGTTTTTTATGTGCAGTTAATAAAATTGTATTCTTAGTCTCTCTACTTCTTATTTAGCCTCATTAAATATATTAAAAATGAAACTTTCTAGATAATGGAAAAATTGAAATAACAGCAACTTGAAACACAGAAGGTGCCGTTATTCTGAAAGTCTACTGTATATCAGGCTTAATGTCCAAGTCTGCAGATGATACAAAAGTTAGCAAGGTTTTTAATGACAGTAATGATAGTATGCTACAGCAACAGGATCTAGAAAAGTTGAGCAGATGGGCTGAGAAGTGGCAACCGAAGTTGAACATTGACAAATGCAAAGTACTGCATATGGGTAGCAGTACTATACAGGGTAGTGGAGAAATTAAAAAGACCTGGGGTTAATTGTGCAGTCAGATATGAAGTTTTCTCAGCAATGCAGACTGTAGCTAAGCTACCAGAACACCTCATGGGATTTTGTTAATGATACACAGGGGCTTTGCCAGCAGGGATGAGGTGATTATCCCTTTGCATAAAGCAATGGTCAGGCCACACTTTGAGTACTGCATACAGGTTCGGAAGACTCATTTTAGGAAGGATGTAGAGTTGCTGGAATTGATACAAAGGGCAATGAGATTGGTGACAGGACCAAACAGGTGCTCTTACCAAGAAAGTCTTAAGTTCTGCAAATTGCAGCATCTGGAGACTAAACATGTGTGAGGTGATCTGACTGAGGTGTATAAGGCTTTGAATGGTTTGAGCAAGCAATGCTGATGGGGTTCTTCCCTTGCTCAGCTTACACACTTCGGGGTCATAAATTCAAACTGCTGAAAGACAGTTGCAGAACAGATGTGTGGAAACTTTCCTTTAACCGGCAAGTGGTTGATTGCCGGAACAAACTACCATCTGTCATTGTGGAAGTTGACAGCTTAAATAAATTTAAGGAAGAACTGGATAATGTTTGCAGCAAATGGATAGGTAAAATGGGAAGGTTTTTTTTTTTTTTTTTTGCTGATGCAGTATATATAAGTTTGCTTTGTTGCATCACAGGCCACTACTAATACTCTCCATTATCATTATTTTTATCACCAGACTATATATATACACATACACAGTCGAAGCTCTTTACAGAGACCCCCTTTTTAATATCCCAATACATAATCAGTAATGATAGTATGCTACTGTTTATACATACATGTTTACATGTTGTGCATTTATCGGTATGGCTCCAAGAAAGCAGATAGCTTTCCAATCAGAGATAAAATTAGAATTTTGCAAGCTATAGATAATGGAGTGCATTCTAAGACTGATATCGCCAAAGAGTTCGGCATTCCTAAGAGTACTCTGTTCACAGAGAAATAGAGTGGCCAGTAAATCAGAATGTCTTATAATGGGGGATTTTAACTTCCCAGATATTGACTGGAACTTGTGGGTTGGTCACTTACACACTAGTCAGACTTTTGTGGATTTATTGGATGACTGTTTTCTGCAGCAGCATATTCAAGAGGCAACATGAGGGAGTAATACTCTTGATCTGGTTATCAGCAGTGATCATTCGTGTATTAAGAATTTGAAGATAAAGGAACCACTAGGTGGCAGTGATTACAGTGTACTGATGTGGGATTTACTTAAAGATATAACTACCATCAGGGGTAAAGGAAAGGGTTTTTGCTTCCGTAAAGGTGAGTACAGTGGTCTCAGAAAGTTTTTAAATTCGGTACAGTGGGATAAACTGACGATGTTACCAACAGTAAATTCTAAGTGGGAAGCATTCAAGGAATTAATCGTGGATGCTACTAAAAGTTTCATACCTATTAAGAAATATTGTTCAAGGTTTAGGCCTAAATGGTTATCAAATGAACTAATGAGACTCGTAACAGAGAAGAAAAATGCATGGGATGCACATAAATTATCAAGCGACTCAGAAGCCTATGGCAGATACAAGCTAGTCTATAATCAGGTCACAAAGGAGGTTAGGCAGGCGAAGGCAGATTACAAGAAATCCTTGGCAAAAGATGCTAAGAAAAACAGCAAGGATTTCTTTACTTATATAAACTCTAAAAGGAAGGTGTGAATCTGATTGGTCCACTAGACATCGATGGTTCGACTGTTGATGATCCTGCTCAGATAGCAAACAAACTAAATGAGTATTTTGCATCTACATTCACACGTGAGGAATTATTAAGGTTTGAAAATGGCAGAAGGTTATCAAATTGTAGTAGGATACTTAATGATTTTGTAATAACTTAGAGCAAAGTGGAGGAGAAATTGTTGAAGTTAAACATAAGAAAAGCACTTGGGGTGGATGGGATCTATCCAGTTATATTAAAGGAGGTGGCAAAGCAACTAAGCAAACCCTTAGCCATAATTATGAGAGCATCCTTGGACTCAGGGGAGGTTCCCACGGACTGGAGATGTGCAAATGTATCCCCAGTTCACAAAGGGGGATCGAAGGGTGACATGAGTAATTACAGACCAGTTAGTTTAACTTCTGTTCCGGGTAAAATAATGGAGTTACTGGTTAAAGATGCATTGCAACGTCATCTAGACAAGACTGCAGCAATAATTCAGACACAGCATGGGTTTGTTAATGGAAAGTCTTGTCTGACAAATTTGATAGGATATTATGATGTGGTTACAAAGGAACTGGATGCAAAAAATAATTTTAATATCATATATTTGGATTTCAGGAAAGCTTTTGACACTGTTGCGCATGAAAGACCATTGTACAAATTGGAGCAGAATGGTATTAAGGGTAAGTTGCTACAATGGATAAAACGATGGTTGAGTGGGAGAAGACAGAGGGTGGTAATCAATGGGTGCTGTTCTTCGTGGACTAATGTTATTAGTGGAGTCTCACAGGGTTTGGTGTTGGGTCCACTGTTGTTTTGTATATTTATCAATGATATTGATGAAGGTATATCAGGCTTAATGTCGAAGTTTGAAGATGATACAAAGGTTGGTACAGGGTTGTTAATGACAGTAATGGCAGTGTGCTACTGCAACAGGATCAGGATAATTTGGGCAGATGGGCTAAGAAGTGGCAACTGCAGTTTAACCTTGACAAATGCAAAAAAAAAGTACTGCATATGGGTAGAAGTAACCCCAGAGAAACGTACCAATTGTGTGGTACTACACTTAAGGTGGTAGAAAATGAAAAAGACCTGGGAGTAATTGTGCAGGCAGATATGAAGTTTTCTGAGCAATGCAGACAGGCTGCCAGGGCAGGTCATGGGGTTTTGTCAATGATATATAGGAATTTTGCTAGCAGGGAAAAAGGAGGTGATTGTCCCTCTGTATAAGGCAATAGTCAGGACACGCCTTGAGTACTGCGTACAGGTCTGGAGGCTGTTGTTGTTGTTGTGGGGGTTTCATGGCGCATAAGCAACTTTGGCTATAATGCACCTATTCATTTATATTAAAGGAAAAGGGAAACAATCGTACTGTCTGAAATGTCCTTAATCAGAAAAGATTAAAAATTCTAATTTGCTTCAGAAAACGGAAGAATTCAGATATATTTGCCTTGTCACCTATCAAATTCTCTAGGGTTATTGGTTGTTGAAGGTTAACCAGTGATTGCAGGGTTGAAATTCTGTCTTGTTTATAATAGGGGCAGTCAATGAGATGTGTTTAACAGTCATATTTATATAGCAATGTGGACATTGTGGTGGATCATCTCCTGTGAGTAAATGAAGATGGGTCAGGTAAGTATGACCTATTCTTACTCTTGAAAGAATTACTTCTTCTCGTCTTGATGTCCGGACACTGGAGGGCCAGATTTTCGGAACCTGTTTAATCTTAAAGAGTTTATTTTTCGTTTGGGAATGCCATAGTGCTGTCCATTCTGTTAGGCATGCAGCATGAATCATTAGTGCATAGTCTGAGGCTGGGACAGGGATATTGGTTAAATCTAAGCTGGTTGGGTTTTTTGCAGCTTTATCAGCCTGTTCATTGCCTAAAATACCAGAATGTGCTGGTATCCAGCAGAAGGCGACCAGTTGGTGACGTTCTTTAATCTTTAGTAATAATTTTCTAATTTCAATTATAACAAGGTGAAATTTATCTGAGGAACTACACAAAGCGTTGATTGAGCTGAGGGAATCCGTGTAAACTACTGATTTTAATGAGCAGTCAGGAGGGAGATTTTTTTAAAGCTAGTTTAATTGCGAATAACTCAGCTGAGAAGATTCTGAATTCAGGAGGAAGGGCTGCTGATACAATTGTATTCGGAAACACTGCAGCTGCTCCAACTTTTGAATTTGATTTAGAGCCATCTGTGTATATTGGTAAAAAATCAATATATTTTTGAGTGTGAACAGCATGAACTTGTCTGATATTTGATGATTGCAAAATATTCTTTCCCCACTGAGAGAGGTGAGTGTCACAGGTCGGTATAGGAGTTTGAACCCATGGTGGTTGGATACAAGTGGCTACTTGTTGTATGGAATGGATGGATATATTCCAAACCTACAGTAGTTCAAGAAGGCGATGACCAGCTGGTTTTACTATGCTAGGTTTATTTCTGTACAGATTTTCTAATGGTGGATTGAAAAGATACGGCTGAATGGGATGCGAGGCACAACTTTGTATCTTGACAATATACTTTAGCAATAGCAATTTCCTATGTAAAGATAGTGGCGGTTCATGAGCATCAATGTAAAGGCTATGTGCTGGCGATGTTCTGAATGCGCCAAGTGCAATCCTCAGTGCACTGTGTTGTACTGGATCAAGCCAGCGTAATGCACTCTTTCTGGCAGAGTCATAAATGGGAGCTCCATAATCAAGACGGGATCTGATTAATGCCCTGTATAATCGAAGAAGGCAGGTACGGTCTGCACCCCACGTTTGTGCAGATAAAAATCTGAGTATGTTTATCGTTTTTAAGCAGGCAGTACATACTTTTTTAATGTGCTCTAAAAAATTTAGCTTGTTGTCCATGATTAAACCTAGAAATCTAATGTTACTAGTGACTGGGATGGAAATATTAGAGATGTGAAGTTCAGGATCCAGATGAAATTTGCGTTGTCTACAAAAATGGATAGCAACTGTTTTCTGCTGTGATAGCCTATAGCCGTTAAGGCTGGCCCATTGCTGTATTTTATTTAATGATATCTGAAGCTGTCGTTCAATAGATCTCATATTTTGGGAAGGACAGGAGATGGCAAGGTCATCCGCATAAAGGTAAGTTTCTACAGTATTTGGAAGTTGTTTAGTGATAGAATCTATTCTTAGGGCAAAAAGAGTGGCACTCAGTACTGATCCCTGTGGAACACCTTCTTCCTGAATGTAAGTTGCAGAGAGGGCATGTTGGTATCGAACTTGAAAAGATCTAGTGTGTAGAAAATGCTTTATAAATATAGGAAGGTTGCCCCGCAGACCAAGAGAGTAAAGGTCTCTTAGTATGCCATGCCGCCAGGTGGTATCAAAAGCCTTCTCGATATCTATGGAAACCATTACTAGATGTTCATGCTTAATAAAGGCATTACGAATGGCAAATTCAGCCTTAACCATAAGGTCCAGGCATGACCTGTTTTGGCGAAAGCCATACTGACTATTGCTCATTAACTGTTCTGACTCAATGATCCAGACGAGTCTACAGTGGACAATTTTTTCTAGAATTTTGCTGAGGCAGCTTGAGAGGGATATTGGTCTATAGCTATGGGGATTGGTTGGATCTTTTCCAGGGTTTAGGAATGCCAAAACGGTAGAATGATGCCAAGAAGTTGGATAGACATTTTCCTGAAAAATACGATTGTAAAAGAGCAGAAGGAGATGCAAAGCTCTGTCGTCAAGATGTAGCATGACGTAATAGATTCCATCTGGTCCGGCAGCACCATTGTGGGCTGTTCCGATAGCATGCAAGAGTTCGGAATATTGTAGGGGTTTGTTATACGGCAGAAGGAGAGAAGTTTGTAAGTTAACAGAGTGCTGTTCTGCAGTGTTTTTAATTCTCTGGAAAAGGAGTATAAGCTGTGCCGCTGAGATTTCAGCAAATGTGTTGCCCAAAGCATTTGCGATATCTAAAGGACTAGATAGATCTTGCCCATTACAGGACAGAATTGGTGAAGGTAGGTGGGAAACTTACCAGAAAGCTGTCTAATTTTTTTCCATATTATTTTGGTGTCAGTGTTTTTGTTAATGCTTGATGCAAAACGGATCCAGGATTCTTTCTTGGCTTGCCTTTGTATGAAGCGTGCTTTTGCCTTTGACTTCTTATAGTTTATTAGATTGGGTGTTGTTGGATATTGCCGAAACAAATTCCAGGCTTTATTTTTTGCTTTTTTGGCTTTTGTGCATTGCTCATTCCACCAATAATTATAATACGAACCGAGGGATTTGATAGTGGTATTGTTTCTTTAGCCACATTTAGGAGATGTGACGTGATGTATTCTGTCACATCATCGATAGGCTGGAGACGGATTTTTTTCCTCATCAAAAGATATTGATGACCGGAATTTTGTCCAGTTTGCTCGGGCAAATTTCCATTTTCTACAGGGTTGAGCTGGTGGAGCCTGTGCTATTAATAGGTTGCATACAATTGGGAAGTGATCACTACCCATTATATCATTTAAAACATACCATTCTATGGTCGGGACCAGTAATGGAGAACAAATGGAGAGAGCTATGGCTGAGGTATGTCCATTTGGGAGCTGAACGTGAGTGTGTGTGCCAGTATTGAGTATAGTGAGGTTTACTGCCTCTATTAGGCTCTCAATGAGTCGACCTCGTTTATCTAATTTAGGATCGCCCCATAAGGGGTGGTGCCCGTTGAAGTCCCCTAACATACAGAGAGGTGGAGGTATCTATATAAGGAGATCTTCAAGATCTTTTAAACAGTAGGTACGGTTTGGCTGTATGAAGATTGATACTAAAGTTATTTCAATATGGAGTGTTATATGCACAGCAACAGCTTCTATTTCAGTTTGAAGTGGAATATGTTTAGTTGGGATCACTGATTTATCAGGATTGCTACACCACCATGGGCAGCATTTGTTGTATTACGATCCCTTCGATAAAGGCAATAGTTCTTTATCGAAGGAGAAATTTGCAAAGTTAAGTAAGTTTCCTGAAGACAAAGGGCAACTGGAGAAAATCGATTTATTAGATCTTGGATATTGACTGTATTGCAACGAGGCATTATTAGTGTTTAGTTGATGGAGCTGATTCTGACTGCTTTTTGAAAGTGACTGGTTTATGGCGTTCCAATTTGTGTTTGTCTTTTTTTTGGAAGACTGGCCAACCAGTGTCCATTTCTTCTTCTTCGGCATGGATCTCTAAAAGAGGATCTTCCTGTATAGATGTGCCATCTGTGTCCATGGTTGTGTCTCGAATATTTTTGATTATATTTGAATTTGTAATACATGGTGTGGTAGCACTCATGGGAGGAGGAGATTCCGCTGGTATTGTAAGAGGAGTATTATTTGCTTTGTCTGAGAGTTTGGGTTGTTGTTTACGTACATTTGGTTTTTCCTCAGAGAGGACAGTTCTAGCCCAATCTGAAATTGCAATATTATTAGGAACTGTAACATTAGTTTGAGTAGAGACTGTTTGGTATTTTTTAACTGCATTAGCATAGGAAATATTTTTATTCATAGTAGGTGCCATTAGTCTTCTCGCTTCTGGGTAACTCACTTTGTTCTCGACCTTGTATTTTACAATTTGTTTCTCCGTTTTCCATTTTTCACAAGTTCTGGAATAGGCAGGATGATCACCTTTGCAATTTGGACAGGTCATTTTTGTAGTCGTACAGTCACTTCGTATGTGATCCGAGGAACCACAGTTGGGGCAGACAGGAACTCCTCTGCATACAGTTTGTGAGTGGCCATACTTTTGGCATTTGTAACACCTTAAAGGGTTTGGAATGTAAGGGCAGATTCAACAAAGTAAATAACCTGCTTTTACAGAGGAGGGTAAGTTGGGTGTATTGAAGGTGAGAATAATATTTCTTGTAGGTGTAAGTACATTATCTTTTTTAATCATTATTCGTCTTGCTTCAATTACGTGTTGTCCCTGCAGCTCTTGGGTTATTTCTTCCTCGGTAACGTTTAATAAGTCCCAACTGGATATCACACCCTTAGATGAATTTAGGGTTGTGTGCGGAGATATTTTAACTGGAATTCCAGCAAAACTTGTAAGCTGTAACAGCTTCTCAAAATGTCTGTGGTTGGTGGTTTCTACTAGTAAGTCTCCTGATTGCAGTCTCTTCACCATCTTGGGAGATCCTGCAATACCCTCCAGATGTTTTTGTATGATAAACGGAGACAATTTATTAATTGGCTGACTAGTAAGAGAGTGGATAATTAAGAACGATGGGCAAGGTTGCTCCATCCGATCAGTCTTTTGTCTCTATGGATTATCGTTCTCAATATCCTGATGGTCTGTGTTTGCCATGTTTGCTCCTTTTAGCCCTTGGCAAGTGGACTTACCTGCCAAGATTTCCGGCCCCGCCACGGGGAGGCAGGAGCAGTGCCACTAGGAGGCCAAGCGGTTAAAGTGTTAGTTGGTTAGTGGAAATAGAAATATATGGATAAATAAAGAAAGGTGAGTTTCCTTTCTCTGTTCTAACTTGTGGCTTTTAAGTGTAGAATGATATAAAAATAAATCTGCTAATAAAAACGTAGGAAATTAGAAATAACTTTAATCGCTTTTGATGAGCACTCTATATATAGCAGAAAAATCGCTTAACCTCGAATTCGCTTGGCACCCGGGGCCAAGTCTGGAGGCATCATTTTAGGAAGGATGCAGATTTGCTTGACCGTGTACAGAGAAGGGCAACAAGATTGGTGAGGGGAATGAAGGGATCCTCTTACCAAGAGAGACTTAAGTTCTGCAAATTGCAGTGGCTGGAGACTAGGCACCTGCGTGGTGATCTGATTGAGGTGTATAAGGCCTTGAATGGGTTGAGCACATTGAATTCTGATGGGATCCTTCCACGTGTTCAGATTACGAACCTAAGGGGGCATAAATTCAAATTAAGAAAAGACAGATGTAGAATAGATGTGCGGAAATTTGCCTTTAGCCAGCAGGTGGTTAATTGCTGGAACAAACTTCCATCTGTCGTTGTGGAAGTTGATAGGTTGAATAAATTTAAGGAGGAACTGGACAGGCATTTGAAGGGAATGGTGTGATTTTTTTTTTTTTTGGCTGATGCTGCATAAGCTCATACACATGCTTTCTTGCATCACATGCCACTACTACTACTATTCTGAAAGATCGGAAAAAGAGTGAAAATTTAGAGAAGTCTGCTACACCGGGTAGGATTCGAGCACAAAAAGCAAACTATCCATTTCTTGGAAAGATACTTTTGGAATGACTAATTATGACGTATGCAAAAAACATTTCTGAGTAATCTTTTGAAAGCTAAGGTTGAATCATTTGTGCATCAAATGGATACTGAAGAATTTAAGTTCAGATGGATGGATGGTTCCAGAAATTTAAGACTCATTATGGCATGTCTTTCAAAAAAGTGTGTGGCAGAAGTGAACATTGATGCTACAAACGAATGGAAGGAAAATCATTTAAAAATTGTTTTGTTGGCATCTTCAATGCTGATGAAACTGGACTCTTTTTTAAATTGCACCCGGATAAAAAAAATTTGAAGGTGAGAAATGTAGTGGCAGAAAAAAGGCCAAACAACAGATTACCGTTTTCCTAGCAGCAAACATGTCTAGCATAGACAAGCTCCCTTTTTTAATCATTGGAAAATCCCAGAAGCCTCAATGGTTTAAAAGTTTGAAGACATTACTGAATATGTATCAAGCAAACAAAAAGGCATGGATGACATCAAAAATCTACGATGAATAGATCAGAGGCTTAGATCACAGAATGAGTGAGAAGAAAAGAAAAATTTTACTGTGTGCAGATAACTGCACCCCTCGGTGTCAAGTAAACAACTTATGTGCAATCACTGTCGAGTACCTACCACCAAATATGACGTCAGTTCTTCAGCCACTTGATCAAGGTGCAATCCAGTATTTAAAAAAATACTACCGAAGAATGCTATTAAACAAAATGGTATCATCTTGAATGCAAAATCGACAGCCACAGGGATGAGGGTGATGAAAAAGTGATCGCCAACTGCTTCAAACATGCTGGATTTACTCGTTTGAATGATGCAATGTGTGAAGTTTTGCAAGCCCCTTCCTCTATTAATTGCGAAGAACAGTCCGATAATAGGGAAGAAACATTTGAGTGTATGTGTCATCACCTAAATGCACAGGAAAACTTAAGCTTCAAAGATTACACAGAAGTGGATGTGGACACAATGTTTCAGGATATGCACAAATGAACTCATTGCAGACATAATAGAATCTTCTGAAATTTGTAGTTCTGAAGATGAGCAACTTACAGTGGTTGAACAAGGAGTTTCAGTGAAAGATGTTTAACAAGGATTAGAACTTGCACATCGATTGTTTTCAAGAGCAGCCTAGCTGCAAAAATGAAATAACCGCTTTGCAAAGCTTCATAATTCTCTTTTAAAACATACTCTACCGTCGAATCTGCATGTTATTTATGAA
Source organism: Mastigoproctus giganteus (assembly GCF_048544385.1). Classification (NCBI taxonomy): domain Eukaryota; kingdom Metazoa; phylum Arthropoda; class Arachnida; order Uropygi; family Thelyphonidae; genus Mastigoproctus; species Mastigoproctus giganteus. The sequence continues at coordinate 124,563,198 of NC_143587.1, read as the reverse complement.
TTATTTTAAAGCATGAAGCAATTCTCTTGTTAGGTCTTGATAGGTATGAAGCCTAATTTTCTTGTGTAATACTGTAGAATGTTAGTAGAATTTTTACTTGTTTTTGTTCTTTTACTTGTTTTTGCAAAACAAGTAAAAGCCTGTAAAAACAGGCTTTTACTTGTTTTGTTGTTAATTTTATAATTGATCAATATAACATCCTTTCAATATAACGACCGTTTTTCTCATTCTTCTACGGGATCATTATATAGAGCTTTAAGTATATACATATAAAAATTCATGCTACATATATGATCTGACAATTCATTAATTAGCTGATTAATCAAATTTCTTCATACCTGATGTCTCTCTCTCTCATTGCCTCTTTACCGACAGCTATTGTTATTCGAAATAAATATCATAGAAACTTTTAAAAGTGTGCATTTTTTTTTTTTTTTTTTTACTTAAGGCTTAGTAAGATGATGCTCATCGAAATTTTTTTGCGGCCACTATCTTTGCAACCATGGAAAAATAATGTTAATTTTTGTGCACGGGGAACAATACACTAAATTAGCAAGCCCAGTACACAGAAATGAATGTCTCTCTCTCTCATTGCCTCTTTACTGACAGCTATTGTTATTCGAAATAAATATCATAAAAACTTTTAAAAGTGTGCATTTTTTTTTTTTTTTTTAGTTAAGGCTTAGTAAGATGATGCTCATCGAAATTTTTTTGCGGCCACTGTCTTTGCAACCATGGAAAAATAATGTTAATTTTTGTGCACGGGGACCAATACACTAAATTAGCAAGCCCAGTACACAGAAATGAATGCACAATTACAAGAAACATGGAGTGTGATTCACCTTGGGAGACATGCTACTTCAAGAGGCCGAGATAAAGTTTCTCATGACCATATACACACATGAAAATTATATTGTCCCCCACGTACAAAAATTAATAACAGACAAATTAATAAAAAAACACCATTAGAAACAACAGTTTTGTTATACATAAAGAGAAAAAAAGAAAAAGAAATCCCAACTACTTCATGGACAAATCTCAGAGTAGTAAAGAAAAGAAAAATAATGGAAACTGCAGCATTAATTATACTTGAGGACATTATGTGAAGTACTACTAAACATGAAAGACTTAATAAATACGCTTTTCCATGTGAAGTATTTTAATTAGTTCACTGGTATGCAAAGGACAATTGGTCCAATTAGTTCCCAAATAATCCCAATAACTAAACATTATTATAACTAAATATTTAGTTACTGAATTTTGTTATTATTTATTTATTTGGATTGTTTTTGTTCTAAGCATACCAAGTGCCCTTTGCATACCAATAAACTAATTAAAATACCTTCATATGGAAAAGTGTCTTTATTAAATCTTTCTATGGAAACTTACCATAGCATTGGGAATTTTCTGATAACACACATAGTGCTGTCACAAATTTCTTCATATGGATATAATTTTCCAATTAAAATATAATTAATGATGGAGCTTGAAAGTGAATACCATTCTAGTAGAAAATTTGCACCGAATACAAAATATTAAATATTTAAATTTATAAGGTTTACTGTTTTTGATGTACAACACACACAAAGCACACTCATTGGGGTATTAATATAATACAAATAATTTATAACAGTAAAAACAACAGCACTTGAAGCAGGAGACTTGAGTAATTTCTAGATTAACTTTTATTATCTTCTCAACTAAATTTTCAAAACATTTAAGAATTTCAGAATCCTAGATGCCACACTTATGGGGTTTTACTGTACTTACAAAAAATAAATTATTGAAATGATTCTATTAAGATCAACTATTTTTATTGAATTCCTCATTTAACTTTGAAAGAAGACAATTCTCTGCATTGAAACTAACAGAATTTATTAAAATAAAAATAAAGAATAAAATGCTCAATGAGCTTAACAAATAATTATATATTTGTCTAAAACAGGAAAACATAAAAACAGGTCCATCCTTAAGACCAGGAATTGTTGATCCCTATGCAGATGCAGGATATAGAAAAAAAAATGTACATTAAAACTGGTGCCTCCATAAAAGGCACCAGTTTTGATGTACAAAACTGGTGGGAAGGAGCAGCAGTGCGTAGCACACACTTCTTGATTAGACCGGGGTTCGAGCCCGTCACCACCAAATACGGAGGATGCGGAAAGGTCAAGGGAATGACCACCACATATTCCTGGAGCAATATGGCCTTAGTTGCTAATGCTCCAAAAAACCAAATAACAAACAAACAAACATCAAAACTTTGAAATATATATATGATTATGCCACCTCTGTAAACAGGGGAATTAGATAAGGAGATATGTTATCACCAAAACTTTTCTAAAATCACACCGGAACAGACATTTCATGACTTAAAATGGAAAGAGGTAAGAATTAAAATCAATGGAAGTACCACTAATTTTAATGCACCATTCTACAATTTGCCAATGATATACAGTGAAACTTCTCCTAACCGACAGCTCTCGTTAACGGACATCTCTCTACAACGGACATTTTCAAATTCCCCAACTGACCTCTATTGGTTTTAACGTGTTTGCAGCTTCTGTCTAGCGGACATTCTCTGTAACGGACGCGGGCAGGCAATCTGCACTGTTTCGTTTAGATTAGCACTTAATTTGATCTCCCCATAACGGATAGCGGGCGAGCTCACGGCCCTTTTTCTAGGAACGTTTCTTCCACGTATTGCCTCAATCGTGTGTTTATTTTCTATTTCCGATTCTCTGAATTTTATCAAGATTTACGTTGTGGTTCTAAACCCCTTTTCAAGAATTTTAAGGCACGTGTAAAACTTCTGATGAATTCGGTGTGTGCAGGGGGGGGGAATACGGTCGGCCTTTCGTCTTTTCAGTTTTCAGTTTTGTTCAGTGTTGTGTGAAGTGCACAATGTCTTCTCGTAAACATTTAACTTTAAAAGATAAAGTCGAACTCATTAATGCATATGATTGGCAAAAAAATAGTGTTCGCAATCTCGCTGCAAAATTCAAAATCGGGAAGACGCAGGTAAGCGACATCCTAAAGAAAAAAATGAACTGCTCAAGCAATTTTGGCAACACGGAAATGATCAGGTTCAAAAATCATTTCCGAAAACTGTTGGACTTCAAATTGACAATGTTACGTATGAGTGGTTTTGTCGCGCACGTGCTAAAAAAATTCCCATTAATGGGCCTATTATTAGGGAAAAGGCTTTGGAGGTTGCGAAATCTATGGGAGTAAATGAGTTCAAAGCTTCTGTGGGATGGCTAGACAAGTTCAAAACTCGGCATAACATTTCTTGGAAACCCGTAAGTGGTGAAGGTGGATCTGTTGATACTGAGGTTGTAACAGAGTGGACCATCAAATTGGAAGATTTATGTCGTGATTTTGAAGCTAAGGATATTTACAACTGTGACAAAACAGGGTTGTTTTTTAAAGCTCTTCCAGAAAAAACAATGAGTCTTAAAAACAAAAAGTGCCAGGGCGGAAAAATTTCTAAGTAACTCTTGACCGTACTATTGTGTACAAATATGCTGGGAGACTTTGAACAACCTCTTGTTATAGGAAAACCACAAAATCCTCGTTGTTTCGAGGGCATAAAGTTGAATCTTTTGAATGTTGACTGGAAGTCTAATAAAAAAGCGTGGATGACACGAGATATCATGAGCGAATGGATAAGTCACTTTAACCAAAACATGATTCGTCAAAACAGAAAAATTATTCTTTTCGTGGATAATGCTGCATCTCACCCGCACATTGAATTGTCCAACATTCAAATTGTTTTTCTGCCACCATCTGCAGAGTGTCAGCCCTTGGATCAAGGGATAATAAAAAATTTTAAACTTCACTACAGAAAACATGTTTTAAGACATCTCATTGCAAACATGAACGATGTAACATGTGCGAGTGACCTTGCAAAGTAACTCAGCATCCTAGATGCGATTCAATGGATTTCCTCTTCAGTAAACGCAATTAGAAAACAAACTGTCGTGAACTGTTTTGTAAAGTCTGGCTTCTCAAACGCAAAAATTGAAGTTGTGAACAGCAATGTGGAGCACCAAGAAGAACAAGAACTTCAACATCTATTGATAATGTACGATACTTCCACTACAAGTGACCCTGGCTACAAAGATATAGACTCGAACCTCACTACAGAAGACGGTGCTCTAGATATCAACGACATTATCATCGATATTTTTCAAGAAGTTCCTCATGAGGATGAAGAAATGGGAGGAGGTCATTCTGTCGAAGAACATATTAACAACGAACCACCGATGAAAATAGAAGAAGCGCTCATACAAATCAATCGTTTAAAAATGTTTTTCACCGCTGAAGAAGATACTGAAGGACTTTCGATGGTTTCTTCACTACAAACAAATGTTGAAAACAAAATTATCGGCCGGAAGAAGGTGCAGAAGAAAATAAGTGATTACTGTATGTATTTTTCTTAAGATAAAGTCATAATATGCATAGCACAATTGTATGTATATTATTTACAAAAATATTGTGCAAAATCTGTATATAATTTAATTTAATTTTACATTAAACGTTTAACGATTTTTCTTTATCTCTTGTGTATGTAATTGTATATTATTTACAAAAATATTGTTCAAAATCTGTATATATTTTAATTTAATTTTACATTAAACGTTTAACGATTTTTCTTTCTTTCTTTTTTTTTTTTCTCCCTCAGACTTCTTGTTAGCGGACACCTCTCTAACGGACACATTTTCATTCCCCATGGCTGTCCGTTAAAGGGAAGTTTCACTGTAGTCCTTTTGACCCCAAAACACAGCAGAGATGAAACAAAAAGAACTGAGTCAGTATTCAAGTTAAATATTTGAATTAACATTAGTAAAACTAAAGTAATGTTGAACAACAATATAACACGAATTTTTTTTTTTATTCCTTGGCTGGTGTTTGTCTTTAATTATTGCAGTATGGAATTTCCCAGCCCCATAGGCCTGTTTGAAGACATAACACCAAATTGTTTTATCCTGGAGGAGAAAGAGAATGAGAGAGTGAATTCCTAAATCTACCTTGGACAACTTATTAAAACTGATGATAGACTTCAAATGACTGAGAGGAACACCAAAGAAAAGGTGATGTGATGTTATAGTGTGAGAGTAGAGTGGATGAGAGAAGCCAAGGTGAAGATAGAATTAAATATTTTAGGGAAGACCTGCTGTTGTTCGTATGATGTTTAACAACACAAGGGCTACTGAGGGCAAATTATGTCAGTTCGTATTTACTTAATATACTAAAAACGGTTTAGGGCTGAGAGCCTCAGACTACAGGAAAATTACTTACTTGATGAACATTTAATAGTTTATTTAATATATTATAGTTACTGAATTATACTGATGCATATAGGCCAATAGGCTTCTATTATGTTGAGTTCTTCTATGTTGGCTTGATTTCCAAGGACACTGGATAAAATCTGAGCTTTGTTCAATCTGCAGAGTGATTGAAAGGTGCTAGAGTGGATGGATGAGTAAAGAGGACAGTCTACAAAAAAATGATGCACTGTGAGTTGAATGTGACACAACGTGCACTAGGGTGGATTTTCTCCCAATAATAAAAACAAGTGCGCAAGATGAGTGTGTGCCTAATTCTCTGTCTGGCCAAACCACTTCTCGTTTTTTTCATCTGAATCTGGAGAGCCACAACTTTGGATCTTGTTTTATCTAGTAGTTTGTTGTTGATATTACTTTGCCAGATCTGGCAAAGTAATACCAACAACAAACATATCATAACATAACATGCCTCATGAATTATAGGCTTGTAATCTGTATAAGGAACCTGAAGTTACTGTGAGAATGTGGGAAAAGGTTGTTTAGTGGCAAGTTCAGCACTCTAATTTCCTGGAATCATGAAATGTTGTGGAATCCAGTAAAGCATTACTGATTAACAGGACTCACTGCAGGAAAGTAACTGGTAATGAATCATTTTCAGTGTGAGATGAGATGAAGAGAAGTTTCCCTTTATGGCAAAGACTGTACCAAGAAAGTCAATATAGAGTTGAGCATGTGAAATGGAAAGTTCAACAATCTGGTCAAGTGCTAGCTTTATGGCATACAGTTTGGCATGGAAGATACTGCATTCAGCTGGTAATGAAGTTGTAATTGTGAATGAAGGAAAAACTGCTGCAGCACCTACCACAGTGTCAGTTTTTGATCTGTCTGTGTATATTGTACAGGCATTGGAACTGAGAGTAGTGTGAGCTGCATGCAACTGTCTGATATTGGAGGAAGATAAAATATTCTGCCCCCCATGAGTGAAAGTGGTGATCATGAGAAGCAGGTGTGTGAAACCAGGGTGGTACAGAGAGAGTTGTGTCCTGAAAAACGTTACTTAAATCAACATTCCATGTCTGAAGAATTTCTCTAAGTCTGAGTGCCGCAGGTTGGTTTTCAATTGGCTTACTATCATAAGAGGAATCCCAACAGGTATTATACTGGTATTCAAAACTGAGATGTGATGGGAGACTCTGGATCTTGGCAGCATAGTGGGATAGTAATGTTTTTCTTCAAAAGGTGTAATGGGAGATCATGCACTTCAACATAAAGGCTTTAAACTGCAGAAGTCCTGAATGCTCTCAGGACTGTCCACAGAGCACTGTAATAGATGTCGTTTAGCCATTCTAATGTGCTTCTCCAGCTGAGGCATATACTGGAGAACCATATACGAACAGATTAGACTTGTAAAGGTGAAGTAAAGTGTACCGATCAGCTCCCCACAACATGGTTGAGACTGACCAAAGTATGTTAAACTGCTTTAAACAATTAGCTCATAGATGAGCGATATGTGCTTGGAAACTTACTTGCTATCCAATACCAGGCCCAGAAAGCTGATGCTATTAATTAGTGTTTTTGGACTAATGATTAGCTGTAATTCAGGATCGGGGTGGAGAGCACATCACTTACAAAAGTCAGTGGTGGTAGATTTCTGTCCTGCTGGTCAACATCCATTGTGTGAGGTCCAGAATTCAGTTTTGTTTATGGAAAATTGGAAATAATATTCAATGATGTTCATGCTTTGAGACCAGTAGGAGATGGTGAGGTCATCTGCATAAATGTAAGCATCAACAGTTTTAGGGATGTCTTGTCTTATGCTGTTGACTCGAATTGTGAACAAGGTTGTACCGAGTAAGATCTCTGTAGTAATTCTTTCTGAATGTGAGATGTAGACAGTATGTTTTGATAGCATATCTGAAAAGGCTAGTACTTTCGGGTAAGGGAAGCGCATAGGATGATAGGATTAATTTCCTTTTTATTTAATTTTTAATTTCATTTTATTATTTTTATTTATTTATTAATTATTATTATTTATTTAATTTTTGTTTTTATCATTGTTTTGTTCGGATTTTTTTTTTTTTTTTTTTTTTGGCTGGTGCAGCATAAGCCATAGGCTTTCTTGCACCATACGGCCGTTACTAATACTAATACTAAAAAAAAAAAAAAAAGGACACAAGTGAAGAAAACTGAATTATCTCAGGGAATGGCTCCTTAAGCCCTAGATGGCAAAGGTCCATAATAATACCATGTTGCCTGGTAGTGTCAAATGCCTTTTTGATATCTAAGTTGACCATGACTGGATGTTTTGTGACAAAGGCATTGGAAATGTTGGATTCAGCTTTGACAAGCAAGTCGAGAGTTGATCTGTTCTTACGAAAGCCATACTGAAGATCTGATAAAAGATTCTATGATTCTAAGATCCATATAAGCCTCATATGAACCATTCTCTCAAAATTTTTTCCATGCAGCTTGTAAGAGATATTGGTCTATAATTCTTAACCATGGAAGCATCTCTGTCTCATTTTAGCAGGGCAAGAATGAAAGAATGGTGCCAGGAAAGAGAATAAACATTTTCTGAGAAGATCCAATTACAGAAAATCAGCAGAGCACTTAAGTCCTCTTCAAGTAACTATTTAGCATAATGTAATGAATGGCATCTTGGCCTGCAATGCTATTTTAAGATTTAATTAAATATTCCTTAAGTTCTGTTAAAGTGAATAATCAATTGTGTGGAAGTGAAAGATGTGCGAAAAAGTTATTTCTGTGGCACTCTGCATCTGCCTTGCTGCACTGAGAGTAGGTGGAAGCAGATATATTATAGAGAATGATTCTGCTAATGTATTGGCATTTTTTTTTTTTTTTTAGGTGCAGACAGATCTTCCCCAATCCAGAAAAGTATTGAAGAGGGTGGTCAAAAGAATTTTTCATTTATTGCTTGTATCCTTCTCCTGATAAACCATGGGTCAGTGTCTTTGGTGATAGTTGAGGCAAATGTTTTTCTTCAAAATGATGTATATATCATTTGATAAAGGTACTTCAGAAGTGCAGTTCATCACTTTAAATAATAAAAAAATGCATTTTAGATAAAAATCTACAAAGTTCAATGAAAACATAATTATAGTATATGAACAAAGCACTGCTTTTTTTTTGCTCTAGCTATGCTTACAAGAGTTGGATTTTCCACTATATATGACTCTTCCTCTGGTGCTTCATTTTCATCAGGTGGTGCATCAACTTGCATTGGCTCTACAGAACTCTATGGAGAGAAAACAAAATTGAAAATTAACAGAAAATATACATATAACATATAGATTTAGTTATACACACTGGATTGACACACCAATCAGATACTACACAAATAATAAAAAGTAAATTAATCTATCTAATAACAAATAATGGTCACAGGTATTAAGTAAATACTCCTATCTAGTTCATCAATTTATACACATCCTCCCCCACCACTTTTACCTTATCTATTCAATGTTCATAAATGGTCAAACAAAAACCAAATTTATCTGTGAAAAAACCTAAACCTCCCAAAAAAATTCTTGATTTCACAAATATATGCCATCTTGGTTCTAATTTCAATGATCTCTATTTCCACCTACAATCTGCCAAGTCCCTCTTATTTTTTTCTAAAAGAATTTCAATTATCAGTTACCTTAACAATCACTCATCTTTACAGCCCTAATTGTTTAGCCTATGATTCCTTTTGCTCTAAAAGTTGTTCTTAGGCATGTGTCCAATTTGATTTTCTGATTTTTGATATCAGAAACTTCCTAATCTGGAATCTCCTTCTCCTTTTGCTCTTCTTTCTTGCTTAAATTCCCCTCACATCTCTGTAAAATTCAACTCTTGCCTCCATCATTCTCCCAACTACACAAATCCTTCAGAACTTATGACTACATTTTTTTGAAACTCCACTTTCTCAAATCTAAGTTTCCTAACAATGAGGTAATTTTCGTTGGTGATTTTAATGTTCATTCACACTATAGCTGGCTTTAATTTTCTAATTACTCAGACCAGTACACCGAGTGGACCGAAATCATGGGATACCTACATAGTAACGAATAGGCCCACCTTTCGCCTGGATAAGGGCAGTCACATGGTGAGGCATTGAGTCCACTAGTTCACGAAAGTGCTCTACAGGTATTTCCATCCATGCTTGCTGCAGCATTGTCCATAATTTCATCACATTTCTGGGTGGAGGATCCAAAGCTTGAACGGACCTTTCCACAGCACTCTAAAGATGCTGCACAGGGTTCATGTCCGGTGAACAGGGAGGCCATTCCATGGTGATAAAATCTGCGGAATGCTCTTCGAATCATGTTCTAGTCACCACGGCTCTGTGGGGAGGCACATTGTCCTGCTGAAAGAGCCCATTGCCCTGTGGGTGCATGATGACCATGAAGTGATGCAGATGGTCTGCAAGGATGGACACGTAACCTGGACCATTCAGAGATGAATCTAGATATATCCAGAGGTCCCAATGTGTGCAAGTTGAACATGCACCAGACCATTACTGACTCTGTCCACCTGCCTGAACAGTTCATTATTGACATGACAGGTACACAGCTTCATGTGGTTTCCGCCAGATACATATCCTCCCATCTGCTTGAAATAACTGGAAATGGGACTCATCGGACCAGGAGACCTCTCTTCAATCCTCAAAGGTCCGGTGCCGATGTTCTTTCGCCCAGTTGAGGAGTAGAGTCCCGTGTTGTGGTGTTAACAATGGGACTCTGGTTGGTCAGCAGCTCTCTATACCTATTGTGGCTAATGATTACCTGGTGGCCTTGGTGGAGATGTTTCTGGCACCTTCCTCATTGAATTCGGCAGTGATTTGTGCCACTGTCGCTCTCTGGTTGGCTGAAACAATGCGAGACAGACGTCAATGCCATGTTTATCCACACCTTTCTCAGCCAAAGCGCTGTCCATGATGAGATATTATTCTGGAAATGGCATATACCCGATACACACTTGACACTGTCGAACAGGGATAGTGCAATTTCTGTACGACCTCCGCGATTGACCCATGCGTCGGTATCCACTATCATCCCTCTTTCAAATACTTGTATACTTGTATACAAGTATTTGAAAGAGGGATGATATACTTGCCAAGTATCAGGTATACTTGCCAAGCGGTGGGTTCGTCCACTAGTGAGAAGGGGTAACAGTGTCACATTGCCCAGGAACCAGATATCCCATGAATTCTGTCCTTTCAGTGTAATCACCTTACACAATTTGTGCATTACATACCAGAATACCAGACAATCCTAACCACATACTGATAGTCCTGATCTTTTCCTCATCAATGATCCTTCAAAATACATTTTCATTCAATGTCAGTGGTTCTCTAGGTAACTCGCATAAGGACTTGATCTTGATCTTGATCTCTCTCTCTCTCTCTCTCTCTCTCTCTCTCTCTCTCTCTCTCTGTGTGTATGTAATGCCAATTCTCAGCCATTTATCATCTGCCATTATAAGAATGTAAAAGGGAGTGCTGCATAATGGGTGGATCACTGTTTCAAATCTTAGGATCGAAATGTTTGGATCCAAAACTACTAGCAAGAATAAAATCCTTTATTTGGCATTCCACCCTAATATCTCATCCCTTTATCTAAACCTTGGTTTTCCAATAAATATACTGTCTGTTTTATATATATCGTATTTTTATAATATTATGGGGAAGATTATAGTAAGATAATCCTATTAAGATATATACCCATTGCTTACCCACAATCTAGGTGACCAAAATTTAAAATAGAACAGTGATTAGGGGATTCTCTATTTCTGTGATGATCAATATGCAATATGGCAAAATCAATTTTGAGGTTGAATAACCAATACTATAATTTGGTGTAATATAACATATAATAGAATTTAGAGGCTAAATAAATTGAATTATCTAAACTATAATACATTAAGAAACGTGAAAAGGCCGTTAAGCATAGTTAATGCATTTCCATCATTTCTACTACCCAGGTAGTATGTATGCATCATTTTATTATATCTCATATTGTGAATACCTTCACGAGTTGCTTAGGTATTGCATTACTTCGAATAAGTAATGCTTCTCTGGTAGAGAAGACTACTGTTACTTTTCCTCAGATGGGCACCACCAACCCAGACGGCACCATTTCAAAGCTGGTAGGCTTCATCATCGGTGGGTGGGCAACTTCGGTTCCGGTTCCAGCACACATGAGAATACTGCCCATGCTCCTGTGGAACCACATGCTGACAGCATGAGCCTGCTGATATTTAAGGATGTGCTGTACGATAAAACCTTACTGTTGAAAAAGGAGGCGGATGCCTTTGAAAGCTACGGTATATTTTAGCGCTTTTATCATCTAGTATTTTAATTGTTTTATTGTAAATATATTTCATTGTAAATAGTATCTTGCAGTTTAATTTTATATTTTATTTTATACATAGTAATCGTATATTTATTCAATTAAACTTTATTTGTTCTATCTAGTCATTTCAATATTTTAAACAGTACAAAACTACAATTTTAATACGGTTGGTGTACGGCGGCATAATATGAGTAGGGTGGGCAAGTACCCTGTTACAATAGTGACAACCCAGTTATGAATTATAACACATTGCCTTATGCTGTATGGAGTCAAATGCTTTTCATTAATCCACAAATGCCAGGCATAATGGTGTTTTATATTCATTTGCTTTCTCCATTAGCTGCAATATTATGTGAAGGTAGTCCATAATTGAGAATCCGGTCCTAAAACCAGCTTGCTCTTTCGTTTGATTCTCATCACACATTCTTTCTACTCTGTTAGTAATGACACTTGTGAACAACTTGTAGATGTGGAACAACAAATTAATTGGTCAATAATTTCCGATTTCTGATTTATCTCCTTTCTTATGCAGCAAAATTATAATTGCATTATTCCACTCCTTAGGCATCACGCCTTTCCTAATGTATTTTGTGAAGAGTCTTGCCAGTTTCTGTGTCCTGGTTAAGCATGGTTTCTGATCCTTCATTTTCTTCAATGCATATTCTACCTCATCAGGAAGGATATCGGGTATGTCGTACATGTTGCTAATTTGTGATTCATCTTCCCCAATGCTGGTATCATTCCCTCGCTCCTTACATAATTCTTTATAGTAGTCTTCTGCAATTTGAATTATGCCTTCTCTGCTATTTACAAGTATACCATCACTATTCTTCAGATTCAGTATCATTTCTCTTTCTGTATTACTGCTCATGGCTGCTGATAGGTCCTTTGTTTTCCCTTAATGCTTGTTCTACTCTCTTCTTGTTTTAATCTCCTTATGTCCTCTCTGAGTCTCTTTCTAATGGCTTTGCATAGTTCAGTACCCTCGATTTTGTCCTTGTCAGTGTTTATCTTGCACTTTATTTGTCATTTTATCATGACTAGTGTTTCTTGACTAATTTTTTCTTCTTTGGATTTCTTTTTACCTATAGGTTTCTCAGGCTTTATCACTTTCAAAAAGTTGTGTATTCCTTGTCAATAACTTTGTCCTCAAAGATCTGCAGAAGCTCAAACTTGTTCTTAAGTTCCAGTACATACTGCTTTTACTCCTCTTCTGTTATCTCAAAGACCTTTGTATTATTTACTTGAGTCAGAGTTTTTTTTCTTTTCTTACATCTATATCAAGTGTGCATCTTACCATGCTGTGATCACTTCCAACATTTACTTTGTTCAAGACGGTAATGTTCACAATGTATCTTCTGTTAGTGAGGATGAAGTCGATTTTATTAGTTGTTAATCCATTTGTAATCTCTTCCATGTCCATTTTCTGTTCACTCTTGACATTAATTGAGATTCTGCAAACTCCACAAGTCTTTCACCTCTTTCATTTCTTTCACCAACTCCAAAATTTCCTATAGTTTTCCATTCTGTGCTGTTTTGTCTCTTTCCAACTTTAGCAATGAAGTGCCCCATAATGATGGTGTATATTTCTTCAACCTCATGGCTCAATGTCAGTGCATATACGAGGGTGGTTCAATAAAGAATTTTCCTGACCTAACTGCAGAGGTGATAGACTGCTGATTCTTGGGAACAGAGTATAGTCCTTCTCTACACAGCCACCGTACAGATTTACACAATTTTCCCATTGATGGATGAGGCTACGGATACCGTTTTTGTAGGAGTGGTGAAGTTGGTCTTTGAACCATGACTCCATTGCAGAAATGAGTCTCATTGTCAGGGAAGTGGAGCCCCGGAAGAAATGATTTGAGGGAAGGAAACAAGAAGAAGTCTGCTGGTGCAAGATCGAGTGAGTAGGCTGGATGGGGCAGTATCTCATATCCACAAGTGGCTGCTTATGTTGTTGCAATTTCAGAAGTATAAACTGCGGCATTGTTTTGAAGCATTCTCACACCTTTAGACAGCATGCCACACACACGTTTTGATTTTCTCCCGTAATTTTGTGAGTAAGTTGGCATAATAGGCACCTGTAATTGTTCTACCTTTCGGCAGTCATTATCACGGCTTTGTCATCCCAAAACACTGTCAGAAAGACCTTTCCTGCTGATGCTTGGACCCTTGCCTTCTTTGGGGAGGGGGGGGGAAACATGATATTGCCATTCCATGGACTGCTTTTTACTTTCAGGGTCATTACAACTTTCATCCTGAGTGATCAGACAAGAGAAAAAGTCTTCCTCAATTTTTTGGCACAGACAACTCTTGTGATTTCTGTTGTCGATCAGCCTTCTGGAAACCAGTGAATAATCAAGAAATCCATCTTGCACTCAATTTCCGTAAATGAGTTGGTCATGAAGGACTGTTTCGACAGAGCCCACACTAATCTTCACCTCCTAGGACAATTCACGCACATATATCCGGCAATCTTCCATGATTAACGACTCCACTTTTCTGATCATGATATCATCAATGGCTGAATGGGTATGACCTGGAATGGGCTCGGATTCTACTGATGTCTGACCACACCTAAACTGTCTATGCCAGTGCTTCACAATGCCATAGGATGAGGCTTCATCCTTATATACAGCAGTCATCTCCTCGTGGATTTCTTTAGGAGATTTCCCCTTCAAGAAAAGATACTGGATTACAGCTCTGGCTTCAACTTTGTCCATGATGCTACTTTGTCACACGTTCAGCTCTGTAAGAGAAAAACAAATTAAGACACAGGGCTGAAATTTTACACCTTTAGTACAGAGATATGTATGACGCTACACACAAGATATCATGACTGTGATATGTGGAAGTGAGGGCATTTCTTTATTGAACCACACTTATATCATTATAACTTTTAGTATGTCCTCTTTGAAATCCTGAATAGTAGTCTTGACACCTTTGGTGATGTACTTTTGAATTCCAAATTGTTGTTTTTTATCAAATATTTTTTTCATTTTTTTTATTACTTTTATTTTATATTTTTTATCACTTATTATTTTCAAAAAAAAAAAAAAAGAAAAAATTAGTTCTGAAAATTACAAAAAATTACATGAAATATTGAGATGAATTTGTTAGCTTTGTCCATTTTTAAGTTAAAAAGACTATTAGGAGTGTGAAATTTGATACCTACATATCTTGCTTCCCACAGAGTATGTCCATCTTAGGTGAATATTGTGTTTCGTTTCTGCATCTTCATTTATATGAAAGCAATAATTAAAGACGAAAATGAGTTATATTACAGGAGGCAGCAAAAGAGGTGAGCAAACATTATCCATGATTATGAGAGAATCCCTAGATTTAGAGGAGGCAAGCTAACACACCTGTTAACTTGACTTCCTTTCCAGGGAAAATAATGGAGTTGCTGGTTAAAAAAGTAATGTAGATATACTGCAGTCGGGGCATGGATTTTTTAAAGGGAGGTATTCTCTGACCAATTTGATTGGATAACATTATACAAAAACAAAGGAACTGGATGCAAAAAATTTTGACATCATATACAAAGATTTCAGAAAAGCTTTGGATACTGTTGCACATAAAAGATTGCTATACAAATTGGAGCAGTGTGGCAAAGGACAGGTTTCTGCAATAAATAAAGAGATAATTGAGGGGAAGAAGACAGAGTGGTTATCAGTGGGCACTGTCCTTTGTGGACTAATATTATTAATGGAGTCCCACAGGGTTTAATGCTGGTTCCGCTATTATTTTCTATATTTTTTAAAGATATTGACTAAGGCATATTGGGCTTAATTTCTAATGGACAGAGAAGTGGTAATTGAAGTTTAACGTTGACAAATGCAAGGTACTTTGCATTTGTCAATATTACAGAACTGCAAAAAAAATAATAAAATAATCTCGAACTTTCAACAAACACAATAACTTGAAACTTAACCTAACAGGTGCTCACAACTAATTACTCTGTGAAACCTAAAAAAAAAAAAAAAAAAAAAAAAAAAATATCAGGAATTATTGCAGTAAAAGTTTTACCATATTTAGAAAGCTAGGAAAAAATTCAGATTTTTAATCATTAATTAAAGGGTAACACAGAAGCATTATTTTTGAGAGGCCCTGTCAGATTTCGCAACACCCTCACTCCGGATTAACTTAAATCCTTCTAAATCTCAGCACTCTTATTTTTCACGAAATATTATTACTGTTGCTTTGCTCGTCTTTGGAGACACGCATCATTCTAGACAGGATTACATATTTCTATCAGAAATTACACTGACTTCTATTTTCTCTTGTTGGCATAAGTACTTAACAAATTTTGCTTATTCTGTATCAAAAAAAACTTAGTTTTATTTTTCCCTCTCAGCATTACTTTTCTTCTGAACTGCTATTGACAGTAAAAACAAAAAAGGTAAACTGCAGCCATTATCAACCCACTGCAGGATGGAAGCCTCCTCAACAATTCATGCTGAGGGAAATGGACCATAATCTGCCACGCTGGTCCAGTGCGGGTTGGCAGATCGACCGTACTTAGTAGTCAGGGACTTGAACCCCAGTCTACTCAAAGAGTGTGCTACTGCACACAGCTTCCACATGTGGGATGGATTCCTCAAAACCTCTCTCAAGCACCATGATTGGCAGAAAGGTTAATCAACAACCCATCTCTTACAAAGTTGCTCCACTCTCTGTCTCACATACATTCAGTTTCTGCTGCATGCCTTTTCTACAGATACCTTTTTTTCTTAATGAAAATTCCAAACAAAGGATATTTGAACCTATAGTACTTACTACCATACATGGGCTGAAGGCTAAGAAAACCAATGATACTGTTCAGATTAGATCAGAATTTCTGTAGACTGTAGTTTTATGGAAATATGCATAAAGGATGGTTGCTTCAGAAAACAGAAGTTGAAGGGGTAAATGAGGAAGAAGAAAATCTCGTTGTGTGAGTCTGAAGTTAGACAGTAAATACATTCGGAACTCTCTTTAATGAACTTCCATATAGCAAATTTTTCTATGTAGCGAACATTTTTGATTTCCCCCTGGTCATTACATTGAAAACAGTTTCTGCATAACAAAGAAAATTTCCATAGAATGAACTGATTTCGAGAGACCTGAGTACGCATTGTTCGCACCTCTGGCCTTTAGGCAATAAAGCTAATGCTGCAGAAAGTACGAAATAAGAACTAAAATGATTAACAAGTAAAACCTATACACTCCTGTACCAAGAAGTCTCGCTGGTCAACTGCTATTTGTCCATGGTCACTGGCAAAGATTAAGGCATATTCCAAAGGCTGACATTGGCTCTGCTAAACCTGTTTTCTACTGTTAGCATCCTATTAGAGAATTGGGAGACAGTGATTTTTCTTTATCCCAGAACATCTGTTGTTTCGAAGAAATGAGTCATCCAAGCTTTCACTAAATTTCACCTGTCTCTGTTTACATGGTAGGAACAAGCAGTCCCTAAATCAGTTTTGTTTTAGCTGCTGTGCAAGTAATCTTATTGTGTCTAAGAGGAAATCCTTCAAGTGTTGTTTGAAAAAGTGGAACTGCTTAATAGTGTAGATCAGGGCATTTAAAAAAAAGTAAAAGAAATTGCTTTAAAATTTGGTATTCCTGCTAGTAGCATGTTATCCATTCTGAAAAACTTGTGTTTCGATTTTCCAGCTGTCCGAAGAAATGAGACCCAGTTGGAACCATACAAAATTATACCTGTGTGAAGAGGTAGATGAAACAGTTTAAGTGGATGAAGTTGATTCAAGACCAAAATGTGCCTTTTCTTTAATAAAAGAAAATGCTATGGAATATGCATCTTTTCTAGGGCATAAAACATTCCAAACCAGTTCTGGTTGGCTGGACAAATTTAAAGAGTGCCATGACTTACTAAGAAAAAGTTATTACTGATGAAAGTGGAGTTGCAATCAAAAAAGACTATACCCATTGGAAAGAAACAGTTTTGAAAAAAATATGGAGGCCAATGAGCCCAAAGACAATTCAACATTGATGAAAAATGTCTATTTTTTTTAATTTTTTTAAATTTTTTTTTGTAGTTGTTGGCGCATCGGCTTCTATGGCCATATTGCACCTCCCAAGGTTTTTGCAGTACTTTGATCCAAGCCCGAGGCGGGAATCGAACCCACGACCTTTGGGTTGCCGGGCAGGTACTTTACCCACTCGGCTAGCCCGGTCGGCATTTTTTTTTTTTTAAATGTTTTCTGAACAAGACACTGACTATTAAAGGTGATAAAAGTTTAGGTGGTAAAAATAGTAAGGAGAGAATTAGTCTTGGTTGGTGCAAATATGGCTGGTAACAGGCAAAAGTAAACAACCCTGTTGTTTCAAAGGAGTAAAGTCAATGGAGTTGGACCACAACTACAACAAAAAATCTTGAATAAGTGAAATATTTGAGCAGTGGATTTTTAATATTGATCGAAAGATGAAAGAAAACAGAAAAATTGATTGTCGACAACCACCCAGCCCACCTTCACTCGGTAATTTCAAAACTTCCAATTGTGAAGCTTGGTTTTCTTCCCTCTGAATACCTCATCTAAACTGCAGTCAATGGGCCAAGGATTTGAAAATGCACTACCGAAATCGCCTACTGAAAAAAATTATATAGTCAGACCTCTCTTTAACGAACTTTTCTATGTAGCGAACTTTTTTGATTTTCCCTTAGTCATTACATTGAAAATTGTTTCCCTATAATGAAGAAAATTTCTAAATAATGAAGTAATTTCAAAAAACCTGGGTACACATTGTTCGCACCTCTGGCCTTTAGGCAATAAAGCTGATGCTGTAGAAAGCACGAATTAAGAGCTAAAAGGATTAAGAATTGATCCCTTTAGCTTTTAAGACCTAAAGGGATTAATTCCAAGAATCAAGAGCTAAAACATTCTACAATTTAATGGTGCCCATAAAACCCTGCAGGAGGAATCTGCCAGCCATGCGGGACAGAAAAAGATGGAAGGCAAATGCTAAAAAGAAGAAGCAAAACCTATACAACCTATACAGTCTGCACGGATAGCAGAGTGGAATTGTCACCATCTTCCCCACACTAGTTGGAAAAGGCCTGGGTTCGAATCCTGATGATGATGCGAGGAACTTTAATGAGGCTTTTTTCACTCTGTAGCTGCGTTAATCTGTCTCATGAATAGATAGAATTTTTTTGTATTTACAGACACATTACATAAATGGTATATGTAAGAAATTACGGGCAGCCCTAATATAACAATATTCGAATATACAACCTATACATTACTGTACTGAGAAGATGTGCTGCTCAACTGCTATCTTTGTGTAAGCAAAGATTAAGGCATGTTCCCGACACAGACATTGGTTCTGGTCAACCTGTTTTCAACTTGTAAGCATCCTATTACAGAATTAGGAGAGTGTGATTTTCCTTTTTCATGAAATTCATCTGTTGTTTCGAAGAAATGAGTCATTCACACTATCAACTAAATTTCACCTATTTCTGTTTACATGGTAGGTACAAGTGGCCCCTAAATCAGTTTTGGTTTAGCTGCTGTGCAAGTAACTTCATACTGTCTAAGAGGAAATCCTTGAGTGTGAAAAAGTGGAAGTGCTTGATAGTTAAGATCAGGGTGTTAAAAAAAAATAAAAAAGAAATTGCTTTAAAATTTGGTATTCTTGCCAGTAGTGTGCTAATCATTCTAAAAAACTATTTTGATTTTCAAACTGTTTAAGGAAACGGGAACCAGATGGAAGCATGAAAAATTATGCCTTTGTGAAGATGTAGATGAAGCAGTTTTTAAGTGGATGAAGTTGATTCAAGACCAAAATGTGCCGATGTCAGGGCAATTAATAAAAGAAAAGGATATGGAGTACGTATCTTTTCTGGGCATAAAACATTCCAAGCCCGGATATTGATTGGAATTTGTGGGTTGATCATTCACAAACTAGAAAGTCTTTTGTGGATTTATCAGATGATTGTTTTCTACAGCAGCATGTTCAGGAGGCAACTAGAGGGAGTAATACTCTTGATCTGATTATCAGTAATGATTCTTCATGCTTCAAGAATCAGCAGATAAAGGATCCACTAGGTGGCAGTGATCACAGTGTGCTGAAGTGGGATTTACTCAAAAAAGGTAACTACCATCAAGAGTAAAGGGAAGGGTTTCTGCTTTCGTAAAGGTGACTACGGTGGTCTGCGACAGTATTTAAATTCTATACAGTAGAACAAACTGATGATGTTACCAACAGCAAATTCAAAATGGGAAGCATTCAAAGAATTAATCTTGGAAACTACCAAGGCTTTTCATACCAACAAAGAAATATTGTTCAAGATTTAGGCCTAAATGGATGTCAGATGAACTGATTACACATGTGACAGAGAAGAAAAATGCATGGGATACATATAAATTAACATGTGACACAGAAGCCTATGATAGATATAAGCTGGTCTGTAACCAAGTTACAAAGGAGGTTAGGCAGGCGAAGACAGATTACGAGAAATCTTTAGCAAAGGATGCAAAGAAAAACAACAAAGAGTTCTTTACTTACGTAAACTCTAGGAGGAAGGGGATGAATCAGATTGGTCCAATTGATATTGATGGGTCAACTGTTGATGATCCTGCTCAGGTAGCTAACAAACTAAATGAATATTTTGCATCGACATTCACACATGAGGAGCTATTCAGGAAGGGGAATGCCAGAGGAGTATTCAACTCTGGCAGTAAGCTAGATAATCTTGTAATAACTGGAAGTAAAGTGGAGGAGAATTTGTTGAAGATAAACACAAGAAAGGCACCTGGGGTGGATGGAATCTATCCAGTTATATTAAAGGAGGTGGCAAAGGAAGTAAGCAAACCCTTAGCCATAATTATGAGAGCTTCCCTGGACTCAGCGGAGGTACCCATGGAGATGTGCAAATGTGACCCCAAATTCACAAAGGAGGATCAAAGGGAGACACAGGTAATTACAGACCAGTTAGTTTAACTTCTGTTCCAGGGAAATTAATGGAGGCACTGGTTAAAGAAACATTGCAGGATCATCTAGACAAGACTTCAGTTACAGCTCGAACACAGCATGGGTTTGTTAAGGGGAAGTCTTGTCTGACCAATTTGATTAGATATTAGATATGGTCACAAAGGAACTGGATGCGGTGAATAACTTTGATATTATATATTTGGATCTTAGAAAGGCTTTTGATACTGTTGCACATGGAAGAGTGCTGAACAAATTGGAACAGTGGCATTGGAAGCAAATTGCTGCTATGGATAAAGGGATGGTTGAGTGGGAGAAGATAGAGAGTGGTAATCAATGGACACTGCTCTTCGTGGACTAATGTTATTAGTGGAGTCCCTCGGGGTTCAGTGTTGGGTCCATTGTTGTTTTCTGTATTTATAAATGATATTGATGGCTTAATATCATTGAACCTGAATTCAGGCTTAATGTCCAAGTTTGCAGACGATACAAAGGTTGGCAGGATTGTTAATGACACTAATGACAGTACACTGCTGCAACAGGATCTAGAAAAGTTGAGCAGATGGGCTGAGAGGTGGCAAATGAAATTTAACATTGACAAATGTAAAGTGCTACATTTGGGAAGTAGTAATCACAGAGTAATGTATCAACTCTGTGGTACCACACTGACAGTGGTAGAGAATGAAAAGGACCTGGGGTAATTGTGCAGGCAGATATGAAGTTTTCTGATCAGTGCAGACGGTTCTGCAAGAGTAGCTCGTGGTGTCTTGTCAATGATATACTGGAATTTTTCTAGCAGGGATAAGGAGGTGATTATCCCCTTGTATAAAGGCAATGGTCAGGCGACACCTTGAGTACTGTATACAGGTCTGGAGGCCTCATTTTAAGAAGGATGTAGAGCTGTTTGTTTTGTTGGTTTTTAGGAGCATTAGCAACTAAGGCCATATTGCTCGGGGATATGCGGTGGTCATTCCTTGACCTTTCCGCATCCTCCGTATTTGGTGGTGACGGGCTCGAACCCCGGTCTAATCAAGAAGCGTGTGCTACGCACTGCTGCTCCTTCCCACCTGGCTACGGAGGCGCCTGGATGTAGAGCTGTTGGAATGAGTACAGAGAATGGAAACAAGATTAGTGAATGGAACGAAGGGTTGCTCTTACGAAGAAAGGTTTAAGTTTTGCAAATTAGTGTCTGGAGACTAGGCACCTGCGAGGTGATCTGATTGAGGTGTATAAAGCCTTTAATGGTTTGAGCATGCTCAATGTTGATGAGATTCTTCCTCTTGCTCAGAATAATTGCCTGAGAGGGCATAAATTCAAATTGAGGAAAGACGGTTGTAGGATAGATGTGGGGAAGTTTGCCTTTAGCCAGCAGGTGGTTGATTGCTGGAACAAACTTCCATCTGTTGTTGTAGAAGTTGATAGCTTAAATAGATTCAAAGCAGAACTGCACAAACATTTGGAGTGAGTGGATGGGTGAAATAAGTTTTTTTTTTTTTTTTTGGCTGATACTATATAAGCTTGCTTTCTTGCAGAATGTGCCTTTGCTAATGCTAACGCTAAGCCAGTTCTGGTTTGCTCGACAAATTTAAAGAGCGCCATAGCTTACTTGAAAAAGTTATTTCTAATAAAAGTGGAGTTGCAATCAAAGAAGACTATACCCATTGAAAAGAAACAGCTTTGAAAAAAATTATGGTGGACTACAAGCTCAAAGACATATTCAATGTTGATGAAACATGTCTATTTCTTAAATGTTTACCAAACAAGACTGACTTTTAAAGGTGATAAATATTTAGGTGCTAAAAATAGTAAGGAAAGAATTAGTCTCGGTTGGTGCAAAAACTTAGCTGGTAATGAAAAACTGAAGCTCTTGGTAATAAGCAAAAGTAAACTACCGCAACGTTTCAAAGAAGTAAAGTCATTAGAGTTGGACTACAACTACAACAAAAACTCTTAGATGACAAGTGAAATTTCTGAGCAGTGGATTTTAAATTTTGATAGAAAGATGATGAAAGAAAACAGAAATATCGCGTTGATTATCGACAACTGTCCTGCCCACCTTCGCTTGGTAATTTCGAAACTTAAGTGTGAAGCTTGTTTTCTTCCCTCTGAATACCTCGTCTAAACTTCAACGAATGGGCCAAGGATTTGAAAATGCACTACTGAAGGCACATACTGAAAAAGTTATGCTGAGAATAGAAACCAACCAACCAACCTATAGATTCTGTTATAGATTTACGGGTGTGCATATCAGAGTTGGCAAAAGTGTGGAGCCAATTTGTGACAGAAACAACAATTAGGAATTGTTTCGCAAAAGCAGGTTTTGCTAAAATGCCAATTAACAGCAATAAGAGGGATAAAGTACTACAAGACATTGAGCAATCTTGGGAAGAATTCCAAGCGAGGTTTGATCAGTGGGACGAACTTTTAGGAGTTCATAATAATTGATAATGATGTCATAGTAGCTGAATATCCGAGTGACTTCAATATTTGAGCATATTTAAAGAACTAGTGCCAATATCGACGATCAGTTGGATGAAAATGAGGGCAATATTATACCTTCCAAACAAGAAATGTTGGCAGTATTTGAAACTTTGCATCAAGGCCTTCAGTGGGAAGGAAATGTAACAGAAGATATATTTCAGTGTTTAAACGAATGCGAACATTTTTATGAACAGTGTACAGTAGAATCCAGTGTACAACAAAAAATAACCAAATATTTTACGACATAATTCTTACGTGTATTAATATATTGTGCACATCATTTAAGCAGTCTCTTCTTAATATATATTAAATTGGTTTAAAATGTTAGAAAATTTATTCATTCCCACTTATTTCTGATTTATTTCCCATGTTTTCCTATATTTCTGAATTTACAGTATTTTTCATTGTTGAAAAGGTCATTTTATTTTATTTATTTATAACAAAATTTGTGTTTAACGAATTTTTTCAAGCAAATGATTGATTTCGTTATATAGAGGTCCAACTGTACTGAAAATAGAAACCAACCAATAGGTTTGTGGATGTGCATATCACAACTGGCAAAAGTGTGTAGTCAAGATGTGACAGAAACAATAATTAAGAGTTGTTTCACAAAAGCAGGTTTTGCTGAAACGCTAATTAACAGGGATGAGAAGGATGAACTACTACAAGACATTGAGCAATCTTGTGAAGAGTTCCAAGTGAGGTTCGATCAGTGGAGAATTTGTTCTTGACAAATTTTTAGGAATTCATAATGATGTTATAGTAGCTGAATATCTGAGTGACTCCAACATTTTGGAGCATATTTAAAGAACTAGTAACAATATTGATGATGAGTTGGATGAAAATGAGAGCAATAATAAACCTGCCAAATAAGAAATGTTGGCAGTATTTGAAACTTTGCATCAAGGCCTTCAGTGGGAAGAAAATGTAAACAGAAAATATATTTCGGTGTTTAAACAATTGCAAACATTTTTATGAACAGCATACAGTAAAATCCAGTATGCAACAAAAAATAACCAAATATTTTACAACATAATTCTTAAAAGTGCACTAATGCATCATGTAAGTAGTCATTTCTTAATATATATCTATTAATAAATTAATTGTTTTAAAATATTAGAAAATTTATCCATTCCCACTTATTTCTGATTTATTTTCCATCTTTTACTATATTTCTGAATGTTGAATTAGTATTTTTCATTGTTGAAAAGGTCTTATTTCTTTATAATGAAATTTCTGTTTAATGAATTTTTTCAAGGGAACGAGCGATTTCATTATACAGGGTGTCTCAAAAATATTGGTACAAACATTTAGGGGAGATAGGTAACATCTAAAGGAATGTGAATCGCATAGGAACCCATAACCGGAAACATCTCCATAAGTCGGTAGACGGCACTGTTCATCAGTTCGCGAGAGGGAAAATTTCTGGTTTACTCATTCAAGCAGTAGTCGCCGCACGAAGAGCATGCATCAATATATGAACTGTGAGCTGGCAGACATGCACCTAGTGTATGGATTAGCAGAGGGCAATGGACAAGCCGCTCAACGAATTTATGGAGAACGTTTCCCAGACAGACATGTACCAGACCACCGTTTGTTTGCACGTATGCATCAAAATTTGTGCATTTATGGGTCATTTAGAGGTAACAGGAGTAGTGTGGGCAGACCACGTCCAACACAAACTCCTGCCATGGAAGAAAGTGTATTTTTTTTTTTTTTTTTTTTTTTTATGAAAACCCCAAACACAAAAGGTATCAAAACCTATAGTACTTAGTACCGTGAATGGGTTGAAGGAGAAGTATGGGGGGAGGGGGATGCCGGAAACTTTCCTCTAGAGACTAAACATGGGTTTCACCACTTCAAGCCTCCAATAAGCAAAGTGGCGGTATTTCACCGGTTGATGAAAGTCATCTACCACCTATTAATTGAATGCTGTTCAGAATAATCCTACAACCATCACACGTGCCGTTGCCTCTGCCTTACGAGTGTCTCGTTGCAGTGTATAGGGTGTCTGGCACGACAATTCCTTATACCCCTTTCATCTCCAAAGGGTTCAGTTACTGCTCCCCCAAGATCATCCTGCACGTGTGGCTTGTGCGCAGTGGTTTCTCCAAGAAAGTGTTCAACACTTGAATTTTCCAGCCTATGTTTTGTTCACGGATGAGGCTTATTTCATTCAGGAAGGCTTATTCAATCAGCACAATGCTCACGACAACCCACACGGTGTACGCCCCCCATGCAGCACAACATCGCTTCGCAATAAATGTATGGGCAGGTATGGTCGGTGACTGCTTAGTCGGCCCATACCTGTTACCATCGCGCATGAACTCCACCAAATATCGGATCTTTCTTGAACAAGTTCTACTAGGGTTACTTGACGATGTTCCAGCAAATGTGGATGCAACATTTGTTTTCAACATGACGGGGCGCCTGCCCATTATGGAAGGTGTGTTCATGACCATTTGAACAGGTGTTTTGGGCATTGATGGATTGGCCATGGTGGACCCGTTGCCTTGGCCCCCACGCTCACCTGATTTATCGAGGCTTGATTTCTTTCTGTGGGGGGGAAGCCCTCAAATCTATCACGTATGAATCGCCTGTGGAGATGGAAATGGATCTCGTGGGGAAACTTGTCTGCACTGCTACTGTCAAAGAACTCAAGGTGTGTTCGACCGTGTCCAACAATCCATGCTGTGTCGGTGTTATGAAGCATCGCGTCTCATGGTGGAACCTTCGAGCATCTATTGTAACATCCTGAAATGCATCCATCTCGTACTCCATTGTTAATATTATGTCGATTAAATGTTCGCCACTAATTACTGTCTTGTGTCATTTCTGCTACTACTTTCCCGTGACGTTTCCGGTTATGGGTTCCTATGCGATTCACATTCCTTTAGATGTTACCTACCTCCCCTAAACATTTGTACCAATATTTTTGGGACACCCTGTATAGAGGTCCAACTTTATATGCTGACTGGTTGCATCACATGTTCAGACTGGTTTGGAGGTGAGAGAGAGAGGAGGAATTACAGAAGCGAATTTAGAAGAACAGGGTCCGTGGAAGTGTCTATAAAAAAGGAATGTGACAGAAACAGAACATCTATGAGACAGAGTGGAGAGAATTTGTAAGAAATCATCATCCTTTCAAGGGTTTAGGCGAGATGGTCTGTTCCGGTCTTAGTCCATATTTACTTCGGATGTCCTGGATCTCTTCTTCCAACTAGCCGATATTTCATAACCTTCTTTGGTAACCTTGCTGGATGTATCCTAACCAAATGATTAATCCATTTTCCTCTGTATCTGTAGATTCTATCAATTATTGGATTACCTAATTCTTTACAAATCTCAGAACTTTTCTTCCAGTCCAATAATCTATAGTCACTGGTTCGGCAAATAAATTTCATTTCAGCATTTTCAATCCCTTTCTCATCTTTTGATTTAATTGTTCAAGTTTCACTTCTATAGAGTAAAGTGGGTCTTGTTATCACCTTATAAGCATCTATCCTTGTATGCTTTTGAACTTTATTTGGTTTTAGGATATTGTCAATTAAACCTGTAACTTTTAGAAAATTGGAAAGTTTTAATTCTATATCTTTTTCTTCGACATAAGAAAGATAACATCCAAGATACTTGAATGAATTTACTTGTTCCAGGATTGTATTTTCTATTACTATTTTACTTCTGATTGGATAATTAATTTTAAATGCCATAACTTTTTTTCATTTGAAATTTCCATTCCAAATGTTTTAGCAATTTGTAAGAGATGTTTTATTTTCATTTTTGAAAACATCTTTTACAAATTGTAAGATGAAAATTTGTACGAGATGTCAATTAACCTGACTACCCTCTTTTGAATGGAGTTAAAAAGCCTGAGAGACATTTAGAATTTTATAAAAGTTACAGGTTTAATTGAATGAATTTTCTAAAATTTAAGTAAACAGCTATTTACTCTGTACAAATTTGAGATTTGTACAGAGTAAATAGCTGTTTAGAAGAAAAATAACACTGAGGGCAAAAATGAAAACAGAGTTTTTCAGATGCGGAGAAAGCAATATTTGTGATGTGCTTATGCCAAAAGGAATTAGAAGTCAGGGTAAATCCTAATACAGATATGTGTTTAGATTTATGAGTGTCATCAAAGGTAAGCATAGAGGCATTAAGGCTCCTTTTTGAAAGACATAAGACAAAACTGAATTTTAGAAGGGCTGACATTAGCTTAGCTATCTTTGTCCCATTGGAGAATTACCTGGAGATCAGCATTTAAGGAACTGGTTATGGATATTCAAGAAGTTAATGTTTGGCAGGACAAGGTTTTCTAAAACTGGAAGGTGGAATGAAATGTGTTATCGTCGGCAAAACTATGGACAGGATTTTCAGTCAGTGGAAGAAGGTTATTATTATACAAGAGGAAAAGAGTGGAAGAAAGAACTGAATCTTAAGAAACAACAGCATTAGTGGAGGAGTCAAAAGACAAAGAGCCATCACATGCAGCAAGTGGTCAAAGAGAAAACTGGATGCCGAACTACAAACAAATGGCAATCCACAAGATGGAAACTTGTTTAGAAGACCTTTATGCCAAATGCAATCAAAAGCCTCAAAAATGTCAAGAGCAACCACTTGCGTTTCACCAAACTTTTCATTAAATTTTCCCAGTAGATGGGTAACATAAGCCAATATATCACCAGTGGATCAACACTGACAGAATCCACATCGGTGATCAGATGGGAGGTTTCAAAACAGCTTAGGAGTTGGAAGTTAATAGAACAACAGTTGAACAGGAGAAAATTTTCACCCTTTTTTAGGAACCAGCTGGTTATGAGCAAATTTCCAAGCAGAAGAAAAACCACCACTGAATAAGAAAGTGTAAAAGAGGACACATAACAAGAGCAAACTCAGGAGCACATTCTTCTGACATCTTTTTGATAGAAGACCAGAGGAGTCATTGAGTGGACTGCACTGAGAATGGTAGGAAGTGGTTTACCAAGATCATACAATAGCTAGACGAAAAGTACGATGCTAGTGGCCTTTATTTTTAGCTGAGGAGGTAACAGAACCCTCAGGTTTTAACAGAGGTAGGAGTACAGAATGCAGATGTTGTGGTCAATAGCTTTGAAAATAGACAAGAATACTCCACTATCATTTGGAGAAGAAGCAAGTTTTCTACTCTTAGTGAGATCAAAATCTAGTTCAGACTGATTCATAACTGTTTTACAACTATTGCAAGCTTTAGTGTAGGCAGAAAATCACATCCTCGAGATTTAGATGTGAGCCATTGGCAATATACAACATTCTACTCTTGAATGGCCTTAGGGTGATTCCATGTCAAGTGGCCTAATTTTGAACATGGTCCCTACTCAACCATCTTCAATTTTGTTGGAACTTGGTGTAGATGCTTAAACAGGTTTCAAATGAAGCTGTGCAAAAAATTCAGTTCAAAATATAGTATGCTTGAGGCACCAGCACCTTTTTTGTGGAGGTCACTTATGTTATGCGGAATAAATCACAAAAAATTTTCAAAGTTTTAAGTGTTACTGTTGTACAACGGTGAGAGGTAGTGCCCTGAAACTTGGTATACCTATTTAACGTTTGGTGTCCAGGCTCGAAAACCTTCACATTTTTTACAATGCGGTCTAAAACTGGAAAAAAAAAAATTTGTCGCAACAAATTTAAGCAAGACTTTTGAAATTCATGACTTTGAAATAAAAACCTTTGGTACCTTCTTCTTTGGAAATTCCATTTAACATCTACATGAATTCAGCCTAACTAAATATGAGTTCTTATACTTGTTTGCTGGCTGAGAAATTTTCCTTTAAAGATAGACTCAAAATTTGACCTATCTTTAGGGGCAAATATCTTAATGTGGGACACCTTCAATTCTCTCGTTTTTGCCACCATTGGAAAGAGCAGGTTTTAAGCAAGAAGAAACAATGGTTTTTTTCAGTTTTGTGTCTTGCTACTTAAGGCCTAAAAAATGGCCTTAAACATTTTATATTGCATTTACTCTTGTAAATGCAATAACTATTGCATTTACAAGAGAGAAATTTTCTGTAATTACTCTGCCCTTTAGTTTAAGGAGAAAGGATATATTGCCAATGCACAAAAAGATCTGTATTTTTTACAATGGGGGTACAATTGGCAAGAAAAGAAATTGCATGGATTTCTTTAGTGCAAGTTTCCAAGCCTGAAAAGTGGTCTTTATTCAGGATTCCAAGCATAAAGATGATGTTCTATTGGTTTCTAAGCTTGAAAGAAGCTATAACTGCAACAAAATTTATTTAAAACACAATACAATTTGAAATAAGCAAGTGAGTGTGAAGATATTGAATCACTGCATTGTAATGGACTGGAATTTTTCATTGATGGTTGATATTATTACTTCAGGCAAGCTATACTATCGTCTCCCAATGCTGTTGTTTCTGGAGCTGGAAGATTGGCAATAATTTGTTGTTCAGGAATCCAACAGGTATCTTGTCTAGCAAGCCAGTGAAATGAGGCAGCTGCTCCATGAGGATGCATGAAATTTACCAATACATCATGTTCTTCAAATGAAATTTCACAAATATTTCCAAACCACCAATTATTGTCATAAATACAGGCAATGTATTGGCCAGGTTGTAAAGTAACAATTGGCACATATTGAATATTGGTTTCACTAGTCTGATCTACATGAGCTACAAATTATGGTGTGTCATTTGATACTCTGCAAACATGAATCCATCTTGCATCAATAGGAATGAAGTGATGGTTTTCTCTTGTTCCAGCAATAGTATGACCGTCTATGAATATTTTCTCTTGAAATGGTCTTACTTGCTCAATTTCCTCTTTAGAAACAAAACAGAATTTTATTCCAGTCACATAATTCAAACATGTTTCTTGGTGTCAGGATTAGGTTTTCAACTGAGCACTGGAGACCTGCACATACTGCTAGTCGTTTTATTGTTCCACCAATTCCATCACATGATGATTTAGTGCCAAAGAAATTCCATTCAGCACTGATATCAAAATCCTTCTGATGATGACACAAGTTAATAAAATTCTTGAAATTCTTGTATTGAGCTGCAGAACCATCATTGAAGTAGTAAATGTGCCTGATTTCTGTAATGAAACTCTTCAAATATTCAATTAAGTTGATCAGAAAAACATGCACTGCAATTGTGTCATGTCAAAGGCAGTCACTGATTATGCATAAACTTATATTCTGAAGTTCAACATCCTTGTAATAAATGACAAATGGATGCAATGTAGCCTGGCTATTCTCCCAGTGGAACCCTTGAACAGCATCTTGCACAACAAATGAATAATTTTCTGCAAAATCCATCATGACCAATTCTCCTGTCATTAGGCTTTCCTTTGTTGACTTCAAATGGTAGCTTTGATATTTAGCAATGTAGTGATGACAGGAAAGGTTAAATATCTTTGTACTCAACTCTTCAATAAAATCTTCCATTGTTAATTGCTTTGTGTCCAGTGTATCTCTGTCAGTGTGTATCCATTGCTTGAATACAATAATATCTTCTGGGTCATTGTTTTCAAAAATATTCTCTAGAAACTTTTTTAATTCATCTATTCCAGGACATTTTTCACACCGATGAAGCATACAATCTTTTCACTCCAAATCACAGACTGTTTTACCAATGTGAACCTTGTAATCACATTCAACAGGACTTGCTGCTAGCATTAACTTGACATTTTGATGAACTGTGCATACACATACAGAGTGTGTTCCTGGTGCACCAACTGTGACACACCACTTGAGTCGAAGTTCACAAAATTTAGAAAATCCAATGTCAGATCCATTTCAACCTCGATAAGTTATACACATTTCCTTCAAGTTGCTGAATAGTAGATATGCAAACTTCTATGCAGAAATCAAACAAGTAATGACAGACCTATGAATCTCACTTTGTGTCAGAGAAGATTAAGGAGTCCTTAGTAAATATGTTATACAGGATCATCTGGATAGGGATGGAATCATAAAGGAAGCACAGATTTGTTAGGAGGAGATCATGTCTAACTAATCTCATTTGCCACTATGAAGCTGTCACAAAAGAACTTGATGGTAAGAATAATTTTGACATCAATTATGTAGATTCAGTGATACTTCTGATACTGTCCACATAGAATTAGCAACAAATTACTTGTAAAGGAAGGGTTAAGTGCTAAGAAATAAAGTATAAGGACCACTACTATTCATGCATTAATACCATTTGGATCGCACAAGGTTTGGTGCTGTATCCCCTTACTGTTTCAAATATTTATAAATATTAAATAATTATGTAGTAGTAGTAGTAGTAGTGGCACATGATGCAAGAAAGCAAGTGTAGGAGCTTATGCAGCATCAGCAAAAAAAAAAAAAAAAAAAAAAAAATCATCACACCATTCCCTCCAAATGCCTGTCCAGTTCCTCCTTAAATTTATTTAACCTATCAACTTCCACAACGACAGATGGAAGTTTGTTCCAGCAATTAACCACCCGCTGGCTAAAGGCAAATTTCCGCACATCTATTCTACATCTGTCCTTTCTTAATTTGAACTTATGTCCCCGTAGGTTCGTAATCTGAACAAGTGGAAGAATCCCATCAGAATTCAGCGTGCTCAACCCATTCAAGGCCTTATAGACCTCAATCAGATCACCGCGCAGGTGCCTAGTCTCCAGCCACTGCAATTTGCAGAACTTAAGCCTCTCTTGGTAAGAGAATCCCTTCATTCCCCTCACCAATCGTGTTGCTCTTCTCTGTACACGCTCAAGCAAATCTACATCCTTCCTAAAATGAGGCCTCCAGACCTGTACGCAGTACTCAAGGCGTGGCCTGACCATTGCCTTATACAGAGGGACAATCACCTCCTTTTCCCTGCTAGCAAAATTCCTATATATCATTGACAAAACCCCATGACCTGCCCTAGCAGCCTGTCTGCATTGCTCAGAAAACTTCATATCTGACTGCACAATTACTCCCAGGTCTTTTTCATTTTCTACCACCTTAAGTGTAGTACCACACAGTTGGTACGTTTCTCTGGGGTTACTTCTACCCATATGCAGTACTTTGCATTTGTCAAGGTTGAACTTCAGTTGCCACTTCTTAGCCCATCTGCCCAAATTATCTAGATCCTGTTGCAGTAGCACACTGCCATTACTGTCATTAACAACCCTGCCAACCTTTGTGTCATCTGCAAACTTCGACATTAAGCCTGATATACCTTCATCAATATCATTGATAAATACACAAAACAACAGTGGACCCAACACCGAACCCTGTGGGACTCCACTAATAACATTAGTCCACGAAGAGCAGCACCCATTGATTACCACCCTCTGTCTTCTCCCACTTAACCATCCTTTTATCCATTGTAGCAACTTACCCTTAATACCATTCTGCTCCAATTTGTACAGTAGTCTTCCATGCGCAACAGTGTCAAAAGCTTTCCTGAAATCCAAGTATATGATATCAAAATTATTTTTCGCATCCAGTTCCTTTGTGACCACATCATAATAACCAATCAAATTTGTCAGACAAGACTTTCCCTTAACAAACCCATGCTGTGTTTGAATTATTGCTGCAGTCTTGTCTAGATGATCCTGCAATGCATCTTTAACCAGTGACTCCATTATTTTACCCGGAACAGAAGTTAAACTAACTGGTCTGTAATTACTCGTGTCACCCTTCGATCCACCTTTGTGAATTGTAGGTAATTCAAGTTTAATGTCTAAGTTTCCCTGATGATGCAAATATGGGCAGGGTAGTTAACGACGGTAATCTGGTATACAATTTCAACAACTATAAAATTATCTGGCAAATATAAAAATCGAAGCTGGGGCATAAACACTGGAAAATGCAAAGTCTTACAACTGGAGAGTGGTAATCCTAGAATAATATACCTTTGGGTCATACTAAACTCAAGGCAGTTGACAATGAAAACAGCTTATAAGCATCAGCAGTATAAAAAAATATCCATTTCATTTGCCCATCCCTTCCAACCATTCTTCCAATTCTCTTAAATTCCCACTACCACAACACCGGGTGAAAGTTAGTTACAACAATCAATTACTCAATGGCTGAAATAAATTTATATACATCTATTCTGTTGCCATCCTTTTCCAATTTAAATTCATGTACATGTGTGTGTTATCTGAGAAAGAGTATTTAGTTTACTATTCAAATAATATTCATCCTTAAAAACAATTTAATCAAGTCTCCTCGCAGATGCTTAATTTCCAAAGAAAGACTTGGGGGTTCTGTAATTACAGAAAGCAAGTCTTTCTCAATAAAAGTAACCTTTTGTCTCCTCCCCACACACACACACACACACACACACTAATTTTGTTGCTCCTCTGTGCATCCATTCCAACAGATATACTTCATAAAATCAGTATACAGAATTCAAGATGTGGCCTAAGCCTCACCATTTCCATTAGGGAAATAATAAACTAGGTTTTTTATTCTCAACAAACTCAGTTTACTTCTACTCAAATAGTATATTGGCTGACACACCCATATTAATGTCATTAATATTAACATGCTATCCAAATGCTAAAAGAAAAAATTATACAGAGCTGCCTTTTTTATTATTATTATTATTATCAAGCTTAACCTGTGTATGTCACCTAAAAAAAACATAGAAAAATAAAAATTTCTAACAATTTTTTTTTCAGACACTTCACATGTCACAAGGCCCAACTGTAAAAAATGTCACTCTCGACCATGTACCACATATCTCACACTGCTTGTCCCTTACTGCTTATTTATATGTATGCTGTTTATTTTATTATTATTATTATTAGCCATATGGTGCAAGGAAGCCTGAGGCTTATGCTGCACCAGCCAAAAAAAAAAAAAATCCAAATTATCCAGAGAGAGAGAGAGAGAGAGAGAGAGAGAAGGGAATCACCAAGAAAGAGAAGAATGATAATATCCAGCTGAGGCTCCTGGGTGTGCCAAGCCCACATTCACCAGATGTGAACCCATTTCTCCAGATAATCTGAGTTTGTGGAGCTTCACAACGTAATATAAATAGTAAATATTTCGATTTATTAACCTGTGACACTACTGTGTGCAACCTCCGGCCTGGAAGCTGCACACAGCGTGTCTGAAAGTCGCGAAGCATCCTCGCAATGCGATCTGACAGGTCTGGATAGTAGGGAACATACACTGTGGTAAGTGGTACAGGCGGAACTACCCGATTGAGCTCTTCCTCTCTGTTGTATTCATCAATGACCCTCTGGGGGTAACCGCACCTCATAAGATCCGTCGTGATTTGCCTAATTTCCTTCTCCCCCTCCTCAGGGGTACTGCAATGTGTTCTCACCCTACCCAAAAGTGCTCTGGCCACACTATTTTTATGTTGGGCAGTCTGTGCCGTCCTATAATGTGTGTACTGGCACCTACACATTGGTTTCCTATAAACCTTAGTTCTAAGTCTGGGGCCTTCCCTATATACCATTATGTCCAGAAATGGGAGGGTACCATCTATTTCTACCTCCGAGGTGAATTTTATAAAGGGGGAGAAACCATTGAGGTTGCACACAGTAGTGTCACAGGTCAAAGACCCCATTACTAGGGATTCTAGTAGTGGGGTCGTATATGAGATCACATGCCCGGATTGTGGGGAATGTTACGTGGGGGAGACAGGACGGCGTCTCAAGGACCGTCTGGGGGAACATTCATGAGCGATACGGACCGCAGAGCTCAATAAATCCGCCATTGCCGAGCACTATTGGGAAAAACAACACCAGATCTCCCCCGACAACGCTGTCATCCTTGACCGGGCGCATAGATTCTGGGACCGCAAGTGGCTGGAAAGTCTGTGGATTGGATCCTCTGGTAACAATAGTATGAACAGAGACAGGGGAGTTAGGCTTCACCCCCTTTTTGAGGCGGTGGTTTTGGCCAGAGATAAACGTTTTAATTTTCCACGTCTCCAGACCACTTCCGGTTCTGGTACAAGTGAAAGGAATGCTGAGTATGCGCTTGGTCATCCACGTGTGCCGTGAACCTGGTATTTAAGGATGTGTCACTTAAGTCTCACTATTACTGAGGAAGGAGGCAGACACCTCCGAAAGCTCTAATAGTATTTTTTATCGTCTTTTTATAGCTTTTATATTTATATTTTAATGCATTTTAACTTATTTACTTATTTTATTTTTGTTATAGTTTAGTTTTTTGTAAATAATTAAAAGTTTTTTGTAAATATTATTTTACAGTCTTTTTTATCATTTTATTTTATTTTATTTCATTATTCAATCAGTCATAAACGGTTGGTGTGTGTGTTTAAAATTGGTGGAACAAAAATATCACTGAAAAGTATATATCAGAGGTTCCCAACTTGTTCCCAAGTGTTCCAGGGGGTTCACACTAAAAATTCTATAATGGCGTCTGCTTGGATTTACATAACTATATTATTGTAAACTACAAAATATAACTAATAATAAACAATAAAGTAAAATCAAATTAAATAAAAATTAAAGAATTGCCAAAGAAAGAAACCACATCTCCTACAGTATATCACGTTAAATAAATATGTTTTCCATACTAATTTTTTTTGATTCTCAACGACCATTGTTATGCACAGGTAGAAGTAGTGGCATGTGATGCAAGAAAGCAAGTGTATGAGCTTATGCAGCATCAGCCAAAAAAATTTACAAAAAATTCCCTCTATATGTTCATCCAGTTCCTCCTTAAATTTATTTAACCTATCAACTTCCACAACGACAGATGGAAGTTTGTTCCAGCAATTAACCACCCGTTGGCTAAAGGCAAATTTCCGCACATCTATTCTACATCTGTCTTTCCTCAATTTGAATTTATGCCCCCTTAGGTTCGTAATCTGAACAAGTGGAAGAATCCCATCAGAATTCAGCGTGCTCAACCCATTCGAGGCATTATACACCTTAAATCAGATCCCCCCGCAGGTGCCTAGTTTCCAGTCGCTACAATTTGCAGTAATTAAACCTCTCTTGGTAAGAGGATCTCTTCACCCTCACCAATCTTGTTGCCCTTCTCTGCACACACTCAAGAAAATCTACATCCTTCCTAAAATGAGACCTCCAGACCTGTATGCAGTACTCAAGGCGTGGCCTGATCATTGCCTTATACAGAGGGACCACCTCCTTTTCCCTGCTAGCAAAATTCCTGTATATCATTGACAAAACCCCAATGACCTGCCCTGGCAGCCTGTCTGCATTGCTCAGAAAACTTCATATCTGACTGCACAATTACTCCCATTTCTTTTTCATTTTCTACCACCTTAATTGTAGTATCACACAGTTGGTACGTTTCTCTGGGGTTACTTATACCCATATGCAGTACTTTTCATTTGTCAATGTTAAACTTCAGTTGCCACTTCTCAGCCCATCTGCTCAAATTTTCTAGATCCTCTTGCAGTAGCACACTGCCATTACTGTCATTAACAACCCTGCCAACCTTTGTATCATCTGCAAACTTTGACACTAAGCCTGATATACCTTCATCAATATCATTGATAAATATACAAAACAACAGTGAACCCAACACCGAACCCTGTGGGACTCCACTAATAGCGTTAGTCCACGAAGAGCAATACCTTTTGATTACTACCCTCTGTCTTCTCCCACTCAACCATCCTTTTAGCCATTGTAGCAACTTACCCTTAATACTATTCTGCTCCAATTTGTACAGTAAGCTTCTATGCGCAACAGTGTCAAAGCTTTCCTGAAATCCAAGTACATGATATCAAAATTATTTTTTACATCCAGTTCCTTTGTAACCACATCATAATATCCAATCAAATTTTTCAGACAAGACTTTCCCTTAACAAACCCAGGCTGTGTCTGAATTATTGCTGCAGTCTTTTCTAGATGATCCTGCAGTGCATCTTTAACCAGTAACTCCATTATTTTACCTGGAACAGAAGTTAAACTAACTGGTCTGTAATTACTCGTGTCACCCTTCAATCCCCCTTTGTGAACTGGGGAAACATTTGCACATCTCCAGTCCGTGGGGACCTCCCCTGAATCCAAGGATGCTCTCATAATTATGGCTAAGGGTTTGCTTAGTTGCTTTGCCACCTCCTTTAATATAACTGGATAGATCCCATCCACACCAGGTGCCTTTCTTATGTAATTTTAGGTACTTTTTTTTTTTTAGAACCTATAGTACTTAGTACCATGCATGGGTTGAAGGTTGAAAAGTTGAAAGAAGATACTTGTTGACATTAGACTTGAACTTCTCTTGATTGTAATTTCTAGAAAATACATAAGAAGGAAGGTTGTTCCAGAAAACGGAAATTGAATGAATAAATTAGGAAGAAGAAAAGTTGGTACTGTGAGTTTAAATTTGGACAGTAAAAGGATTATGACTGGTTGCGGCACGTGTTCGGATTGCTTTGAAAGATAGAGAGAGTGGGAATTATAGAAGCAAATTCAGAAGAACAGTGCCCACGGAAGTATCTATACAAAGGCCTATGAGACAGAGTGGAGAGACTCTGTTAGAGATGAGACTGTTGCGCAGTAGCACAGTGGTATCATCACGGTCCTCCCTACACCAGGTGGAAAAGGCCCGGGTTCGAATCCCATCAATGATGTGCAAAATTTTAATAGGCTTTATTCAACTCTGTGGCTGAATTAGTCGGCTTCAGATACAATAAATATATGGGTAAATGTAATCATTTGCGGTTGACCCTCATATTATAATTTGGTTTTTCTTTTTTTTTGTTAGAGATGAGACATTAATTAACCTAACTGCCCTCTTTTGAATGAAATCTAGAAGCCTGAGAGAGGTTTTGGGGGCACCGCCCAAGATGTGGGAACAATATTCCATGTAGGCCGGATTTGCAATTTCTACAGAGTCAACAACAGTGTGGAAGAAAGGTAATGCCAAGAGAAAAACAAGTTTTCTAGATGCAGAGGAAACAATATATGTAATGTGCTTTATGCCAGGAGAGATTAGAAGTAAGGATAATCCCCAAGATCTTGCCTAGAAATCAGAGCGTCATCAAAGATAAACATAGGAGCAGAAGAATCCTCTTTGCAAGATATAAGACAGGACTGAGTTTTAGAAGGATTGAAATTAAGTTATCTTTGCCCCACTGGGGAATTACCTGGAGGTCAGCACTTAAGGAATTGGTAGTGGATATTCGAGAAGTTGAAGCTGTTTGAGCAGGGCAAGGTTTCTCAAACTGGAAGATGGAATGCATTGTGCTATCGTCAGCAGAACTATGGATAGGATTTCTGGTCAATGGAAGCAGGTCATTAATATACAGGGGCTCACATCTGGTGAGTATGGGCTTGGCACACCCAGGGTCCTGAGCCGGATATCATCATTCTTCTCTTTCTTGGTGATTCCCTTCTACTTTTCTCTCTCTCTCTCTCTCTCTCTCTCTCTCTGTCTCTCTCAGGGTAACTCGGAATTTTTTTTTTTTTTTTTTTTGGCTGGTGCAGCATAAGCCTGAGGCTTCCTTGCACCATATAGCTAATAATAATAATAATAATAAGAGGAAAAGAGTGGAACTGAATCTTGGGGAACACCAGATTAGTGGAGAAGTTAGAAGACAGAGCCATCTACCATTAACCAGTGAGGGGTCAGAGATAAAACTGGATAACCAATTACAAAAAACAGCTGGCAAACCATAGGATGGAAGCTTATTTAGAAGACCTTTATGCCAAACATGAACAAAAGCCTTATAGATGTCAAGAGCAACTTCTTGTGTTTCACCCAACTTTTCCATTCAATTTGTCCATAAATCGGTAATATAAGCCAGAATATCACCAGTGGATTGACATTGACGGAATCCATACTGTCGATCGCTGATCAGAAGGAATGTTTCTAGATAGTTTAAGCGTTGATAGTTAATTGATTTCTTCATTATTTTAGAAAAAGTACAAGTAATTGCAATGGAACAATAATTGGATGGGAGGGATTTATCACCCTTTTTAGGAACTGGCTGGATATGAGCAAATTTCCAAGCAGAAGGAAAATAACCTTTGGAATAAGGTAGTGAAAAAAATTGGCAAATAACAGAAGTAAGTTCAGAAGCTCAAGTTTTGAGAACAAATGGAGAAATACCATCAGGACCTGGAGCTTTCTTAGCATCAGATTCATCAAAATCCTTCTGACATCCTTTTGACGGGAGACCACAAGAGGCATTGAATGGAGTGTACTGAGAATGGTTTGAGATGATTTACCAAAATCATCAATACATGAGTTGGAAGAAAAATACGATGCCATCAAGTCAGCTTTATCTTTGGCTGATGTGGTGACAGAACCATTTGGTTTTGACAGAAGTGGGAATGGAGATGAGCAAAAATTGCAGCCAATAGTTTTGGAAAGATATACCAGAATGGTCGGTAACCATTGGACAAGAAGCAAGTTTTCTACTCTTAGTCTGTTCAAAATCTAGTTTGGACTGATTAATAACTGCTTTACAAAGTATAAATGATACTTAATAATAAAAAATTCAGAAATATTATACGATTTCAGAGAATACAGGCTTAGTGATTCGCTTTAAAAATATTATGTTGAAAGGGGTTTGCGAGTCAAATAAGGTTGGGAACTGCTCGTGTATATCATTTCTGCCTGCAGCCAACTACTAAGTACAGTAGACTCTCGATTTACTGGGATCGGATTAACCGGGACACTTCAAAGCTCTAAATTATATAAAAAAAAATTTTAAAAAATCAACCAGAAATCATAAAATTCAAGTAATAACTAGAAGAGGTATAAACAGATATTTTGCAAGTCATAAATAAGCGACAAGAAGTGGCGTTATAAGTCGTCATTGGGAGATTAACGTGCCTATTATCTTGCAACCGCCGCTAAAAAAAAAAAAAGAAAGAAAGAAAAGAGAGACTAAATGCAAATGTTTAGTTTGATTTAGTGCATTGCATCAATTGTTGTGTTCCGTCGCACAGCAAAAATACAAATTTTGTTTCGTTATTTATGTCAAGAATGTTGAAATTTTTTTATAGTAAATATATATATATATATATATATATATATATATTATTTTTTTTTTGTTTAGAAATCATGAAAATGATGGGTAAACGCAAAAGAGTTGCGCTTTCAGTTAAACAAAGACTTGAAATTATTCAAAAGTTTGAAAACGGTGCATCCGTTAAATCTCTAATAAACATTATAATGTTGGTGCCCAAACCATATGCTACACTGTAAAAAAATAAAGGGAAGCTATTAGATTTAAAATAGACATTGCAAAATATAAAGGGAAGTTTATACTGGACACACAAGTAGTACATGGTAAGTTTTTCATCTATCGCCATATTTTTTTACGTAGGTTGCTGAACATTTTTTGATACGGTAAGTCTCCAACTTACGCAACTACAGATTTACGTAAATTTGTTTTCACTCAATTTTTATTTTTAGGATTGTAAAATTTAAAAAAACAAAAAAAAAAATAATAATAAGCAATCAATAACGACGATCATGGCACATATAAATTGCACAAGTGAGATCGGAGTAACAAGCAAAAAAAATAGGAAAAAAATATTCTTACATTTGACTGAAGATTTCAGTGAAGGGGACACACACTTCACCATAATAACATGAAAACCTACAGAATTCCAGCTATCGGTATTATCGCAAATGCAATAAGATTGAGTTTATTGCCCGTTTATAATAGATTGCGCTAACAGAAATGCCCAATAAAATGGAAAGTGCAAATTGTTTTTGTTTTTTGTTGACCTCCAGAAATGTGAACTCGCGTGGGGTGATAACAGTGAGTGTTCACCTTAACACTGAAGTTCTTTTCAGAAAATTTCATTTTGACCGCTATCATAAGAGAATAAGTGACAGTGCTACCTACTAGTACATCTACCAACAAAAGGAAAGTGATCGATTTGGATCACAAAATTAAACTAATAAGAATGTATGAAAATGGTCAAACTTTAACAAGTATTGCACTGAATTCAGATTTATCAATAATAATATAGTAGCAATATGTTACTAGTCATTACCGAGTTACATAAAACATGACGAAGTAAGGAGTCCTGGAACATATCTCTTATGTACGTTGGGGACTTCTGTATTTTTGGATTAACAGGGAAATCGATTATCAGGAATTTGTTTTTTAGCATCTATCCCTGAAAATTGAGAGTCTACTGTAGTAAAAAATTGGCATCATTTAAGTACAGGTAACCCTCGTATAACACGGTAGTTAGGTTCCTATAAAATCTCGTGTAGTGCAAAACCATGTTATACAGCAGGGGTGGCCAACCAGTCGATTGTGGCTTTAATTCCAGTCAATCACGAAGAATTTTAAATATATATATAAATAGATTAGTCAAAATTTAAATATTATTATTATGCGCCCCACTGCATACACTTATTACAAATCAGTTGAACCAAATGACTACTAGGTGCCTCCGTAGCCAGGTGGGAAGGAGCAGCAGTGCGTAGCACATGCTTCTTGATTAGACCGGGGTTCGAGCCTGTCACCACCAAATATGGAGGATGCGGAAATGTCAGGGAATGACCACCGCATTTCCCAGAGCAATATGGTCTTAGCTGCTAATGCTCCTAAAAAAAAAA
Organism: Mastigoproctus giganteus; assembly: GCF_048544385.1. Lineage (NCBI taxonomy): Eukaryota > Metazoa > Arthropoda > Arachnida > Uropygi > Thelyphonidae > Mastigoproctus > Mastigoproctus giganteus. The sequence continues at coordinate 124,521,621 of NC_143587.1, read as the reverse complement.
AAAAAAAAAACCAAACCAAATGACTACTCTTGTCGCCGCTAGGCTTGTCTAGTGAAAATTCCTGCAGTTACGTTGTGGAGAGCATAGTGTATGTGTTGAATTCCTATTTAGCTTACTTAATATTAATAACTGGACAGTATTTACATGTTAATTTAATACCTTTTGATTTAAAATGAATACTACGAAAAGGAGTAAAACTTATCGTTTTCATGAAGAGTAGGAAATAGAATACTTTTTTGTAATGATAAAAGAAAAATGTTGTTTGATTTGCAATGCTTCCGTAGCTGTATCCAAAAAAGGAAATTTAGAAAGGCACTTCACGGCAATACTGGTAAATACCAATAGGATTTTCTGCATAATAATGACCTTAGAAAAAATAAATTAAAAGAACGTAATCCCAATTATTCGCACAATAAAATTTCTTCGTGACACCTAATTTACAATCTAAAGCAGTAACTATAGCATTATTTAAAGTGAGTCATTTCTTGCAAAAAAATTCAAACCATTTTCTGATGGTCAATTCATCAAAGACGCATTTTTAGAAATAACATTTTTAGATTATCTTTTTGAAAAATTTAAGAAAAAAAATGAAATTAAAAGTGATCTTCATGATCTGAAATTATCTCGAAATACTGTGATGCAACGAATCGTAAAAATGTGAGCGAACAATGCGTGTTCAAATTGCTAATTGTGTGTCCTCTTCTTTACAACTGGATGAATCTACAGATGTCAGTGATACAGCCCAGTTGCTGGTTTTTGTTCGTATAGTTTTCGATGATTCTGCCACTAAAGAACTGCTGGGTATGGTTTTGTTAAAAGAAAGAACTAGATCTTGATGTATTTAATGAATTCAAAATTATTATTGAAAAAATTAAATTACTACTTTTTAAGCATGTATCAATAACAACAGATGGAGCTAAGGCAGTGGTTTTCAACCTTTTTTTAATAACAGCACCCCCTAAGTCATTTATTTTATTTTTTGGGGCACCCCTACTCAATTTTCTGCCTGTTAGATCCGATTCTCTCTCTCTCTCTCTCTCTCTCTCTCTCTCTCTCTCTCTCTCTCTCTCTCTCTCTCTCTGTGTGTGTGTGTGTGTGTGTGTGTGTGTGTGTGTGTGTGTGTGTGTGTGTGTGTGTGTGTGTGTGTGTGTTAAAAAATATATAAAGGTACTAAGTAAACATCAATTATAGATTACCACAAAATTAAAAGGATACAGTACAACTTTTTATAATGAAATAAACAAATTTTAAGAAAAATAATAAGTTTAAGTAACTTAAACCCAAATTACATGGCACCCCTGGAATGTTGTTACGGCACCCCGTTGAAAACCACTGAGCTAAGGCAATGAGGGGACATCTTAACAGATTCATCGTATTGTGCGAAAAGGATGAATTGCCAGATTTGAGTTACCACTATATCATCCAGCAAAAGATTAAATACTAAAAGTGTTATGGACATAGCTTTCAAAATCGTGAATTCCATCAGACGACAATCTCTTCAAAAGGAAACTTTTCAAAATGCAACTCGATGAAAATGAAACAGATCTGACATTACACACAGATATGATGTGGCTGAGTCGGAGTAAGTTTCTACAGAGGTTTAGAAATTTGCTGAATAAAGTTAAAAATTTGTTGATCAAAGGGTAGATGATCATCAGCAGCTACAAGATACAGAGTGGTTGTGTAATCTGGCTTTTTTGCCATATTTTACTAGTAAATTAAGTGATCTGAATTTAGAATTACAAGGAAAAAATAAAAATGTGGATGACATGATTAGCAGTATTTCTGTATATAAATATCAATTTTTGGCAATGACTAAGGATCCCAAAGGGAAAAAAAAACAATCTATCATTTTGCAAATATGCAGGATCATTTGCAAAAATATCCTATTTTTGAATTTAATAGTAAGAAATATGTTTCTATAATTTAGAAAGTTGTCTATGATTTTGAAACCTGATTCAGTGATTTTAAAACAAATGAGGACATTGTTCAATATATTTCTTATCCATTTAATGTCGACTTAGTTATGAAACAAATTGCAGAAAAAAAATCGCTAAGATTTTTCAAATGGTGAAAAATTACTTGAAATTGAAATTATTACATTGCGAAATGATATCTTCCTAAAAGCCAGATCATCAGAAAAAGACTTTTGGAAATATGTTTACTGAGAAAAGTACTCAAATGTAAAAAAAATGCAGTGAACTTTAATTTCATGTTTTGGTTCCACATATCTGTGTGAATTGGCCTTTTCGTATTTGAAGCAAAAAAAATACAAAGAATCGCTCTACTCTTACGGACTTGCATACAGAAGATTCTTTACGGTTGTCCTTATTACAGTATATCCCCATTTTGAAAGCCTGGCAGATGACATTACGACAAACTTCACAAATTAAAAATAGGTATGAATTTAAAATAAGAATTCTGAATTATATTCATTTTAAAATTTATAAACATTTTTTCAATATGTGTTGATTAAACTTTTTAACCATGTGCAATGAAATTCTTGAGACGGTGGATCCTGGCACATTTTGAAGAAAAAAAGTCGATTGCATTACAAATTAAGTTAGCCACCCCTGTTATATAGGACTAAGAATCAGTACAAAAAGGGGAGTTATGTTCCAAGGACTAACAAAACTACACCATTTCATTAACAAAATGTTTACAAAACTGACAAAAATACACCATTCTAGATTTCGTGTATCTTCTGCTCTCTCTAAAAAATCATTAATCTTGATTTGTTTGCTTTTGCTTGATAGATCTTTGTAATTTCATCGTATGGAATTAAGCATTTTGAAGCTACCTTTTGAACTTTGGGCTCCTTTCAGTTGAAGAATTTGAATTCAAAAAATAAGATTCTAATTGCTTGGCTAACTTTATGCCTTTCTGTATACTTTTTTAGTGTAAAATTTGAAGTTCAGAATTTTCATCTGCGCTATCATCCTCTGAATTTATTTGATTTTCCTCTGATGCCATTTCCGCCAGCCTCTTTTTCTACCAGGAGCATCGATGATTAAGGCTACGTTGCTCTGTGTATTCAAATTGTGCGTGTGTTCTGAGGTGGATTTTCTATTTTTCTGGATAAAAACCATGCTACCCAAGTCTGAGACCGACTAACTCAGCTCATAGTGAAAAACACCCATAAAAATTCCTCCCGTCATTGACAGGATTCGAACTTAGGTCTTTTCCTCCCGGTGTGGGGAATGAGGGCAATTCTACCAACTATGATACTCACAAGGGCCTCAGTAGTCATACCATCAAAACCTTCCCCTCCTACCAACTTAGCAAGTTCTACTATCTCACGGATTCTGCTTTCTGTCGGTTCAACCATATTTCCTGAATGAACTGGCTCTAGCCATACATTTTTCCAACATGCATTTAATGTTGATAGTTTTACTTCTTTGAGTGATAAAGCTATGATTCCGATACAGTCCACAATTGAAAAACGTTTTCATGCCTCTACCACTTCAATTTTCCATCAATTCAATTTGGAATCAATTTTTTCCAAAATCCATTATAATGATTTTCTGATGTGATGAGTTTCAAAGGCAGATATAATGCCTTTATCTAATTAAACAGGTTTGTCTAGGTGGTAGAAACAACTATTACTTCAACATCTGGATGGACTGGCACATTATCCAATAGTAATAAAACTTTGAAATCTAGATTTTTCCACAAGTTCAATAGCACAGAACCTAACACGGGAATTTCCCAATATATATATATATACAGGGTGTTTCAGTTAAACGTTTCAGAACTTCTAAGAGAGGTAGGGTACATCCTGACAACTCGAAATCATATAGCAATGTGGGGTCGGAAATGCTTTCCTGAAGCGGTGTTGTACACAGAAGCACCATAAAGAAAAGAGACCGTAAGTGAGAAATCGTTTTAATATAATACATGAAAAGAAGCAAAAGGTACATGGATTACCGTAGGTACATGGATTATCAAGTAGATAGGTCTAACCGGACCTATCTACTTGATCTTTCTGCAGCAAGTATTGCCACAACTTTTGAGAGATGAACAGATTTCTGCATCGACGCAACAGACAATGTGGTTCCAACACGATGGAGCCCCTGCCCATTATAGCGGAGATGTTCGTAACTACCTGGATGTCACATTTGGTCAACAGTGAATCGGACGTGGTGGTCCCGTGCATTGGCCTGCTCGGTCACCCGACCTATCATGTCTTGATTTTTATTTCTGGGGTCATATGAAATCGCTAGTTTATGACACCCCTGTTGACAATGCTGAGGAGCTGGTTGCAAGAATCGCAGTAGCTGCCGAAGAAATTCGAAATTCGCCTGGAGTATTCCAGAATGTTCGGATGTCCATGCGTCGGAGATGTGAGGCGTGCATTGTAGCCCGTGGAAGAAACTTCGAACACTTACTTTACCTTTTGCTTCTTTTCATGTATTATTAAAAGGATTTTTCACTTACGGTCTCTTTTCTTTATGGTGCTTCTGTGTACAACACCGCTTCAGGAAAGCATTTCCGACCCCACATTGCTATATGATTTCGAGTTGTCAGGATGTACCCTACCTCTCTTAGAAGTTCTGAAAAGTTTAACTGAAACACCCTGTATATATATATATATTTTTTTTTTTTTTTTTTTTTTTTTCACCCTTTTATCTTAATTATATTTTCATTATAATACTGCGTAGGGACTACCTTGTCCATACTTTGTAAGAGATACTTTTTCGTTTTTTTTTTTTTACATTTATTTATTTATTTACATTTATAAATTTTCTCTTGCATAACTATGGGCAAGTATAGAAACGCAGTCCGTTGATGCTATGTCAGGTGTAGTCCCCCGATGAAATACCTGATCTAGCATCAATATTTACTTTGCTGACATCAGATTTCATTATTTATTAATTTCATATTTTCTTCCCCGTTTCGGAGTACTGTATTTAGCAAATTTTTCCCGCCTTTATCTGATGTAGGCTATCGTAACTTTCTTTTGACGTTTTGATGTAATTTTTTAAGCTTTCCGGAGTTTCGAACTGCCATCTTTACTTTTATTTATCATATTAATTATAATATACATATTTACATTTGCATCCGTTGCTGCTGCTTTGCGCGCTTCGGTGCATTTGCCATACCCAGTTTATTTAACTCTCTGATGTTTTCTGTTTTTACTCTTTAATACAATCTTTTATATATTATATTATTATATCAATTTAAGAATTAGTTATCTGCTGCTTTGCGCGATACTGTTCTTTAAATTACACCCATCTCTGTTATTCAGTCTTTAGATGGTCTTGTTTTTAACTCCGGCTTCAATCTTTATTCTATAGTTAATCTATTTTTTCCTTGTGGCCTTTAGTGTTGCTTGCATTGGCATTTATATTATTTTATATACATCTGCATCCTTTGCTGCTGCTTTGCACGCTTTGGTGCATTTGTTTGTCCAGACAATTTTTATCAGTTTTATCATTCTGTTATCTCTATTGGTTTTAATGCACTATTTATATATATATATATATATATATATTGCATTAAGATTAGCAAGTCAAAAGCAGGGATTCACAAAAAAGAATGGAAACGTTGAAAAATTACATCCAACATAATAGCAAAGTATTTCCCCCACACAAAAGCTCAAATATACCAGTTTATGCGAGGTTGCCACAATTCTCTAACCGTGTTAGAGCAAAACTGTGTATACAAGTACTGTGTTGTGCGTGAATTTTCGCACTTTATCAATCATGTTAGAGCGAAACCATGTTGTAGAAGTACTGTGTTAAGCGGGAGTTGCCTGTATATCTTATACTGTGAATACCTTCAAGAGTTATCACGATATTGCAGTACCTCGAATAAGTAATGCTTTAGCAGAGGAGAAGACTATTGTTACTTATTCTTGGCAGATACCACCACCCATACAGCACAGTTTCGGAGCTTATTAGGTGGGCAGGTACCCTGGTTCAACTTGTACATAAGTTAATTCTTTTGCAACCTGAGGCTATAGCCCTAAATTTGAATTGTAACTTAAATTACTAGTACCAAGGTACCTGCTACCCACTGATGAGGAACCAATAAGCTCCAAAATGGTGCCGTATGGGTGGTGGTATCTGCCGAGAATCAATAACAATAGTCCTATGGTGAAACATTACTTATTCGAGGTAGTGCAATATCATGATAACTTGTTGTGAAGGTATTTACAATATGAGATATACTTAAATGATGCCAATTTTTCCATGCAGCCAACTTAGTAGTTGGCTGCATGTTTACTTACATATAAGTTAGCATAATTACACTAACTTATATGTAAGTTAACTTCTTTTGCAACCTGAGGCTATAGCCCTAAATTTGCACTGCAAAAATATCACTGTAGTGTGAGATAATATTTTAACTCCTCTCTAGGCCACCAAACTTGAATTGTCCATATCATAACAATGGGGAAAATTAGCGAGTGTGCAGATTTGGCTATAGTTGTGGATTTTGGTGCTCCTGATTATTGAATGTTTTTTCTTATTTGAAATGTAATTCAGTGTTAACTTAAGTGCTGCAGTAATGCCTATGTGGTTACATATATGTAGATGCTAATATCTTTCAGTTTTGCATCTTCTACAGCTTATAGTTTGCTTTACGTTGTTCTGCACAGTTACTCTTTTGTGTGGTGATAGCCATTTTCCAATACATCACGGCTTGTCATTTCTGCCTTTCCATCTTTGGGACTGCTGCTGTCAAGGTCAGTAGGACTATAATCCTCCCTCAGGGTAAAGTTTCAAAATACTGTACACAAATTCCTTCAGTATTGTTTATGCTTAAGCCTATCACGGGACACCTAAGTGGTTTCACTCTGCTGAGGGCATGAGTTCAGATACCTCAAAGACCCAGAAGTGGAGTCTTTTATAAACTTTTCTCCCACTTATTCTGTCTCTCAATAATATCTTAGAACCATCTTGTATTTCTTATTGTCATTATAATGGATGGAAAACTTCCACAGTTAGAAAATTTCCCACCATCGGCTGTAGCTATAGCTGACTGTCAAAGACAAGACTATATTCAGGACATGTCCTATCAGTATGATCGTATATCTAAGATGAGAAAAGATATCATTAGCTTTCTAGCCTGTGAAGCTAAAAAGGTCACCATAATTTCTGGAAATCTTATCATGAAAAAGTGGTTGAACTTAGAGACAACTGCTATTGCTCTACTAATTGAAAATGAAAGGCTCAAAGTTATCAATGAAGAAGTAAATATCAGAGTAAAGTTACTTGAAAGAGTAGTAGACACGTTTTCTCCTTCCACTCTCACCCAATCAAATTATTCTCCAGTGTCGGCTCAGGAAATTCCTGTCAAGAGTGATGCTATTTATGCACAGTCATTAACTCAGAGCCCTACCATCAAAATCTTTGCAGATGCCACTGGTAGTGGGTTGCAAATGAATGAGAAAACTAAACAAAGTAATAATGTTATCATTATCAGAGCCTCTGAGAATAGTGAGTGCAAGAAGCACTGAGGTCAAAAACTTAGCCACTAAAACCTTAAAATCTGAACTTAAGAATATAAAAGTCAAGTCCCTTAGATTAGTTCGAAACTGAGGCATCATTCTGGAAACGGTGACAAAGTCAGATATTGAGTGTACTTCTGCTTTAGAAACCTTTACCACTGCTGGTATCTCTGCAGGAGCTCCTCGGAAAAATAATCCTTCTGTAGTAATTTATGACGTCCCTATTATTTCATCTTTCAAAAGAGGAAATAATAGAAACTCTGTACAATAAAAACTTAGCTGCTTTCAATTTTATCCTCGATGAAATCAAGCACGGTACTACATTCAGATTCACTACAATGTCAAAATCCTCTTCACACGTGCACTGGGTGATAAGTTTCTCTCCAAAGATATATAACTGTATTTCATCGTTAGAAAGAATTTTCCTAACCTGGAGCTCCTACAAACATTGTCCATTTACTATAATAACCAAATGCTATCTCTGCCTTGGTTTTGGTCACACTACATGGTATTGTACCAATGATTCCCCTCTTGCGGCCACTGTGCACATAATGGTCACGTTTTTGCCGAATGTCCATTTAAAGAAGAACCTGCTTGCTGTGTAAACTACAAATTAGCATTAGTAGAGGCATTTGATGCAAGAAAGCAAGCTTATGCAGCATCAGCCAAAAAAAAAAAAAAAAAACCACTTCCACTTCACCCCTCTGTTTGTTCAAAATACCTGTCCAGTTAAGCCTTAAACTTATTTAGGCTATCAACCTCCACTACAAGGGATGGAAGTCTGTTCCACCAACCAACCACTCGCTGTCTAAAGGCAAATTTCCGCATGTCTATCCTACATCTGTCTTTCCTCAATTTGAATTTATGCCCTCTCAGGTGCTTTTTCTGAGCTAGAGGAAGAATCCCATCAGCATTGAGCATGCTCAAACCATTCAAGGCTTTATACACCTCTATCAGATCACCTCGCTGGTGCCTAGTCTCCAGACACTGTAATTTGCAAAACTTAAGCCTTTCTTCGTAAGAGCACCCCTTTGTTCCCTTCACTAATCTTGTTGCCCTTCTCTGTACTCGTTCCAGCAGCTCTACATCCTTCTTGAAATGAGGACTCCAGATCTGTATACAGTACTCTAGGTATGGCCTGACCATTGCCTTATACAAGGGAATAATCACTTCCTTATCCCTGCTGGAAAAATTCCTGTATATCATTGACAATACTCCATGAGCTACTCTTGCAGCCCGTCTGCACTGCTCAGAGAACTTCATATCTGCCTGCACAACCACCCCCAAGTCCCTTTCATTCTCTACCACTGTCAGTGTAGTACCACAGGGTTGATACGTTGCTCTGGGGTTGCTGTTTCCCATGTGTAGTACTTTACATTTGTCAATGTTAAACTTCATTTGCCACCTCTCAGCCCATCTGCTCAACCTTTCCAGATCCTGTTGCAGTAGCATAGTGTCAGTAGTGTCCTTGACAACCCTGCCAACCTTTGTATCGTCTGCAAACTTGGACATTAAGCTTGATATACCATCATCAATATCATTTATAAATACAGAAAACAATAATGGACCCAACACTGAGCCCTGAGGGACTCCACTAATAACATTAGTCCACGATGAGCAGTGTCCATTGATTACCACTCTGTCTTCTCCCCCTCAACCACCCCTTTATACATAGCAGCAATTTGCCTCCAATGTCACACTGCTCAAATTTGTGTAGCAGTCTTCCATGTGCAACAGTATCAAAAGCCTTTCTAAGATCCAAGTATATAATATCAAAGCTATTCCCTGCATCCAGTTCTTTTGTGACTGCATCATAGTATCCAATCAAATTGGTCAGGCAAGACTTCCCCTTAACAAAACCATGCTGTGTCCGAGCTATAACTGAAGTCTTGTCTAAATGATCCTGCAGTGCTTCTTCAACCAGTGCCTCCATTAATTTTCCTGGAACAGAAGTTAAGCTCACAGGTCTATAATTACTTGTGTCAGCCTTTGATCCTCCTTTGTGAATTGGGGTCACATTTGCACGTTTCCAGTCTATGGGTACCTCCCCTGAGTCCAAGGAAGCTCTCATAATTATGGCTAAGGGTTTGCTTACTTCCTTTGCTGCCTCCTTTAATATAACTGGATAGATCCCATCCACCCCGGGTGCCTTTCTTGTGTTTATCTTCAACAGTTTCTCCTCCACTTTACTCCCAGTTATTTCAAGATTCTGTAGCTTACTGCTAGAGTTGAATACACCTCTGGCATTCCCCTCGCTGAATAACTCCTCATGTGTGAATGTCGATGCAAAATGTTCATTTAGTTTGTTAGCTACCTGAGCAGGATCATCAACAGTTGACCCATCAATATCAAGTGGACCAATCTGATTCATCCCCTTCCTTCTAGAGTTTACATAAGTAAAGAAGTCTTTGCTGTTTTTCTTTGCATCCCTTGCCAAGGATTTCTCGTAATCTGCCTTCGCCTGCCTAACCTCCTTTGTAACTTGGTTGCATATCAACTTGTATCTATCATAGGCTTCTGTGTCATGTGTTAATTTGTAAGTATCCCATGCATTTTTCTTCTCTGCCATATGCCTCATTAGTTCATCTGACATCCATTTTGGCCTAAACCTTGAACAATATTTCTTAGTTGGTATGTAAAGCCGAGTAGCTTCCAAGATAAGTTCTTTGAATGCTTCCCATTTTGAATTTGCTGTTGGTAACATCATCAGTTGGTCCCACTGTATAGAATTTAAATACTGTCTCAGTCCATCGTAGTCGCCTTTACGAAAGCAATAACCCTTCCCTTTACCCCTAATGGTAGTTACCTCTTTGAGTAAATCCCACTTCAGCACACTGTGATCACTGCCACCTAGTGGTTCATTTGTCTGCAGATTCTTAATGCATGAAGAATAACTGCTGATAATCAAATCAAGAGTATTACTCCCTCTAGTTGCCTCCCGAACATGCTGATGTAGAAAACAATCATCCAATAAATCCACAAAAGCCCTGCTAGTGTGTGAGTGACCAGCCCCCAAATTCCAGTCAATATCTGGGAAATTAAAATCTCCCATTATAAGACTCTCTGATTTACTGGCCCACTCTATTTCCCTGTACAGTTTCTTATTATACTCATCAGAGTCATTAGGCCTATAGCACACTCCTACTCTCAATTTTGATCTCCCAATGCTTATGTCACACCAAACTGACTCAACACTGCACTGTCCAGCGATGTCGACTGGCTTCACTTCCTTGGTTTTTATGTGTTTCTTAACTAATAGCATAACCCCTCCCCCCTTCCTATCCTGTCTATCCTTTCTGTAGACGTTATACTCCCCAAATTGCAGTTCTGCATCCCTTATATCTGTGTGACACCACATCTCTGATATCCCAACAATATCTGCCTTTGATGTTTTGAGCAATACCTCAAATTTATCAAATTTATTTACTAAACTCCTAGCATTGGTGTACACGCAAGTATACCTGCACTGTTTCCATTCTTAGCTACCCTAACACAAATGTAATACCCCAATACAAATGTAAAAAGCGAGAGTATCATCACTCTGTTAAAGATTTAACCTGCCCAGAGTACCTACGAGCACTTGAAACAGCACGTTTGAGAACTACTAATGAATAATGCCCATTCCAATCCTACATATAATGTAAATAACTATTCTCAAAAGCCTTGTAAATTATGAATTATGCAAATTAACGGCCACCACTGCAGGGCTGTTGCCGATGAGATCAGAGTGTCTGAGGAGGAAAATGAAATTGATATTATATCAATACAGGAACCATACTATGGAAAGATTCACTTAGGCCAAACTTCAAAAATAAAGATTTTCCCTCTCCACCAGAGTAATTCAACCAGTACAAGACCCTAAAACTTGTATAGTCATTTTAAATGGAAATCTAGATATAACTGTTAACAACGGAATCTGCAATCATCGAGCAGCTTGTGTTTTAGTTACCTATCAAACCCTAACTTTTAACCTTCTGTCTATATATTGCCCTCCCTCTGAGGATTTTAATAATTCCCTGGAATCTGCATTAAACTTACTGGGATCAAAATATCATAATCACATCTGATGTAAATGCTAAATCTAGTAAGTGGTTTCGTACTAGATCTGATACAAGACACCTTCTGGAAGAGTTCATAATTAATCATAACTTATCTATTGTTAACAGACAATAATTTAATACGTTTTCGAGTTATTCAGGGGAGTCAAATATCGATGTGACCCTGACTACTTATAATTTCAGTGTTAATATATCTGATTGGACCATTTTTCCTAATTGGACAACAAGCGATCACCAAGTTATCTCTTTCTACATAACTCTCTCCAGTACTTCCAGAGAAAATTATACTCCTCAACCAGACTAGGTTTTCAATAAAAAATATTAACTGGCAATCCTTTGACACTTCAATCTGCATAGATTTTCCTGAGAAAGATAGACATTTTTCAGGACTTTTCTATTTTAAACTGCTATTGCAATCCAAAGTGCGATTATTAAAGCCTCATACAAGTCTTCAAGGGAAAAAAAGATCAATTTAAAAATGTGTTCATGGTGGTCCCAAGAACTCACAACATTTAAAAAATCTGTCCATGAGGTCCATCGAAGATACCAACGACATCGGCCTTTGGCTGATGCAGAGCATTTTTACTCACTATATACATATCTTTAAAAAGATACGTAAAAGCTATAGCCTCTCAAAAACAAGAGACTTGAATGAATTTCGTCAACAGCTCTGGCAACACAAACCATGGGCCTTCTCTACAAAATCTCAAGGAACAAGACCTCTTCATTAGAAGTTTTTGATACTGTGGTTTAACAATTCTGTTGAGACATCTGACTGGTCAGACTGTTAACACTATTTTGGACAGATTATTATCAATTGATGACTCCTCAACTGACACACAAGCTCACTCAAACACTCGTTCTGCAAACTCTGAATATAAATCTAACAAAGCTACTCCTCCATTTACTTCTGTGGAACTTGAAACTGTCACAAAGAAAATCAATACTAAAAAATTTCTAGGTCTGGATCTAGTAGAAAACTTATTTGTTTTAAGGATTATTAAATTAAGACCACTATTACACATTAATCTTTATAATAAACCTTTGCAAGAGGGCCTCTTCCCAGACGTATCGAAAACAGCACTACTAAAACTTATTAAAAAACCTGACAAACCACCTTTGAAACCAAAGGTGGGTTTTGCCAGAAGGGCGATAGGTCCTATAGACCTATCGCCCTTCTGGCAAATCTAGGAAAACTGTCAGCACAGCTCATGGCTTTACGCCTTATGAATATCCTACAGTCGCAGAATTTACTGTCATCCAATCAATATGGTTTTATGGCAGGCAGGTCCTGTGAAGACACTCTGGTTGAATTTACCTCTCATATCGAAAATTCAACATCTAAATATACTCTTGCTATTTTTGTCAACTTTGAGGGTGCTTTTGATTCCCTCTGGTGGAAAAGTGCCCTCGAACGTCTCCACACCAACCACTGTCCTCAACAACTTTATCTTCTGTTCAGAAGTTATTTCAGCAACCGGCATGTGCTAGTAAAATCAAAATTCTGTCAGGTCTCCAGGCAGGTGTATCCAGGGATCTTGGGCCCCTCATCTGGAACACTGTCCTTCAGGGGTGGATTTCCAGATCTTTTGACAACACCAAAATCATTGCCTATGCCAATGATGTAACCATTTTGATCAGTGGTCACTTGTGCAGCTATCAAAGTCTCTGCTAACGCTGTTCTTGCAAATCTTTTTTGGTTGGACTCTAGACAACAAACTATCCATCAGTGCTTTGAAGACTAAAATGATGATTTTTGGCTCCAAATTAAATATTCAATGCCCACCACAAGTCAAAGTTAACAATGTTCGACTCCCAATTGTCATGGAAACCAAATATTTGGTTGTGATTGTGGACTGCAGATTAAATTTTTTCTCACACCTTAATCATGTAACTGCCAAAATTAGAAAATTTACTGGTGCCATCGTGAAGGTATCCAGAACTGATTGGGATCTCTCGTGTCAGACCATGCAAGTTTACTACAATGCAGTCTTCCTCCCTATGGCAACTTATGCAGCTGGCATATGGTTCCACAAGGCAAAAATACATATGGTTCCACAAGGCAAAAGGGCATCCTTATGAAGAAAGACTTCAAATATGTGGGTTGCAGAGTTGGGAAACTAGACACCTTAGAGATTTGATTGAGGTGTTTAAGGCTCTGAGAGGCATCAGTAAAATGAATGAGGACAAAATTTTCAAGATTATAAATGATACTAGAACTAGGGGGACACAAATTCAAGTTACGGGGGGAGATGTTTAGATTGGACTGTAGGAAGTTTTATTTTAGCCAGCGAGTTATAAATTACTGGAATAAGTTGCCTACATGGGTGGTAGAGGCTGACAGTTTGGGGAAATTCAAAGGTTATCTGGATAGGATCTTCGGGTTAGGGAGCGCATAGGATGATAGGTTTAATTTCCTTTTCTTTTATTAATTATTATTATTTATTTATTTTTTTTTTTTTATCATTGTTTTATTCGGGGTTTTTTTTTTTTTTTTTGGCTGGTGCAGCATAAGCCATAGGCTTTCTTGCACCATGTGGCCATTACTAATACTAATGTGGCCTATGTTGAAATTTAACTAAAAAATAGTTAAATTTCAAGCAAAACTAGCTAGTTTACAGAGAACTATGCTCCTTAGCATGCTAAAAGTATGCAGAACCGTATCTACACCGGCATTTCAAGTTATCGCTGGCACGTTGTCCTTGGATCTATATCTAATATACAGAGGTCTCTGCTTTTGCATTAAGAGACAGATTCCAACTGAACTTTTCAATATCACCATCGATCCTCAAACAGAAGTTAAGCATGAAAGAGCTAGGTGTTGGAACGAACTTTTAAATATATGGCAAAGACATTAGGACACCACATCTCTGAGTACCTTCATGTCAAGTAAGAAAATTAAAACCTGGTTCTCTATGAATCTGCACATTTCTTATTTATTAACAGGACAGGGATCTCTAAATGAGAAATTATACAAATTTAGGTTATCCCAAACTGATCTCTGTGCTTGTAGTAGAATTGAAAATTGGAAACGTCCTCTATGAGTGTCAACTGAACAACGACATAAGAGATGGTTTATCTAAGTCAACTGAAAATTTTTCTCCCAGTCAAGACTCTCTCTCTCTCTTAGTTCAAAACGTTAATGCTTTTCATGTGCTCCAAATGTTTGCTCATGATGTCTTTGCTAGAAGACTATCTCTAAATTCTGACATAAATAGTGCAACTTCTGTTGCCATGGACACTTCAACTGTTCCTACAATAACTACAGCTTCATTGACCACTGCTGCATCTACTTCATCATCAGAAATCAGTGCATCACCTCAAAGTGTAAACTTGGGCTGCAACAACAACTACACTTGAAATGAGTCCTTCTGTACCACCCTCCCTATCTTCTATTTTCTGAGAAGGGATAATCTCCTACCATAAAATACACCGTAAAGATAGACACTCGGTTTGGCTCCATGGCTACAAAAAAAAAAAAAAAAAAAATTATGTATCTATACAGACTCAGTGTATATTGCACAAACTATCCCCAGACAACATACTTTAAATGGTCATACTATACGAAGCACAGTGAAAAATGTCTACTATCTCATGGAGCTTAAACAAATAAACAGCATGTGATATGACTATCATGTCTAAACAGGTAGTTAACATCTTATACACAGTAACAGACCCAACACCAAACCCCAAGGGACCCTACTCATAACATTAGTCCATAAAGAGCAGTGGCCATTATTAATAACCACTCTGTGTCCTACCATTCAACCAGCTCTTTATCCATAACAGTAACTTCACCCCCCAATGCCACATCACTCTAATACAGTGTTTCTCAATCTTTTTTTGCTTATGACCCTCTTCTGAGAGCTTTGTAGCCCTCTGTGGTCCACCCCTCATAGTCACTATTAGTTGGGAAAACTTTTGTCACCCCCTTCTGGGGTGGCCACAGAAGTTGGTGTGGCCCATGTTGAGAACCACTGCTCTGATCAGTACAACAGTTAGCATGAAGTAGTATCAAAAGTGTTACTGAACTCTAAATATATGATGCAAAATTATTCTTGGCATTTAGTTCCTTTATGAAGACCTCATAATAATTAATCAATATCAAAGAAGTTAAGCTTACAGATATGTAATTACTCACTTTGCTATTTGGTTCCCTTTTGTGAACAGGAGACAGTCACATTTCCAACCTGAATCCAAGGTTACTCTTATTATTATAACAAAAGATCTGAATACCTCTTTTGCTGCTTCTTTTAATATAATTAAATAGTCCATCAGCTCCAGGCACCATATTTACTTTTAGATTCAACAATTTTCAACTTCCTTTAAGTTATCAAAAAATGATTTAAACTCCAATTTATCTGATGTCCATTCCAATCTTATTAGGTATCAATTAATCGGTAACCATTTATTGCATCAGATCAACACAGAGCATTTAAAAAACTGACAACAATCAAAGTTACAAAAACACAGCTTGGGCAAGTAATATCTTACTCAAATGCATAAACAGAAACCACACAAGTAGTATAGAGGCAACAAATAAGAAATTGAAAAGACTGCTTAGCCCTGTTACAACCATAAACAATGAAGGAAGGGTGAACACTATAAATGTTGAACTAAATTTTCTAACTAACAAAATTACAGGTGGTAGATGACTTTCATCAACCGGTGAAACCCATGTTTAGTCTCTAGAGCAAAGTTTCCAGCATCCCCTTCCCCCCATACTTCTCCTTCAACCCATGCACGGTACTAAGTACTATAGGTTTTGATACCTTTCATGTTTGGGGTTTTCATAAAAAAAAAAAAAAAATTAAATAAAGAATATATATTAATAACTAAGGGTAACTAGAATATATTAACATAATATGATCATATGGAAAGAATGGACAGAGGTTTTGCTAGACTACTGACAGCTATTTATACTTTTATAAAGAGATTTCTTGGCATACTCAGCTAGGAATTTCTTATTAGATTGGTGACTGGTTAAATCAATGTTATGATCATAGCTCAAAATGGAAAATTTTATGAAACTGAATGTTTGTTAGGAACAATAGATGCAGAAGGCAAATAATGTATGTGGCATCACTGATGCCATGATGAACCAAAACAGCATTCCAGTGCCCATTCCAATCTCTGGTCAAAAACTTGGAATGGAGACTGGCACCACTTTCTATTTAAAATTACCACTGCAAATTTTAAATAGAAAGGGATGTTTCATCTAAAGTATGTTACTGATGAAGATTAGGAAGAGTTTAATTGCAAATGATCTGCACAGAATTTCCAATTCACAGCTCTAGGTAATTATGCTGAAAATGTAATTTTGACAAGGTCTAAATTGTTCATTACAATGGAAATGTGAAATTACATACCACCAAGGCATTTGATCATGAGCATTCTGGATCTCATGGTTCAATATTATATTTAAAGTATGTACAACATTAAAAAATATTCAAAAGCAGAAATCTTTGTGCAGTTAAGCAAACCAAAATTAAACACCATGGGACAGGCACATAAAATGTTCGGTTTAAGCATTTTACTGAAGTATGTAATAATTAAATTAGAGAAATGAACATGTCCTAACTGATGTTTTTAACCTAACTGGTGAAAGTAGAGATCAAACTGCTTCAGTAAATTTACTGGCCAAACAGTTACAATGTGAGCAAAAGTAATTTGGTCCTAAAACACTCCAAAGAAACTGAAAATAGAGCAGGTTTATAAGTTCTGGAGATGTTGATATTTAGAATAGTTGAGAAAATTTTTAATCTCTTAGGACAAACAGAAGTTGCAGGTGTGTCACAAAGAAATTTTTGAGACTGTTCAGACACAAAATAACAAATAGAAATAATCTTAACATCATATACATAGAAAATGACATTTGTATAGGATTAGGAAAAAAAGGTTGAAATAAGAAAAAAAAAAAAGAAAAAGAAGAGTGCCAGATAAAGTAGCACCTTGAGGAATTCCTGTTGAAATAACGGAAGGATCTCTTCACATTCTTGACAAAAAATAACAAATGTTCTGGAACAGTTTTCGAAAAAAGTTTAAAAATCACCAGCTGTGTGAAAATGGTCCCTGAACAGGGTTACGAAAGCCTCAAAGGCTGAATTGATATGTGCACATAATATCAACTTGTTTACAAAAATGTACGACTTAAAAATCACGGGCTTTGTAGTAAGCAAAAAGACTGTGGACTATTCGTTTGTTTGTAGGATTTACAGCACAAGGGCAGCAAGGCTATAATGCCCCTAACTATTGTGGACTGACCAAGGATATTATAATGGATGTAATCACATGAAAGATCTGTTTGGATAATGCCGGAAGAATGGATCGTTCTACCAGTTTAAGAATGGATGATGACACAGACATGGGGCAAATGTTTGGATTTTGTTGATTCTTACATTCTGAAAGTGGAAACAATTTATGCAACGCCCATTCAGCAGGAAAGAATTTATTTGTGAGCGAGTGATGAAATGAAAATCTGAACGAAAAATCAAGCATATAAGCACTAGATATTTCTATAGAAAAAATGAATATTATCTGGGCCAGCAGGCCCTTTCAAAGATACAGTATTTAATTAGAGTTATGTATACTTCTGGTCCCCTAGCCATAAAAACTTCGGGCTATACTCAAGATTATTGGTACACCTCCGGAGTACGTGGCTTCTTTTGCTTGAATCCGTCCCTAATTACTAGCGTAAACTAACCTAACCTTTTTGCACTGGCCAAAAATGAAAGTCAATTTAAAAACCCACACTTCTTTTGCTTGAATCCGTCACGAATTTGGCCATGACCACAACGCGGTAACAAGGTGTACCCTAATCTGGAGTTCACCCAAACTTCGTTACATGCGAATGACGATGCGTTCTCACGATCGGCGAAAATTATACTGCCTCTTTTACATTTAACATTAGAAAAAAAAAAAAAAAAAAAATGCAAATCGCTATAACCCGAAATTACGAACGTCTTCAAGTTAATACCATCGAGGGTTAACTATTCTGAATGAAAAGATCCTATTCAGTGACGATTTATAAAACTTGAATTTGCAGAACGATGTAATCTGTAAGCCTACCTGAAACAAACCTGACACTTGGACTGGTAATGGCATTGCTCTTACTACTGTAAAGTTTATTTTAATGGTCGTAATGCAAAGTTAATCATGTAGTTTCTTGTTGCTTACTTTTCCAGCTTCCAATATAAGATATTTCATAACACAAGACAACTAGTAATCAAAATTCAGCAAACAAAACCCAAACAAAATTTCACACCACCAGCATGGCGTAACTTACAAACAAAAATATGAAATTTTACACCCAGCTGACAAGTTTCTTATGGAGCAAAGAAATTATTTAAAAATAAATAAAACTAACAAAAAACATAGCAGAGAGAGAGAGAGACAGACAGATAGAAAGAATATCCCAAATCGATTCTGGATCAGTTTTTCTCATATGGTGTGAATATGCTATTCTCTAGATTGCAAACAGCAATAATTTTTTTCTCGATGGATTATTAGTATTAATATTAATAGTGGCAATGATGCAAGAAGGCAAGGTTATAAAGCATCAGCCAAAAAAAAATCCCATTTCACCTATCCATCGCCTCCAATAGTTTGTCTAGTTCTTCCTTGAATTCAGCAAGTGAGAATGTCATGTGCATAGCCTGAGCAAGAAGGAATCCATTAGCATTGAGTTGCTCAAGCCATTCTTGGTAAGAGCGTCCCTTTTTCCCTTCATCTCGCTGTCCTTTGTACCCATTCCAATAGCTCTAAATCCTTAGGCTATATATATATATATATATCATTAATATCTAAACAGCCCTCCATTGATGGAGAACAGGTCGAATGCATGTAACGCTGGGCATTGAACAGACAAATGCAAAAGTGGGCATGCAAGATGAAATATTCAAAAGAATTACTTCGACAGTTCAACAGATCACTTCAACAAATGCTAGACACCGATTAATGTGGTGTAAGAAGCGCGAATCCTGGACTGTATAGCAATGGTAAACAGTCCTATGGACAGACTAGTCGAGATTCTCACTCTACCAGTCTGATCCGTTCCTGGGTGTGGCGAATCAGGGGAACAGTATCTTCCTGATTGTATGCTCAAACAATGAAGTTTAGTGGAGGCAGTGTCATGGTATTGGGACTTCTTTCATGGTTTGAATTGGGCCCATTAGTCGTTATCGACAAAACCATGAATGCTGTGCAATATCAGGACAACCTGGACAATTATTCACTTCCAACATTATGGCAATACTTCGGGGAAAGGCCCATACCTGTATCAGCAAGAAAATGCGCTATGCCATACTGCTCGGGTCGTAAAAGAGTGGTTTGAGGACATGGATGTGGAAAAGATGAACTAGCCAGCCCCAGAGTTCTATCTGAACCCTATCGAGTATCTTTGGGATGTAATTGGATTGTCGGGTACATGTACTTCGAGATGGTCCAAAGAACAAAGCGGAATTGGTGGTTGCGTTAAAGGCCGAGTGGATGAACATATCACCTGACATTTATAAAAAGCTGGTTGAGAGTATGCCACGAAGATTGACGGCCGTCATAAAAGCAAAAGGTTTCAGCACAAAATATTAAATGACACAATGAAAGCTCTTTTTTTTTTGTCTAAAGGCAGGTGTCTGGATATTAATGGCAGGGTAGTGTATATAGGAGCATGATCCTATTTATTTTTGGGTTTATGCATGTTGGGTAATTTACGGCTACGTTGTGAAAGACGCAGATAAAAATACCTCCCAAAATTGAGAGAATCCAAATCCTTGCTTTATACACCCAATGTGGGGAAGTTGATGCTTACATGCATTGGTCTAGTCGTAAGGTCTTGTTAATGGGTAAAACAGACCATACCGAAGATATTCAAAAAATCTCCTGTTCATGTGTTCAATGTTCACAACCGTGTAATGTCCTAGGATATAGGTGGAGTAGCTGCTCCAGGACCTGACTTCGTAGGTCTCAAAAAGAAAAGGAAATTTCAGAAAGTAACATAAAAAAAAAAACCAAAAAATAACACTGAGCCAGGCTCAACCAAAGCAGGAGAAAAAAATAAGAGAAACCATACAATTCATTGGATCATACCAGATGTTATCACAAGATTATCGAGAATGATTAGACAACAATGCATATCCACGCCCACAACGAGTAATCTGCAGCATGCAGTCATTACTATGGGAAAGCAAAGAACAAACTATAAAGAGACTGGCTGATTGTATGAATCACAATTTACGTTCCTCATAGTCTTAGGAATGAAGTCGTCAACCTCAACAGTTTTGGCATGGTACTGCAATTTGGAAATAGTCACCACAAGAAGCGCACCGCGTCAATTCCTTATTGTATACCCATAAAGATTTCTCTCGCTAGAAATTTTCATCAGGGCAAGATAGATTTGATAGAGATAAAAATATTAAATTGACAACGGAATCGTTTTAAACTCTATTGATATATCCATTCAAAACTAATAATTTAGCTGGAAATGTTATCAAACCTTAAAATCTATAAAGAAACATTATTATTATTTTATTCTTCATATCAGAACAAAATCTCACCTCTAGTAGCATTACATCTCGTTATTCTATAGCAGGGATGCATGCAAAACGAAGAATATCGGTTCATCCTCGGTTAACCGTTTCGTTAAATTTACATGGGTCTGACCAGTCGATAAATGGCGTTAAGATACCATCTCAACTTCAGATATGCATTACATAGGAACCACAGAAACTAACAGTCTAGGGAAGAATATAAATATCACCTAAAAACATTGTTACAAGTGGTATGAGGATGAACATTACCAGTGAAAATAAAGGGCCATCTAACGCTTGGAGAAACGGCAAAAGCATAATGTTAAGTTAATAACATAAACATTAAGTTAATTTAAAAGAAAATGGTAAACTTGTGAGAGTACCTTGTACTGAAACGAATAATAACCGCCTATCGTAAGAAAATGGAAGAGTAGGAGATCTGCAGACTTAAATAACAAGTACAGTTCAAAGTTGAAAAACGTCGCGAGTTAGGGTTGAATTTGAAAGTGTCTGCACTTCTGCCGAAACACGATGGAAGCGAGTATATGATGAGAGCCTTATCAATCAATTCGGCTTTTGGCAGATTGTGCAAGGCCCATGGGGAAGAATTTGTCACAGCGTGATCTGTTCTTGTTAAGAGGAAAGACTGCTTATTGCTTTACAGGCTGCTGCTCATTCCAATAGAAAGGGTACAAGAATAACTGCTCATCTTATCGAGGAAGTGTTAGGTTAGTCAGAAACTAATAGCTGCAGGCAGAGGTGAAAGTGATTCTTTCACTGCTTCTATTGGAATGAGCAGAAGCCTGGAAAGTAAGGTGATTGGGATTTAAAGAACGGCTGGGGTAGTCATTGAACAAGGAAATACATCGGCTGTGTTAGGAAAACTAAGAGTAAGAACAGGAGCATGTATACATGCATATACACCAATGCTAATGGGACTCGTGGCGGAGAATAAAAATGCATGAGACGCATATTAATTATCAGGCGGCACAGAAACCCATGGTAAATATAAGCTAGTCTGTGAAGAAGTTACAAAAGAGGTTAGGTATGCGAAGGTAGATTATTCGAAATCTTTGGAAAGGACGGAAAGGGAAGCAGCAAATACTTCTTTCTTTATGTAAACTCTTAAAGGAAGGGGATGAATCAGATTGGTCCACTTGACAGCAGAAGTGTATTGCTAAAAAAAAATAGTACCGGAACTCTCGTCGATTAACTAAAAATAGTTACCTACGCTTTTTTTTTTTTTTTTTCCATTTAAAAAAATAAATAAGTCAAAGATTAGAATATTTGTTCAGTATTTATTTATAACTATTAAATAAAAATTTTGAAATTAAAAAACAAAGTCAAAAAATTTAAAATATCAGAAAAGAAAAAAACGAAAACAAAACTCCAAAATAATATAAAAAATACCGTGCAGAAGAATCATAGAAATTCCCATACAGGATTGATTACGTATTCTTGGGTGACTGCCCTTTTTGTTTGTTAGTCAACAGCAAAACAATGAGACAGCAACCAAGTTCGAACATAAAAATTTGCATAATTCTAATGGTGGACCGTGTAGTTTAATAAACAACAAACTTGCCAACAAACAACAAACGTTTTTATTCATGTTTGACAAGAATACGGGATCTTTTCTCATTTTCAATATTAAATTCATACTGCTGAAGCCACGCTCACATTCAGAAGAACTGCAAGCTATAATTTTGGAATAAGTTTTAAATGTTCCAGATCTGTGAGCACGTTACGACCACCATCAGCTAAATAATCCCTGTAGGCATTCAAACATTTTGTGAAACATAAATTAAAACGTTTACAAAGCGATTCTATTTCATTTTCTCCAAATCCAAGATCAGTTTCAGATGGTCATTCGCTTGATTCAAGAATTCACAACTCTTTTATAATGTCTGAAGTTGAAATTCCTTCAGTAAATTCAGTAGAATCTGGACTAAAGCTCACCCTATGCTTCATATTATTAATAATACTGTTTAGAAATTGATTTCTATGAATTAATGTTACTTTGTCATTGTCACTGAAAATAACTGCATTTTTAAAATATCTGAGTCTTTTAACAACTTTTTCATTTTTGAGGATCTTTTAAAAATTCCAAGTAACGAATTGCACGACGAATCAATTTGTGTGCATATACTATTGTCGTATCTCTTTTTTGCAATGACTCTGAAAGAATCGATAGCTCAAACAATACATCAGGGCTCAATATATTTCAAACTGTTTGGATGAAATTATGTAATCCGTTGAACATGGATTGTTCAGTTTTGTTTGGGTTGTTATCTTTACTGGCATTTTCAAAATGATTGCATAAAGATGCAAAATTTTGCGAAACTGCTGATACGGTCCTAAAGGAGCTGGCCACCCACCTTATATAAATACCCGTCCAATTATTTTAATTTCTTCGCCGATGCTAGTAGCGCATGCTTCTATTTCTCTCTGGTTTTTTGGAGATTGACTGTAAAAAGTGTACAGCTTGTCCATAAATATTTGAAAATGATTAATTCCATGAACTTCTGATATTGCATTTCCAACTGATAACTCGAGCCGATGATTTAAACAATGCCATATGATCAAATTTGGATATTTTTCTAATAATTTATTTCCATCTCCAGATTTTCTGCCCAACATAACACTTGCCCCATCGCTCATAAAATAAATTAAAGTGTTTTAAATAATTGTCGTCAAATCCGTATTTTTCAAAACACTTTAAAAGACACTCTGTTATTGCGAAAGCTGTTTGATCTGTTAAATCAATAAACAAAGTAATGGGAATCTTTCATTTTAATGGTTTCACATTTTAAATAAATAATCAGAGTAGATTTCTGGCTTAGAGTGGTAGACTGATCAATGAGAATTGATAAGTTTCCACGTATGTCCACAATTTTAATTTCATTTGCCTTGCGACATGCTCTATTAGCTTGAACTTAATCTTGAACGTAAACCGTGAGCAATAACAGTGCCATTCAATTCTTGAAGTTGTAACAACTCAAAATGGTGAGGATATTGTCGATAATCTTTTACAATATAATATGCAGGTCTAAAAACCTTACAGATGCTAGAAATTTCGGAGTCATTTATTTGATCAATTATCGCTTTTAAATGTTGTCCATTTGCAGCTTGCAAGATTTTTTTCAGCCTGTATATGTGAAGTACTTTTTAAATGTTCATAAATTTTCTTACGCAAAGTTGTTATTTCTGCACTATCTTTGCCATAAGATGATACCACTACCAAACTCCATTCCTTTGAAATGCTAACTCCCAGCGTTTTAGATGGCCCTAATTTTTTTTTCAGCATCACAAGTCAAACATCCTAATTTTCCGGCGGCGCATGTAACTTTTTTCTTCTCAGTCGACATGTCAGCATTCGAAACGTGGGGCCAATCAAATTTTAATTCTGTGTCATTGTTTCTCTCATCTTTACGGAAAAGAAGAGGTCATGTCGTTATCATTTCCACATGTTTGTACATTTTCTTGCATAGTTTTCAGTTTTTTTATCAAAAAATCTATTTAATGTTGTTTGCTTGCGTTTTTCGCTCATTTTGTGTTTAATGAAAATTTCTTCTTTTAATTTTTAAATATTGAAATTACGTAAATTTATATTAATATGTTTAATAACGTAAATTTATATTAATATATTTAATAACGTAAAAAAATAATTTTTACCAGGAAGAAACAGTAATAAATAAATTAATCTGAATAGTAGAGATCGATCATAAACTCACATGTACATATTATATATTAATACATATATGAATGACAAAAAAAAATCCTGTATATCGTTCTCCAGAAGACTATATGATCAAGCCACATCGACTGTACAGTAACTGAATCAGCCTTCAGACTCATGGTTCACAGAACAACCAGTTCTAGCGTTCAGCTCAGGGAGAATCAAAATGCAGCGTTTGCACGCATCACAGTACTGTATATCTCATTCGTTGGATCTCTTTACCTAACACATTGTACTTTAGTAAGAAACGCTGAGTTTCATTGCGAAATGTTTTCTTTGTTTTTAAATACATTTTTAAAGAAATCTATTAATTTTAAAGATTACTATTAATATATATTTTTAATAGCAATCGGTTAAATAGATATTATTTCTCCCTCCCCTTTGATTATGCCATTGGTTCTTACACTGAGTGATCACTGAATTATAACCACCTACCTAATACTTTGTAGGTACTCCTTTTGTCCTCAGTACAGCAAATATCCGACGTGGCATTGATTCAACAAGATGTCGGAACGTTCGGGAGGTACGGCCCACCAAGCTGTGTGTAATGCGGTCAGCAATGCAGGTATGGAGGTGACTGGTGTAACCAAACCCCTGATAAGCCTTTCCATAGTGTCCCACAAGTGCTCTATGGGATTGATATTGAGTTCGGAGGCCAATCGATATGCTGGAAGTCAGAACTGTGTTCCTCAAACCATTCCTGCACATAAAGTGACGATGGCTTGGCTCATTGTCATCTTGGGAGACACCATCGCCATTCGGGAAAAAGTGTAACGTAGCGGGGTGTACACAGTCAGCAAGCATTTGACGATAGCGGAGACCACTGATATGTTGTTCCACATGTACCAGGGGTCCAGGTGCCTGCCAGTGAAACATGTACCACACTATACAACCGCTTCCACGGGCCTGCACTTTTGATGTCGTGCATGATGGATGAAGAGCCTCATGTTGTTGACGCCAAGTCCGAACACGCCCATCCATGGTGTGGAGTAAATAACGTGACACATCCGACAAGCACACCTTTTTCCAGTCTTCTAATGTCCAACGTGCATGCTCTTTGCACCAGGCGAATCTTTTACACTGATGAACCTTGGTTAGGAGAGGATGCCGTAGGGGTTTGTCTGCTGATATAGACGTGCGATGCATGGTCATGCCAGATATTGTTCCGGGTTAGCCAATGTTGTCCTGGGTAGTCAACTCTTGAACAGTGCTGTGCCTGTTCGCCTGTACGAGTCGTCGGAACCGGCGCTGATCTCTAACATCAACCTTTCGCTGACCTTTGCAGTTTTGCCATCGGGTCGTTGTTTAACCATTTTGACGCCAGTCCTGGTACACTCAAACTACGGCGGCTCTCAAACACCTCAACAGTCAGCCGTTTGGGAAATCGAGGCACCAGCTCGTAAAGCACCCACAATCTGTCCTTCATCAAAGTCCAATAAATCTTTCTTTACCCATCACGCTCGGAATTTTACTACCTACTGAACCACTGACACCTTATCTATGCTATGTAGGTCGACTAACTTCGCACTGATGTACCTCACGTGGTCAACGGGTCGCATTCAGTTTTCATAAGCGTGGTCACAATTCAGTGACCACTCAGTGTAATATTAGGTATAAAAATGTAATGATTTTCTATTATGATATTTAGAAAAAAGTACCGGAACGACGTTCCGGCCCGAATACACCACTGCTTGACAGACTGAATGAGTATTTTGCAACCGCATTCACAGAATTAGAATTATTTAGGGAAGGAAGACTCCGAAGTTATACAAACTCTCACCGGGAGTAAATTATTTTGTAATAACTGAGAAAAAATTAGCGGAGAAATTGTTCATGTTACACATAAGAAAGACACTTGGACTGGATGAGATCTATCCAGTAATATTAAAGGAAGCAGCAAAGGTAGTTAGCGAAAACTGACATAATTATGAGAGCATCTCTCCCTGGATTCAGGGGAGAGCCCCACGGACTGGGGAAGTGCAAATGATCTCCAATTCACAAAGAGGGATTAAAGGGTGACACGAATAATTAAAGACCTGTTAGTTCTGTTCTGTTCTGGGAAAAATAATGGAGTCACTGATGCAGGATCATCTAGACAAAACTGCAGTAATAATTCAGAGAGAATGGGTTTGATAAGAGGAAGTCTTGTCTGACCAATTTAATTGGGTATAGTAGTGACATAGTGTTTTTTGACAGGCGGCACCGGTGCTTTCGCACAACTCCTCATTTGAATCTCTTGTGAAGTAAGACAGTACTGTCAAGGCCAGATAGCATATGTTAGTGTATGTTCATGTTTGCTTAGTGCGGGTTATGTTGTTCATCTGGCCGCTTAGCCTAGGGTCTGTGGAACACCACAGACTGCTAGTTACCGTCACTGGCACTGGGAGCCGGACCAGGTAAGTGCGAAGAGAACTCTGGCTGGCCGACCCTGGGATTAGCCTGAGCTTCCCAGGGAGGGCCAAAAAAAAAAAAAAATAAATAAAAAAATTAAAAATAATAATAATAAATAAATAAATAAATAAAATAAAATAAAAAAAAATAATAAATAATAAATAAAAAAAATAAATAATAATAAATAAATAAATAAATAAAATAAGATAAAAAAATAAATAAAAAAATAAATAAATAAAAAAATAATAATAATAATAAAAAAATAATAATAATAATAAAAAAATAATAATAATAAAAATATATATATATATTTTTTTCTTTTTTTTTGAAATAGGAGAAGGTTTGAGAGATTGAGGAGAAGAAAGAAGGTAAGCAGAAGTAAGAGGGCGAGGTAGGGTGGGCCATCCCAAAGGGGAGCCCACCTTACCTCAGGAAGAAGAGAAAAGATTGTTTGGTCAAGTGACTCACAAAGTCAGGTTGCCTTATAGCATGACCCTGCATTTGATAAGTCAAATGCCAGTCCCACTCCCAGAGGAGTATTTATGTGAGTTCCTACACAAGTAGGGAAATCAGTATTGTCCTACACCTCGAAGAGAAGAGGTGCCAGCAAGTGAGTGGGTCCCACATTGGGCAAGAGCCCAGTGTCAGCAATTTAATCTTCTTCAGCCAAGGATGACTTGTAGGCAATGAGCCGTGTCCCACACTGGATAGAGGACTCGGATAATCTTCTCTTAGGGGATGAGAGGAGGCAAATGGATTCATGAAGCTCAAGGATTGCTTGGAGTTCTTGTGTCTACTGTAGAAAAGTCCTTTTTTGGGTTGGTGGGGTTGTCAGATAGCTTCCTTTGTGAACGTCGAGAGATTCCTGTTAAGTCAGGATAAAGATCAATATCCTGTTGGTGTTTTCTTTGATTCCATTCAGGATATGTTCTGTGAATTGAGTTTTGGGTTCATTATAAGATTGGGGGTGCGCTGAACAGTTTGCTGTAGGTGAATTTGACGCATTTCAAATACAGTCTGGGCAAAAGTAGTGAAGGCTTTGTAGTTGGTTTCGTCAATTGTGTAGAGATGTTCCTGCCCACTAGGTATATTTCCAGTTCTGGTAATTAGGAGACTTCTGGGTAAATCATAAAGAGGGCAATTATACATGAGGTGAATCCAGTCTTCATTGTCACCACATGTGCAGAGAGGAGAATCGGTCAGACCCAGGGTGTGCAGCTTGGCCCGAAACGATCCATGACCAGTGAGGAAGAACGAGACGTGAAGGCCTGGTGAGTACCACGGAGGAGGTTTTGGTGCAGTTATCATAACTTGTGAAAGAAATCTTTTAGTTGTTTCACCTTTGGCTGTTTGCTCCCAAGATCTTTGCCAATGCTGGAAGAGCTTAGAGTAAATCTGTTTCATTTCGTTTTTTGGATCATTAGCTAGATCGAGTGTTATATCCAGAATGGTGGTGGGAATTCCTCTCTTTATGCGGTATGCAAGGCCGCGACGAATAACTTCCAGGTCCAGAGGAAGAGTACCTGCTAAGACCTGCAGGGCAGGATTACTGACTGTGCAGCAAGCTCTAGTCACGGTGAGTAGGATATTGCGTAGAATTGAATGCAGCTTTGCTTTATTACGTGCAATGATGGCACGAGGGAACCATACGGCTGCACCATAGCACACAGCTGGTAAGAAGATGGTTTTGTAAAGTAGCATGAGAGTCCTCCTCTTCAAACCCCAGTCTGCTCTGCTAATTCTTACAATCATGGCAGTATAACGACGTATTTTGTTGGAGAGGTAATTAAGATGAGGTAAGAATGTTAATCGGGAGTCGAAGGTTACTCCTAGATATTTTAGTTCTGTTTTGAGTTGCAATGTCTGCCCAGAGATTTTAATTTGGGGCGGTCTTCTTATGCCCAAGGATCCTTTGAGGAGGATAGTCTTCGTTTTTTCCCCAGAGATGACTAACTTGTGGTTGTTTGCCCAATTTTGGAGGATCGTTAAGGCAGGGGAGGCAATTTGCTCAAGCTGAGTTCTAGAATCAGCTTTGATAAGGAGGATGACGTCATCTGCATAGGCCATGCAGTCCACAGGATCTAGGTCCATAAGAAGAAATTCATCTAGTATTAAGTTCCAGAAGCAGGGCCCAAGAATTGAGCCCTGTGGACACCCTCTAACAACTGGTCGGGAGGTTTTCTGAAAATTTGTTTGACCGGTTACTGAGCGGTTGAAGAGGTAGTTCTGGAGACAGCGGGAGAGGTTGAGTGGAATATTGAGTTGACGTAATCTCCTGACAATGCTGGGCCACCAGATGGAATCGAAGGCACCAGCAAAGTCAATGGAGATAGCCAGTAGATATTTTTCTGTGGTTGAGTTTGCTGTGTTGAGGAGATTGTTCATAGCGTCTTCAGTGGCGCATCCTGGCTTAAAGCCATACTGCTTTGGAGAGTCTAAGTTGGCTGTCTGGTAGAATGTGGATAATCTGGATTGAAGCAGCCGCTCCATTACCTTTCCCAAGACCGGGAGAAGAGCAATGGGGCGGGTAGATTTGGGTTGAGTAGGATCTTTATCTGGACCTTTTAGGATGAGTCGAAGCACCGCCTGTTTCCAGGAATCAGGGAATATTCCTTTTGCAAGGCATTTGTTGAACAGTGCTAATAGGTGGTTCGGGAGATGTGTTGCTGCTTTCTTGATGACCTCAGCCGCAATATTATCATGACCAGGGCATTTATTTATTTTTGTTCTGTCAAGTGCTTTGTTCATTTCCTCAGAGGTGAAAGGAGGTTCTATTTTATTGTTGGAGAAGGCCTGGTTGTCTTGTTTAATTTGCTTTTGTAAATCATTGACGGGACTCTCATCAGTCTGAAGTAGGGCATTCAGAATATTATCCATGGATTCAGCCCATGTATGTGTTGGATTGCCATCGGGAGTCAGGGTTGCATTTAACATCTCTCCCCTGGGCAGCTTGTTCATAACAGTGCGATAAACGACCCCTCAAGGATCTGTGTTACCAGTAGTTGTCACAAGGTTCTGCCAAGACACTTTCTTTTTCTGCCGAATGAGGCTTGTGTAGTCGTTACGATATCTTCTATATATTTCCCGTAGAGCCTGGACCTCAGCAGGAGGCCAGGAGTGCCTCACTCTCTGGAAGGCTTTTCAGGCAGTGTGGACTTGGAGCCTTAGGTTTTCTAGTTCCCTGCATCACCAAGGGACTGCTTTTAGGTGCTTCTGACGTTTTTTCATAGTTCTCTCACATGCTTGTTGGATTGTAGTTGTTAAGAGGGGAGGTGCTCCTGTGGAACAAGATGGTTTAGTTGGGACGTATCCATTTGTAGTTTTGATTTTATATTGTCCTTGAAGGCATTCCAATCAGCTGTTTTGGTGGAGTATCTAATGATATCGTGGTATATGGGAGGAGTACTATCAAGTTGTCTAGATAGGTGGAAGAAGATGGCCCTGTGGTCTGAGGTGGTTCAGGCCTCATGAACCATCCATGATGAGAACGTTTGTGCTATGGACCTTGTGGCGAGGGTAACGTCAATGTTGCTTTCCCACAGGGTATTGCTGAAGGTAGAAAGGTGATGTGGTTGGTTAAGGACCTCAAATGGAGAAGATGAAAGGAAATCTTCTAATCGCTGTCCATTCTGGGAAACTACGTGCCATCCACCAGGCTATGCCACAAGCGAAATCTACAATTGGCATCCGTCGTTACTAGGATTTTGCTGGAAGGTAAGAGAGTTATGACTGACTGGAGATATTCAATATATATGGTGCAATATCAGTTCGTGGTCGGCAGTACAACGAGACTACGTGCAGAGAGCCTTGTTGGCAAATAATGTGTGCACAAACACCAAAGGGGGGTGCATAAGGAGTCGATCTTTGTGACTGTAATTGTAGTATTCCTAATCATGATGGCTGCCCATGGAGTATCTGTAGTTGTCTCAATGATCCTATATGCTCGAGGGTAGCCCTGTACCCGTCCCTTGTGGGTGTAGGGCTCCTGAGCACAGAGGATATCAATTTTTTCTTCATCCATTTTCATTCTAATTTGTTCAACCACATTTCTGGCTCATTGGGCATTCAGTTGGAGAATCTTGAGGACGTTGGTGGAGTGGCGATTATGGTGTATAGCCATAGTCGGTTTTGTTCTGGATTGTTCTCAATACCCTTAAATAGATTGGACATTTGACATCCCGGACGGAGTGATTCGGATCCATTTTTGCTGCTTAGCAGTTGGCGCAGTTAGGGGCTCGATTTTTGTTTCAGTTGTTGTAGGTGTGTCCGCTTTCGGCACAGTGGCTACAGGTGAAGTCTTGTCGGGCACAGACATGGGATGTGTGTCCGAATCGGAGGCATTTAAAGCACTTGATGGTAGGTATGTGCTCCTTGAACCGGCAAGAGCTCCAGCCAATAAATATTCGTTGTTGTTGGGATAATATTTTCCATATCTTCGGGGAGAGTTCGACTACCCAATTGCAACAAGTACCCGATCTGGATTTGGTCGAGTACTTGATTTTAAATTCACGTTGAATTTCATGTCTAGTGATATTATCAGCACAGTTTCTGTCATATATTTCCTCAAGGAGGTCATCTTTGGAAATTCCTTTTTCGACATCAAATATTACAATAGATGGGCCTTTTGGTTTGGGTATCTCAGCGTTAAGACCAAGTTCATTTATCTGTGGGATTTGGATAATGTTTTCTGCATCTTTTTTGGAAGCAGTCTCAATGATGATTCCAGAATTACGGATTTTTCTGAGGCTTTTAATTTTTATGGTTTTCATTTGAGGTTTCAGGTTGGTAGTAACAACCTCCTTGACAGCCTCGCTTGAAGTGAAGCAACCTTCTTGGGTCGCGCGAAGGATGACTAGGTTTTGTTCTCTATTCTGTCTGGAATTGATTTAATTGGGTATTACGATGTGGTCACAAAGCAACTAGACACAAAAAATAATTTTAATATCATATCCTTGGTATTCAGGAAAGCTTTTCATACAGCCACACATAAAACACTACTGCACAAATTCGAGCAGTATGGCATTATGAGAAAGTTTCTTGTAATGCCGTAACAGGAAAAGACAGAAAGTTGTAATCAATGGACACTGCTCTTTGTGAACTACTGTTATTAGTGGGGTCCCACAGAATTCAGTGATAGGCCCATTGTTGTTTTCCATATTTGCCAATGATATTGATGGTTTATTAGGCTTAATATCCAAGTTTGCATTAAAATGTGGGTTGTAGAGTTGTTAATAACAGTAATGATAGTACGTTACTGCAACAGGATCTAGAAAAGTTGGGCAGTTGTGCTGAGAGGCGAAAACTGAAGTTTAACATTGATAAATGCGAAGTGGCTAGCAGTAACCCCAGAATAATGTACCAACTGTGCGGTAGTGGAGCACGAAAAATACATCAAAGTAATTGTGCAGGCAGATCTCAAGTTTTCTGAGCAATGTTTTCAAGATTCTGTTACCAATGTTTTCAACATTCCATTACCAATATTTTCAAGATTCCATTACCAATGTTTTCAGGAACCCATGTGCTGTTCTTGCAGACAGCATTCCAGAGCAGCTCACGGGATCTTTTCAATGATATACAGGAATTCTGATAGCACGGATAAGAAGGAAATTAACCCTAGGATGGTCAGACCACACTTTGTGTACTGCATACAGATCTGTAGGCCTCATTTTAGGAAGGATGTAGAGCTGCTGGAAGGATTGCAGAGAAGTGCAATGATATTGGTGAGTGGAACAAAGGTTTGCTCTTAACAAGACAGGCTTAAGTTCTGAAAATTGTAGGGTCTTGGAGACTAGGCACAGCGAGGTAATCTGATTGATGTTTATAAAGCTTTGAATAGCGTGAGCGAGCTGAATACTGATGGTATTCTTCCTCTTGCACAGATTACACATATCACAGGGAATAAATTCAAACAGAGGAAAGACTTGGATAATATATGCGGAAATTTGCCTGTAGCCAGTGGGCAGTTGATTGCTGGAACAAACTTTCTTCTGTCGTTGTGCAAGTTGATAGCTTAACTAGATTTAACGAAGAACTGGACAAACGTTTGTAGTTAACGGATAGGTGAAATGGGATTTTATTTAATTTTTTTCGGCTGATGCTGTATAAGCTTGCTTTTTTGCATGTGCCTCTATTAATGTTAATGCTAATACACTGATGACTCAAAACATTATGACCACATACCTCATATGAGGTAAGGTGTAAGGTAAGGTGTATTTAGTGTCAGACGGCACCAGGGGTTTCCTCCATCTCCGCGTTGCTTTCATTGTGGGTGTACCAGTTCACTGGGAAATGCCAGGGATTTAAAAGTGTGTGGGCTTTGTATCTCTGTGATGTCGTGTACTGTTGTTCATCTGGTCGTTTAGCCGCTGGACCCCTGCTGAGGCCCGTTTCCCCACCTTCGCCCTGTGGAAGCAGACCAGGAACCCAGTAGTTTTAGTTTCACTCTGGCAGGTCCTGCCACCTAATTTCCTGAGATTTTAGAGGCTAGGACCTTAAAAAGAAAAAAAACAAAAAAAAAAAAAAAAACCCCGTGCGCTCTTTTATATGCACGTACGTACAGACAGATACATATATCCATCATCGTCGGTTTGATGATCGTTATGTGAGGGGGATAACGCTTGATATAATAAAAGCCGAAAGAACGGGAATTTTGACATAATTAAGTTTTTGTGTGTGGGACATTTGCTAGCATAAAGATAGAGTGGGTAGGAGACTGAAGGCTGGGGGGGGGGGTTAAGGCAGAAATATGGGGATGATAGAGTAGGCAACCCCAGAAGTCTGAGGCAGGCACATGCCTCACCAGGAGAAAGCAGGGGGCGCCGGTCCCAGGGGAGGGGGCGGAAAGGCACCAGGTAAGGGAGCCCGGTGTGATCGTCAACAAGCATCTGCAGGAAAACTATACAATGACCTTGTTGGTGGTGTCCAATCTGGTGTCATGTCCGAGTTGTCATCCTTGGGACCTGGGTCCCCTCCATGTTAGTCCTTTACCTTAGTGTGGTTTATTTCCTAAACTTTCCATTTCTTAGGAGTGTGTCTTGTTTACATAGACCCAGCTGGTGGGGTGTCTAAGTTTGGTAGTCACCTCCATTTGTCTTTCATGGAACATGGGTCCCATCCATGTTAGTCTATTTTGGTATAGTTTGTTTCCTGAGTTTTCTAATTCTTGGGGGTGCATCATTTCTGGTGTCCCAGTCCTAGCGAGCTGAAGAACAGATGTTCTTTGGTTATAAAGGTAGTGGGTTGTGGGCTGCGGCCATTTGGTTTCTCCTCCTCCTTGCAAACAGTGCCTGTGCATAATCCGAGGCTCGATACTCCTCCTTCGTGTCTAGGTGACGTT
This sequence comes from Mastigoproctus giganteus, assembly GCF_048544385.1. Lineage (NCBI taxonomy): Eukaryota > Metazoa > Arthropoda > Arachnida > Uropygi > Thelyphonidae > Mastigoproctus > Mastigoproctus giganteus. The sequence goes on along the minus strand of NC_143587.1, from coordinate 124,487,123 downwards.
CTTGTCCCTGTGGTAAGTAGTGGATTCTGGTGAGTAAAACACCACGTAGGTCTTCATAGAGCCTGCAGTCATACATTAGGTGCTGCCAGCTCTCCGGCCCCCCGCAATTGCAAGCTGGATCAACCTGAATCCCAAGTAGACTGTTTGGCATTAATCGCTCCGTGTCCAGTTAAGAGGTACGTTGCTTGTAGACCTGGGGAGAACCAGTTGGGTGAGGTTGGGTAGAAATTTCTCTCTCCCTTTTGAGAGTTGCACCAACTTTCCTGCCATGCCTGCTGCAGGTGTTTGTATCCTCTTCTTTTCCACATTTCTGTTGCTGGTTAGGTCAATAGTGAACCCCAGAAAAGTCTGTGGGGTACCTTTGTCTAGGTAGTACAGTAGGCCACGTTGTATGATTTCTAAGTCCAGCTGGAGAGTGCCTGCAAGCACTTGCAGGGCGTGGGTGCTCACCTTGTGGGAAGCACGAGTGATGGATCTGTGAATTTGGTCCGTGATACGTCTGTTTACTGCTGTTGTAGTTTTTTGAAACCATGCGCCGGATGCGTAGGTGACGATAGCTTTGTAGAACAGTTTGAGGACTCGCTGTTTCAAGCCCATCTTTACGCGTGACCCTGGCAACCATGGCTGCATAGCGTCTTATTTTTTTTACGGAGATATTTCAGATGGTCCTGAAATCACAGGTTTTGGTCCAATATCACGCCTAGGTATTTTTCAGTCGTTTGGCGAATTTGATTTTCCTGTCCAATTTTTATTTGCGGAGGCCACCTAAGATCAAGGCGTCTCTTTAGTAGGATGGAGTTTTTGTGGGGGATATTTTGAGTTGATTTCGGTTTGCCCATTCTTGGAGTGGTCAGGGCCCAATTTGCGAGGACCTCTAATGCGGCTCTTGAGTTTGCCTGTATCGTCAGGAGGTCGTCCACAAATGCCTGAGATTGTACTTCATGGAGATCGATGTTAAAAAGGTGTCCAAGACAATATTCCACAGTAGTGGGCCAAGGACCGAACCTTGAGGTCAGCCCCGATGGACATGCCTGGAGAGTGTGCCATAGGGGGCGCTGACTTTGATGGTTCTGCTGCTTAGGTAACTTTTGGTGTTATAGAGGTTTTCCGGCATGTTGCAAGTGGAGCACCGACCTCATACGAGGTCGGTGCTCCACTTGCAGCCAAAACAGATTGTACCAGGCGAGGCATGGATGCTACAAGATTTCTAAATGTATTTTGTGACAACTGGTATCAACACCTAACCACCTTTACCTCCTATAAGGTTGAGAAGGCGCAGATCGGAGTTGCAGTTCCAACACAAACCACAGATGCTCGATGGGATTGATGTCTATGGAATTTAGAGGCCAGGGCAATTCATCTCTAACAGTGTCTCCACTCGATGTCTCATAGAAGTACTGTTTTTGCTGCATGTCCTTTTTACAGATACTTGCATGGGCACTGTTCTTCTGAATTGGCTTCCATAATTCCCGCTCTTTCAAAACAGTCCGAACACATGCAGGCACCAGCCACCATCTATTTAACGTCCAACTTCAAACTCACAGTACCAACTTTTCATCTTCATTTATTCATTCAACTGCCATTTTCTGGAACAACCTTCCTTCATACGTATTTCCTGAAAATTAGTCTACAGAAGTCTGTCAACAAATATCTTCTCTCATCTTCTGAACCTCAAACCTAAGCATGTACTAAGTACTATAGGTTCTAATATCTCTTGTGTTTGTGGTTTTCATAAAAAAAATTCTCAATATTTATTAAATTTATTGTTATCAGAAAAAAAAATTTATTTAATATTTTAACATTGATATTTGCCAATATTAGAATTTGTGATATATGTGTAAAATGTCAGGAATGCAAATTTTTAGTTTTAGCCATATCCAGATTTCTCCTAAATGGAAGTTTATATATAAAAAGCATGAAAATTCTATTTTTTGTTTTCATTTTATTAATTTCATCCACGAAAATATATAGAATTTTTAACTTTTATTTCCAAAAAAACTGGAATATTATGTACTAAACTTTGAATATTCACAATAATTTGAATAACAAAATTTCTGATATTTCACAATGAACTGAACAGAACATCTAGGAAAACAGTATGTCTATACTGTTTTTCTATTATCTACTAGTTAATAATTTGCAATGAGATGAGATAAAGCAATCAACAAAAAGCATACAATATGTAAAAACACACTCTGTAGCTATTGGTCCTCTGGCTTTAATTGTATTGTATGCCAATCTTGTAAACATTTCTTGGTTTACGTGCTGTTTTTGTATAAAGCCATACAAATATTTTCACATTATCCATCAAATGATGCATTAAATATCAAGAAAAATAATAAAATCCTCCTAACCAATTAAATGGTTAAGCGAGACTTTTAATATAAGTTGTATCTTTTATTAATTTTAAAATTAATAAAAGACTATGATAAAAGCATAAATAGAAACAGCAAAATTATATAATTGTGTACAAATGAAAATGGGTATACATAAATTAATAAAAACACAATAGAAGCTTTCATTAGTATGCTACCTGTTCTTAGTTAAAAAAAAAACAAAAAAAAAAAACAAAAAAAAACTCAAACCACCACTGTAGGACAATGCCTACAAGTGTAAAACAAATCATGGGAATCAATAAAAGCGACAAACAACCAAAAACATTAACTGTGTAACAGTAATTCCCAGTGATTGGGATGCCATGAAAAAAATCCAAGTCAAAATGAACAAAATGGTTTTGCCATTTTGAAATTTCTATTAATTTCACATTGTTTGTTACTCTTTTCCCCATCAGAGGTTTAGATGCACAGTAAGTTTCTAGAACTTTGCAAATCCTGCTATTATCACCACTTTCATTTCTGTTGATGTAATATTTTGTTGCGAACAACCTCAACTGCCGATGTATACAGTATTGCTTGTTTGTTATTTAGTTTTTAGGAGCATCAGCAACTAAGGCCATGTTGCTCCGGGATATGCGGTGGTCATTCCCTGACCTTTCCGCATCCTCCGTATTTGGTGGTGACGGGCTCGAACCCCGGTCTAATCAAGAAGCGTGTGCTGCGCACTGCTGCTCCTTCCCACCTGGCTACCGAGGCGCCTATACAGTATTGCACAAGCTGTCTAGCAAATGTGTACATAAATGGATATATAGTGTTATAATTTTTGTTTCTATCTATGATTTTCATCTTTTATTATTTATATCACAGGTGGGCCATATGCCATTTTACCAAAAGATGCAATTTACCAAGAAGTAAAATTACTGAAACAATTTGAACAATTCATTTAAATGTCATAAATGTCTATGCCCTGAGGAGCATCTTTAATGAAATTTTGAAAAAAATCCACAAAAATAAGATTTGTACATAAATTCTTTTAAATATTAATCTGCTCTTATTTTGACATGGTTGTGCAATATCAGTGAAATTATTTCAAAAATTAAATGATGATTTAAAAAAAAAAATTGTATAAAGCTTGTTTACTACTGATTTAGTTTCAACTTACAGATCTTGGCTTTTGTATACTAAATTTACCTGTTACTCTGATTTCAAAATCGATTTTTGTGTTTTCATTTATTATAAACTATTTATTGACAACTACAATTAAAAACACAAAAGAGATGGTGACATTTAGTGGAAGATGTCACCTAATTTTAAGCATTGCTAAAATTACCTTGAGAAATGTATATATAAGCATGTTCTCCTCAGGGGCTCACACATGAAAAATATGTATATGTATGCATGTAAGTTTCACCAAAAACAGTTAACCATGTCATCAGTGTCAAAAAAAACTTTATGGATCATATGACTTTTTTTCACAACTATCAATCAATTTAATTTTTTTCTTGTACATTATACATGACAAGAAAAAAAAGTTAAAATATTTATTTCTCTTACTGCGTACAATTTTTACATTATGTGGAGGTTTAAACTGATAAATTACTTAATATGCAAATACATAAGAGTTCATATTTTATGCCATTCAGCAAACATCAATAAAAAATAATAAACAGCCAAATTTGATATTAAAACATTTGTAAATTCTGATTAAAACTTTGTTTTAAAAATCTGTGTACACCATGCCCTAGTTCTCTGCTGTGTCTAACTTAATTAAATATCAGCAGACAAACTTAAGTATGCATATTGAAAATTTCATTTTACAGTATAATTTTATTATCTGATCATGTACAATGACAACAGTGGTAATCAAAATGAGAGCATTTTTTTTTAACCAGCAATATTTCCAATCCAAAATGTATATTAATCATATCCAGAAGTTTCATCTTTCTGATGAAGATCTATTTTCTGTACGCCTTTCTCTGCTTCTTGATCTGTAGTGTTTTCTCTCACGACTTCTTCCTCGGCTATGATCTCGTTCTCTCCGATTATGGTAACCAGAATGTCGGGATGACTTGTTGCTATGGTAAGAGTATGAACGAGATCTATGTCGGGAACCAGAACGAGATCTGGACTTCCTGTGACGGTATTCACGAGAACGGGATCTGGATCTAATTAAATGACAGCACATTTTGTTAACAGTTCCAGATTAAAATTTTATATCAAATATTGATATATGAAGTTATAAAATAAAAAGGATCCCAAGGTTTGGAAATTAGCACACTACACTGAATGGTTTTTTGTTGGTCAATAAGATTAGCCACGGTTAACAAAACAGATGTAAACTGTTGCTAAATTATATAAGCAGACACAAAGAACTGATATAAAAATTTATTGATGTAACAAATATTACTTTATGTAATTTAGCTTTTCCCATTGCGAAAAATGGGAGTTTTATCACAGTGATATTTTCTTCCAATATAGAGCACATACTGAAAGAAAACTCTGATATATAGATTAATTTCATAACTGAAATACAGATATATTTTTGTCAGTTTACATACTACAAAATCAGAAAAATATAGGATTTCTTTTAAAAGTTAAACAATGTGTGCACACACACACACACATTTTTTGTCCTTTCTGGAGAACAAATGAAACTCCAATTTAATTGTATGAAAAAGTGAGGGCATTTAAAAATTCTACATTAAGCTAATAGCTATAATCTCTATAAATAAAATAATCCACGATGTCTAAGAGTTTTTTTTTTTTTTTTTTTTGTATGTGAGTATTATTTCTGATTACAGTTACTGTGTCATTTCTGATTTACAAGGGAAGGGTTATTGCTTTCGTAAAGGCGACTACGATGGACTGAGACAGTATTTAAATTCTATACAGTGGGACCAACTGATGTTACCAACAGCAAATTCAAAATGGGAAGCATTCAAAGAACTTATCTTGGAAGCTACTAGGCTTTGCATACCAACTAAGAAATACTGTTCAAGGTTTAGGACTAAGTGGATGTCAGATGAACTAATGAGACATATGGCAGAGAAGAAAAATGTATGGGATACATACAAATTAACACGTGACACAGAAGCCTATGATAGATACAAGTTGATCTGTAACCAAGTTACAAAGGAGGTTAGGCAGGCGAAGGCAGATTACGAGAAATCTTTGGCAAGGGATGCAAAGAAAAACAGCAAAGAATTCTTTACTTATGTAAACTCTAGAAGAAAGGGGATGAATCAGATTGGTCCCCTTGATATCGATGGGTCAACTGCTGATGATCCTGCTCAGGTAGCTAATAAACTAAATGAATATTTTGCATTGACATTCACACATGAGGAGTTATTCAGCGAGGGGAATGCCAGAGGTGTATTCAACTCTGGCAGTAAGCTAGAGAATCTTGTAATAACTGAGAGTAAAGAGGAGAAATTGTTGTAGATAAATACAAGAAAGGCACCTGGGATGGATGGGATCTATCCAGTTATATTAAAGGAGGCAGCAAAGGAAGTACCCATGGACTGGAGACGTGCAAATGTGACCCCTATTCACAAAGGAGGATCAAAGGGCGACATAAGTAATTATAGACCTGTTAGTTTAACTTCTGTTCCTGGAAAATTAATGGAGGAACTGGTTAAAGAAGCACTGCAGGATCATCTAGACAAGACTTCAGTTATAGCTCAGACACAGCATGGTTTTGTTAAGGGAAAGTCTTGCCTGACCAATTTGATTGGATACTATGATGCAGTCACAAAAGAACTGGATGCAGGGAATAACTTTGATATTATATACTTGGATCTTGGAAAGGCTGTTGATACTGTTGCAATATGGAAGAATGCTGCACAAATTGGAGCAGTGTGGCATTGGAGGCAAATTGCTGTTATGGATAAAGGGGTGGTTGAGGGGGAGAAGACAGAGAGTGGTAATCAATGGACACTGCTCATCGTGGACTAATGTTATTAGTGGAGTCCCTCAGGGTTCAGTATTGGGTCCATGATTGTTTTCTGTATTTATAAATGATATTGATGGTATATCAAGCTTAATGTCCAAGTTTGCAGATGATACGAAGGTTGGCAGGGTTGTCAAGGACACTACTGACACTATGCTACTGCAACAGGATCTGGAAAGTTTGAGCAGATGGGCTGAGAGGTGGCAAATGAAGTTTAACATTGACAAATGTAAAGAACTACATATGGGAAACAGCAACCCCAGAGCAACGTATCAACTCTGTGGTACTACACTGACAGTGGTCGTGCAGGCAGATATGAAGTTTTCTGAGCAGTGCAAATGGGCTGCAAGAGTAGCTCATGGTGTATTGTCGATGATATATAGGAATTTTTCTAGCAGGGATAAGAAGGTGATTATTCCCTTGTATAAGGCAATGGTCAGGCCACACCTAGAGTACTGTATACAGGTCTGGAGGCCTCATTTCAAGAAGGATGTAGAGATGCTGGAACAAGTACAGAGAAGGGCAACAAGATTAGTATATGGAACAAAGGGCTGCTCTTACGAAAAAAAGGCTTAAGTTTTGCAAATTACAGTCTGGAGACTAGGCACCAGCGAGGTGATCTGATAGAGGTGTATAAAGTCTTGAATGGTTTGAGCATGCTCAATGCTGATGGGATTCTTCCTCTTGCTCAGAATAATCACCTGAGAGGGTGTAAATTCAAATTGAGGAAAGACATATGTAGGAGAGATGTGAGGAAATTTGCCTTTAGTCAGCTGGTGGTTGGTTGGTGGAACAGACATCCATCCCTTATCGTGGAAGTTGATAGCCTAAATAAGTTTAAGGCTCAGCTGGACAGGTATTTCGAACGAACAGAGGGGTGAAGTGGAAGTGGTTATTTTTTATTTATTTATTTTTTTTTTGGCTGATGCTGCATAAGCTTGCTTTCTTGCGTCAAATGCCTCTACTAATGCTAATGTTCTGAGGGCAGAAATGTTTCAAATGAACAGCTAGCTAATGCCAGGGAAGCAAGATTAAATAACTTCAAGGGGTGTGTCAGGGTAGTTAATTATACAAGAACACTAAGTCTTAATTGTCTATACAGTAATGTTGTCGATAAAATGAGTGAATCCAAACTGCTGGTTAAGAGACAAGTAACATTGAAATAATAGGGCTCATGGAAATGTGGTGCCACCCAGAAATAGGGGATGATGGAACCACTGTTGTTGTTGATTTTCAGTACGATATATACAATGTATTTAGGAATTATAGGGCAGATAGAAGAGGTGATGGGATCATGCTTCTTATCAAAAGCCACCTGAGAGCAACAAAAGTTTTCCTGGATTCAGAAGTTTCGCATGCTAATATATAACCTGGTTTGGGATAATTGGAAGCAAATGTATAATGAGAGCCTCTACATGCAAATGGAATGGGCAAGAAAGCATGGATGTCTTATTACAGGTGCATGCAAATGGAATGGGCAAGAAAGTGTGAATGTCTTATTATGGGTGATTTTAATTTGCCTCTAATTGACTGGAGCGAATGGGAAGGAAACTGGACAAGGGGAACAAAATTTATAAGTCAACTAGATGATTGTTATTTGTATCAACACGTCAGAGAAAGTACTAGGGGAAAGAATATTCTAGATCTGATCATCACCAATGAACCAGATGACATAATAGGGCTAATAGGACAGGAACCAGTAGCAGGAAATGGTCACGGAGTTTTACGGTAAACGATGAAGAGGGAGGTAGCAGTAGTTGAAGGCAAAGGAAGGGCTTACAATTTCAGGAAAGGAAATTATAACAGCTTAAAGGTTCTACATGGCCTCTATTAACTGGGTAGATATTGCACAGAGAGCAAATACAATTGAATTATGGTATACCTTTAAAACATTAATCACAGATAACTTGAATGCGTATATACCATTAAAAAATACTCCATGAGGAAGATTCCAAATTGGATAAAGAATGAAGTTGACAGATTACTTGAGGAGAAAAAGATGTCATGGAAAAGTTACAGAGCAATAAAAAGTACTGAAGCCTATAACAGCTATAAAGTGATCTGTAATAGTGCCACAGTAAAGGCAGATTATGAGAAATTGTTGGCAAAGAGTGGGGATATAGGAATTCTTCACATATATACAGGAATACCTCGCATAGTGCGGTTAATTCGTGCCAAAAAAATACCGCGTTATGCAAAAACGCACTGATCGAGGTATTATTAGTATGTATTTTAATGTAATGCATTCCGACAATTTGATTACATGGGTCAAGTCGCAAAATTATATAGGTGTTTCTGTTTACTATAAATTGACGCACACAAAATTCTTGCAAAAAAAGAAACTAAAATGATAAAAATGAAAAATACTAGTAAATACAGTACAAATGACTTTTATTGCAGTATGTACATACCAAAAGGATATAAGTGAAGTATGTACTGTAACTTTATTTTGAAAAATAACTCATCAGCTTAGTTTGCACAGTTTTTTTCTTCTTTTTATCTGCATACATCTCTTTATAATATCGAACGTCATTTTGCAACACCTGCCTTACTTTCTACCTTGTTCGATGTTTGGATGTAGAAGAACTCTCAGCACCATTACATTTCTTCTTTCCACTCATATTTGTATATAAAGGTGTAATGTTTTAAAAAAAATAATCTTTAATAAAAATACACAGCGAAAATTATTTGCAGGTTACGCACAATCAATGACCTCACAGCTCGGGATCTAGAGTGTTTACTAATCTGTCAAAGCTAGCAGAGCCCGTATATAATGGGAGTTGTGACAACAGTCAGCGTGGCCTTGAATCCATAATGCATTGGCTTACGTGCTGGCATTATAATACATACATACATATTAAATGTATTGGTGCGTAACGCAGTTAATTTTTTTCCATTTGTAAACTGCACTATAGCGAAACCCCATGTTGTTCGAAACCGCGCTATGCGAGGTATTCCTGTAAATGCAAAGAGGACAAATCAGATCGGACCCTTATGCAATGGATGTGGGATAGTATTAGATACCCCATCAGCTGATGATGCAGATGAACTCAACAGTTACTTTGCATTGACATTTACAGAAGAAAAATCCTTTATGTCAATGAGAAAACTTTTGAGCCTACAGGTGAGTAAGGCTCCTGGGGTTGATGGCAGATAACTAAAGGCCTCTGTAGCCGAGTGGTCAGAGCAGGAGTGCAGTAGCATATGCTCTGTGAGTAGAGTGGGGTTCAAGCCCTTTACTGCTAAGTACGGGTCGATCTGCCAACCCACACTGGACCGACGTGGCAGATTATGGTCCATTTCCCTCAACATGAATCGTTGAGGAGGCTTCCAGCTGCAGTGGACTGATAATGGCTGCAGTTTACTTTTCCCCCTCTATAATTTTAAGGGAGGCGGCAAGTGAGTGCATTGAACTGTTGAGGCTAATTATGAGAGCATAAGTGGACTCAGGAGAGATTCTGCTGGATTGGAAAAGTGCCAATGTATCTGCAATACATAAGGACATTTCTAAGAGTGTAGTAGGAAATTATTGACCGGTCAGTCTAACTTTAGTAGTAGGGAAAATCAATGTGGCAATAATCAAGGGTAGAATTCAGAATCATTAGATAGAAATGGAATTCTGAAGGATATGCAGCATGGGTTTGTAAAGGGAAAATCATGTTTAACAAATCTGGTTAGCTATTTTGAAAGGGTCACTTGTGAGCTGGATTTATGGAATAATTGACATTGTTTATTTAGATTCCAGCAAAGCATTTGACTCATTCTCACATGAGCGGTCACTTTATAAGCTGGAACAGGTTGGAATCACAGGGAAAATCCTTAGATGGATAGCAGGATGGCTTCAGGGCAGGAGGCAGAGGGTTATGATAAATGGTTATGCCTCAGATTGGGTTAATGTAAGAAGTGGGGTTCCCCAACGACCAGTATTGGGACCACTGTAATTTTTGATTTTCTTAAAGACATCGATGGAGGAATAGAGGTGATGTCTAAATTTGCAGATAATGCAAAGGTTTGGTAGAGTAGTTAATGATCACAGCCAAGAAGAGCTTCTTTATCATCATCCCTGAAGTATCACATTCTAGATACTTCAGGGATGGTCAAAAAGGTGGCAGCTATGCATTTATTCAGCAAAATGCAAGGTCTTAAACCTGGGGAACAGCAATCCAAAAATAAATTATACATCTGGCAGAGTTGAACTAAAGTAGGTCGTGGAAGAAAGGGACTTGTATTAGTAATGGGTATATAACAGGTTGCAAGGAAGGCCCATGGTGTCCTATCGATGATTTATTGAAAATTTGCTAGTAGAGATAATGATGCTGTTGTTGTTTGTTGTTTTTTTTGGTTTTTAGGAGCATTAGCAACTAAGGCCATATTGCTCCGGGGATATGCGGTGGTCATTCCCTGACCTTTTCGCATCCTCCATATTTGGTGGTAACGTGGTCGAATCCCGGTCTCATCAAGAAGCGTGTGCTACGCTTCTTGATGAGACTCTGCTGCTCCTTCCCACCTGGCTATGGAGGCACCGGATAATGATGGCATAATCCCATTATATAAGGTTATTGTTAACCACACTTGGAATACTGTGTTCAAGCATGGAGACTGCACCTAAAAAAAGACATGGAGCTTCTTGAAAAGGTCCAGAGATGGGCAACTCACCTGGTGCGATCAGAAAAAGGGCATTCATATGAGGAAAGACTTCGAATATGTGGATTGCACAGTCTGGAAACTAGGCAACTTAGTGGAGACTGAATTCAGTTGTTCTGAGAGGCAAAGGTAAAATGAATCAGGATGAAATTTTCATGGTTATAAATGATTCTAGAACTAGAGGCAATAAACTCAAGTTATGGCGCGGGGTGGGGGGGATATATTTAGACTGGATTGCAGGAAGTTTTATTTTAGCAAGTTACCTACATCGGTGGTTGAGGCCAACAGTCTGGGGAAATTCGAAGGTCAACTATGGGAGGAGGGAAACGCATAGGTTGTGTATTTCCTGTTCTTTTATTATTTATTTATTATTATTATTATTTTTTTATTTTAATATTATTTTACTCTCTTTTTTTTTTTGGCTGGTGCTGCATAAGTCTTTGCTTTATTTCACCATATGCCCATTACTAATACCAATTTCTGATAGAAAGCTGGCAGCACTGTCTTCCATTCCTCATTTAAAGGCATTTGTGAACTTTGCTAACAAAGTTTATAATTGACTGATGACTATCTTGACCTAATCTCGCATTCCAATTCATCTGAGAGATATTCAATGACCACAACTCATTTTTATGTTATTCTCTTCAAACATGTTCACAATGTTTACTTGATGACGGAGCATTTGCATGTTGGATGGTGTAAGGGCCAGTTCCCTAAAATTTCCACAATGTAGAGTAAACAGAATTGGCCAGAGCATCAAATGTAGTATGCAGCGTTCATAGTTCCATATGCTGCAACTAGTGAACCTAGTCCACACCATTCCCTAGAGATAACATCACCTCTAAACTACACAGTTGGAACACATTCTAATAGTAAGCATTTTCTAGGCTTCCACCACACACATATCCAGCATACTTAAAGAGCATGTATTCTGATCTCCCACTCCACAATACCAGTTTCCATTGATCCAGACAGATTTACTGCCCTGCATCCAAGGGAACCATTTGTTTGTTTGCTTTTGTTATGAAAGGCTTGTGGGCTATGGCAATTCCATGGAACTCTTAGTGTCATGGTAATATGTGGGAACTCTTAAAATTTTGCCTGTGGATGTTTCTAGTTCCAAATCCAGATTCTCTAGGTAGAATGATGGGATGTGGCAACCAGCCATTACAAGGTGTATCAACACCTATCAATTAGTATTTTACACCTATGTGGTGTTTTTTTTTTTTTTTGGTTCCATACCATCTCCGGACTTCCATTTCTTCAGCATACTGTAAACTTTTGAAGTTGGAATGCCTGATTTCTGAGCAACTATGCAAATTCATTTTCCTCATAGACTATTCATATTTTAGCATAGACATCTGAAATAAATTCTGGGCTATAAAATGGGTGGTGCAGTCACTGTTCATTAAGGGTTATTTATTTGCAGTTAACATTTAGGAAAAATGATGCGAATTAAAGGGAAACCCAAACAACATTAATAGCAAATTAAGAAGTAGCACAAGAAAACAGGTACAACAAAAGATATATCTGAACCTAATAAATATGGAAATTATTTAAAGCCATTTATATTCTTGCTACTTTTAGGAAAACAGGTGAATCTAACACATCACCTAAGCAGACCAAAAGGAGTTGACTGCACAGGTTGGAGATTTCACCCGAAAGATAAGCATTTATTACCATGCTTCAACTGTACTGGAAAATGTGAGCGGATTCAAAAAAGAATTCACCCAGCAGTAGTGATAGAATGCTGAAACGAACACCATGTACAGTAATACCCCGAAGTTACGCGATAGGCGGGTCCGACGAAAATCGCGTAAGTCGAATTCGCGTAAGTCGGGGTACAACTTTGCATATAAATACATATAAATTTTGCTTAATTGGGACCAAGGACTAACAAAAACACTAGTTTAGAAGAAAAATATTAATAAAATTGCAGTTCTTTATACATATTAATACAAAATATGTATTAAAAAAACAAATGACTTACGTTAAAAAGTTATTTCGATGTCGATGGCTTCATAAAATCTAACAAATTCGTCTGACGACACAGCGCGTTCTTTTTTTCACGCAGAATTTCTTCGTAGCTAGCTAATGATTTTTTTATTCCTTGCTTTGTAGCTATAACGCGTTCTTCGTTGGAGTCTGTTTTCTAAAAATTTTAAGCCCTTTACAATTGAGCCCTTTTCAATTTTCAACCTGTCAAGTTTGCCTTACCTGTCAAGAGAAATTTTCTCGAAATTCAAAAGTCATGTGCTTTTCGCCGTTGCTTCATTTAGGCCTGTAGCACGTGCAATATCACATGATCTTTCATTTCGCTCAAACCGTTTCACAATTTCATATTTTTTCTCTATCGACAGAGGCGGACTGGCCATAAGCCTTACCGGGGAAACCCCGGTGGGCCAGTGTGATTTTGGCCATAAACCATAGCATATGAAGCCACTATAAATTTTCCTGGGTAAGAATTTTTGACCCAGTCCGCCTCTGTTTATCGATAATTGCTTTTCTTTTTCTCTCTGAATCTGCAATGTCTTCACCAGGACGCTTCCTTTTCACACCTTTTAATTAAGTATTTTACTCATTTTTAGGGAATAAAGCACAATTACAAAACGAGGAGGCACGCTGGATACGCATAAACAAAGCTGCATGCATGTAGCAACTGAATAAACAACACCATAAAGGCAGAGATACGCTATTAACACCTCACATTTCTAGGGGTTACTACCATAAAACAATAAAAATCCAGTTGCGTTTCTGCTAGTGAAATCTGTTATAAACTGGTAGTAAACTCGATCTAATTGCATTTGCGATTATACCGATAGCTGGAATTTTGTTGGTTTTTACGTTATTATGGTGAAATGTGTTTCCCCTTCACTGATATAAAAAACATAAAAGCAGCAAAGTTGAATTTTGTTCATCTTTCGCTCTCATTCTCCGCCGTCGCACCGTATATCGATAACATATGAAAAACGACCTTGAAGATAGTGGGCGGCAGCGTTGCCAAACGAAAAAATCAAGAACAGCGTAACTCCGAGTTCGCGTAAGTCGGGGTAGCGTAAGTCGGGGTATTACTGTATTACACATTTTTAACAAGTCTACAGAAAAAAGGATACAATTTTGCCACCACTCAATACACTTCTGCAGGTCAGTTTTGTAGAAGTCCTCTGACTCTGTTTAAAACCATGAATTAGCTGCAGAAATCACCTCATCATCAGCAGTAAAGTGCTTCCCATGAAGAAAGGACTTCAGGGCAGGAAAGAGGAAGAAATCCAGTTATGCAAGATTGGGGAAATAAGCAGGATGCAGCAATAATTCAAACCCACATTCGTGGGCACACCTCACTGCAGCATGCGAGGAATGCACAGGGGCATTATCATGGACCAGGCACGCACACACACCTTCTGACAGCTTTCTTTTATAGCAGCACATAGCTTTATGAAAAGGTTGAAATAATACTTTGCTGTCAAAGAGTCACAGTACAGCCCCTTTGAAGGTAATCTGTTAGTATTGCACCATGCTGATCCCAAAAACTGACAGTATTGCTTTGCCTTTTTTTTGGGGGGGGGGGAGGTATTTCTGCATGGTTCCATTGTTCTGACATTTATTTAGTTTCGTGATCACAGTGATGGATCCATGATGATTCATCCATGGTGACCAGCCATGAGAAGAGAAAAAAAAAAACCAAAAAAAAAAAAAAAAAAAAAAAAAAAACACATCCTCTTGCATTTCCTGACAAATTGACATTTTAGGTGCACATTGTGCCCTTTCCTGCTTCTGGAAAGTGTTCAGAAGTCTGGGAACCCATCTAGCAGACACTTCACTCACTCAAGAAACTTTTTATGGATGACGTTCTCCACAGATCCTATACTAATTTGGGGACTGCAGCTAGTTCTTTGACACGAATACAGTGATCTTCCCGAATTAATTTCTTTTGTTACAGCAGTTATATATATATATATAACTGCTGTAACAAAATAGGTATACTGGGATTTCTTCATGCATTGAGGTTTTTCCATATTTGAATTGATTATACCAAAGGGCAGCAACACAAGCCCAGGCGGTCTTCTTCACAAACAGAGACCATTTCTTCATGGATTGTTTTGGGCGTTTTCCCTTGAAGAAAGAGGAACTGAATCATTAATCTGTATTCCACTTTATCCATTGTGACACTTCACTACATTCAGTGCTGCAATGAAAAAAAAAAAAAAAAGAAAAAAAAAAAAAAGAACTATCAGATCAAATCCAAAATTTGTGTGGTTACTATAGAGATTTCAAGGTATCAAACAGTATACATTATGTCTGTAAACTGTGTGTTCTTGGGTTGATTTCCTGTTTTCTGGACGAAAAAAAAAAAAAAAAAAAAAACCCATGCTAACACCGCCTGAGACTGACTAACTCAGCCACATTATGAAAATGCCCATAAAAATTTCTCATGTCATCGATGGGATTTGAATTCATATCTCTTCTATCTGGTGTGAAAAGGATGGTGATTATATCAACTGTGTTGCCTGTGAGGGAAGATTACTTGCTTTATGGATTTACATGAACCATTAGGCTGACATAACTCATTCATCAAATGCAAAACAACTATACAAGATTGAAAAAGCAACTTTCATCCATCCATTTGTATTTGTTATTGTATATGCTACCTAAAATAAAAGGAAAATGGTGCAGAGTATTGTGGTGGTTCAAAATGTAACCATAGGCCATTATCTGTATAAGGAAAGGTTGGATTGTAAAGAGAAACCTGACAATGAGATTTTGGGGAAGCCATTGTGCAAAAGGTTTGGCACTGGTTCACCAACATGTACCAGTAGGAGATACTTGTCTTCTACATTGACACACACACACACACACACACACACACACACACACACACACACACACACACACACCACTATTTTTTATTTCTATATCTCACTAATATTGTGTTTAATAAGCATATATGTATAATATATACAGGGTGTCTTAAAAATACATGGCATAACTTCAGGAATGAGTTCCTCGTATGTAGATAATAAAAATATTTTATATCAACATAGTTCCGGAAATACTTGGTTTCCGAGTTTTGAAGGTCTGTCTATGACACTTAACTGTTCACATCACCTTATAGTAATTGTTCAAAATGTCCACCTTCTGCCCGAATACAGACCTCAACATCGATGTCTCATAGACTCGCGAAGACGATGCCAAATTCCTGGCATGTTTCGTATTGTCTCACAACCTGCCACAATTCGATTGCAGAGAGTTTCCACATCAGCTACAGGAGTCGAATACACCGATGACTTTAAATGGCCCCACAAGAAGAAATCTAGTGGGTTTAAATCAAGTGAGCGTGGAGGCCAGGCAGTTGGTCCACCTCTACCTATCCACCGACCAGGAAACCTTCGATTCAGGTAATTGCGGGCTAGGTGGCTGAAATGTGCGGGAGCAGCATCATGCATGAAGTGTGCCTGTTGATGAATGATCAGTGGCGTGTCGTCCAAAAAATCAGGCATGTTGTTTTCCAGAAAGTTTCTGTATGCCTACCCTGTGAGTTTGGAAGTACATGAGGCCCAAATAACTTATCACAGGAAACACCCGCCCAGATGTTGAGGCTGAACCGCCGTTGGTGATGTGATGGAAGAATTGCACGTGGGTTTTCCTCAGCCCATACATGCTGATTGTGAAAGTTTTGAATTCCGTCTCGTGTGCTTCATCTGTGAATATCTCTAACGCAGGAAAGTGAGGAGTTGTACCACACTGCTGCAAGAACCACTGGCAGAACATTACTCGCGCAGGGTTATCTGCTGGTGACAAGGCCTGTACCCGTTGCAGGTGGTAAGGATACAGTTGGTGTTCTCGCAACACTCTTCAAATAGTCGACATTGAACAGCCAGTTGCATTGCTATTCTGCGTGTGCTGATTCCAGGAGTGGCATGCACGACATCCAAAATCTCTTCATCTACTTCAGGAGTTGTAGATCTTGGTCATCCTCTGTCGGCAGCACGAGGTGTAAAGGTCCCATGTTCACAAAGGCGGTGATGGATACCCTCAAACGTTTTTCTGTCTGAACATCTTCGTTCTGGGAACCTTTCGTGGTACAAACGACGAGCCTCCAGAGCATTGCCGTCCGTCAAACCGTACATAAAGTGCATATCTGCTCGCTCCTGATTTGAGTACATGGTCGGAATGGAAAACCACCAGATTCTGTCAACACCTTCCCGTGGTGTGGACGAGTACCCAGAATCATCTGTCCAGGTGACTGATGCTTCTGGGTAGCCAAGCAGCCAGAACAGAACAACAAAACACACACATAATACACACAAACCGACGTCACACACATATCTGGCCCATTTGTAGTGCTACTGTTCTTCACAGAGATACGAGGCGGAGTTGAACAAACGTTCTAGGAGCCGCCCTTTACATATACACATGTTCACATGTCCACAGTACCTTGTGATGAAGGAACCTGCAGGAGATAAGACATTCCGGTTGATAACTCAAGAACCAAGCATTTCCGGAACTATGTTGATATAAAATATTTTTATTGTCTACATATGAGGAACTCATTCCGGAAGTTATGCCATGTATTTTTGAGACATCCTGTATATGTATATATATATATTATTATAATATGACCACCCAAAATCCAAGGTCTGCCAGGGATAGGATCTTGTGGTTTGTCAGATTTGTGAGTTTGACTGCACATAAACAGTAGTGATTCGTGAAGGTACGGCATAACTTCAGGAACTCATTTCTGAGGCAATTTTGAGTAAATGAAGTTCATAAGGATATGGGTCTGAATCGATAATTATGGAGTTATGTGATGTTCATAGATTCCTAGCAACTTATAATTGTGAATTGTGCACATAACTTGTGTGCCCATGTGACCTAGAGTGAATGTAGCCTGATGAAATATATGCAGTGTGCAAAGCAGTGTTGTGCACGGTGTTATTCCTTTGTTTCATTACATCACTTTCAAGATGCCTTTTACATTTCAAGTGCTGGATTTTGAAATGGAAATGCTGTTACTGCTGTTGCCAAATACAGCAACGTTTTCTGAACCACAGAATTCCAAATCAACAAGTTATTAGCCAAGTTTTCCATATACTGTGAGTTACTCTCACCACAGTTCACATCCCATATGAGTGTGTGGTTCGCTAAGATATGGCTGAGCAAGAGAATATTGCTGAGGCGGTAGCGCATAGTCCTCCTGCTCGTACACAAAGAATATTCATGCATTTCGCTATTTCCCAATGACGAGTATGAAAACAATGCAGAAAGAAGATATGTATCCATACCATGTGCGAACTGATCAACACCTTGAACTGGGGATCCTGCCTGATGGCTGGAATTGTGTAACTGGTTGAATGAAAATCGCCATTTGCATTATTACATTCTATTCAGCGATGGTGTCAACACATACACAATTCCCATGTTTGGTTGGAAATCCACTTCGGAGAATAATTTTCAACTATGATTCAGTGTTAATACATAGTGTGGAATCTCCTATGATCATCTGATTGGCCTATTTATACACTGAGTGAGCAGAAATCATCCGTACCTACCTAGTAACGGGTAGGCCCACCTTTCATCTGGATAAGTACGGTGAGGCATTGAGTCCACTAGTTCATGAAAGCGTTCCACGGGTATTTCCACCCATGCTTGCTGCACTGCTGTCCAATAATTCCGTCACGTTCCTGGGCAGAGGATCCAAAGCTCGAACAGACCTTTCACTAGCATCCCAAATATGCTCCACAGGGTTCATATGTCTAGTGAACGGGGAAGCCATTCCATGGTGGTAAAATCTGCAGAATGCTCTTCAAATCATTTTCTAGTCACCATGGCTCTGTGGGGAGGTGCATTGTCCTGCTGGAAGAGTCCATTGCCCTGTGGGTGCACAATGACCATGAAGGGATGCAAATGGTCTGCAAGGATGGGCACATAACCTGGACTGTTCAGAGATGCGTTTAGATGCACCAGAGGTCCCAACGTGTGCCAGTTGAACATGACAGGTGCATAACTTCGTGCGGTTTCTGTCAGATATGCACCCTCCCGTCAGCTCAACATAACTGGAAATGGGATTAATTGGACCAGAAGACCCACCCTGAATCATTCAGTGTCCAGTGCTGATGTTCTTTTGCCCAGTTAAGGCATAGAGTCCCATGTCATGGTGTTAGCAATGGAACTCTGGTGGGTCGGCAGCTCCCATAACCTATTGTGGCTGATGATTACCCGACAGTCTTGGTGGTGGTGTTTCTGGCTGCTCCTCCATTGAAGTCAGTGGTGATTTGTGCCACCGTCGCTCTCCAGTTGGCTGAAACAATGCGAGACAGACATCGATGGCCACGTTCATCCACCTTTCTCTGCCCACAATGATATGTTATTCCAGAAATGGTGTATTCCCGACAGACTCCTGATATTGTCCAATGGGGATAGTGCAGTTTCTGTACTACCTCTGCGATAAGAATGACTCATGTGTCAAGCACCCACTATCATCCCTCTTTCAAAGTCGGTTAACTCACGTTTATCTGCACTAACATCGAATTACTGTCTATGTGAATGCAGTGATACAGTGTACCTATATACCTTCCAAGTGGTGGATTTGTCCACTAGTGAGATAGAGTGACAACATCGCATTGCCCAGGAACCAGGTATCCCACAATTTCTTTCCTTTTAGTGTATTTTAGGGTGGTCTTACTGGACAAGTCTATCTACAAAATGCATTGCTGCAACTGTTAGAAGTACCTTTGTTACGCAATGTTGAAAGTACTTCCAACAAGCTGGAGCTGCTCATTGTTCCTGTGCAGTGGTTATTCACCTCCATGACGAGGTTTAGAGAGCAATGGATTGGCCAGAGGTCCAAAAAATTGACCACTAAAGCCAACAGACCTAAACCCATTAGATTTTTTCTGTGTGGGGATGGTTCAAAGATCTTATATACCACAGAAAATGCAAACATGAGATGCATTACTTGATTGCATATTGAATATTGCAGCCTACATAAAAGACAGCCATGATGAGCTCAGGTGACCTTCACACGTATGAGATTCACATTAAGGTGGTAGATGACTTTCATCAACCTGTGAAATACCACCACTTTGCTTATTGGAGGCTTGACGTGGTGAAACCAATGTTTAGTCTCTAGAGCAAAGTTTCCGGCACCCCCACCTCCCCCCATACTTCTTCAACCCATGCACGGTACTAAGTACTATAGGTTTTGATACCTTTCGTGTTTGGGATTTTCATTAAAAAAAAAAAAAAAAAAAAAAAATATAAAGCATAATGCAGTAAAGTCAAAGGTGATGTTTCCGAGAAACTAACGTAACACTATGCCAATGAGCCAAAACATTATGACCACCTATCTGTTGGTCCTTCACATACAGCCAAAACACCTAGTACCCGGCAAGGCATGGACGCTACAAGATTTCTAAATGTGTCTTGTGGTATCTGGTACCAACACATAACCAGCAGATCCTCTAACTCCTGTAAGATCTGTGTTCGAGACGCTGCAGATCGGAGTTGCTGTTCCAACACAAACCACAGATGCTCTATGGAATTGATGTCTGGGGAATTTGGAGCCTAGGGCAATATCTGGAAGTCTTCCTCATGTTCAGCGAACCAGTCTCGAACAATCTGGGCAGTGTGGCATGGTGCATTATCTTGTTGAAAGACGGCATCGCCAGAGGGGAAGACCGTTGCCACGAGAAAGGGTGTACCTGGTCAGCAATGATGTTTAGGTAGCTGGTAGATGTCAGAGTGCCCGGTACATGGATGACTGGACCCAGGGTATCCTAGCAGAACATCTCCCAAAGCATGACACCGTTGCCACTGGCTTGTTTTGTGCACCCAGGCACCATCAATTCCCAGGAACGACACACATACATTCACATGGTGCAACAGGAAATGTAATTCATTGGACCAAACAATCTTCTTCCTATCACTCAAGGTCCAGTTTTGATGCTTACGTGCCCATTGTAGGCACTGTTGCCAGTGAACTGTGGTTAGCTGGTTAGCATGGGCACTCAGAGTGGCCTGCAGCTACGCAGCCCCATTTTCAGCAGGGTTCGATGTACTGTCTGTTGTGGCAAATTACTCCCGTCACCAGCATTCCAATTACCGGAAAGTTGTGCCACAGTCACCCTTCTGTTGCCATGTACCATCTGGGAAAGCCTTCGCTCACCTTGGGCATCAATGAGCCATAGTCGTCCAACACCTCGCTGGCAGTTCGTGGGTTCCCCCTCCTCGGACCACTTTCGGTAGGTACTAACCATGGCTGACTGCGATTATCACACCAGCTGGGCCGTTTCAGACATGCTCTGACCCAGTCGTCTGGCCATTACAATTTGGCCTTTGTCAAACTCGTTTAAGTCCACTGCCTTTCCCATCTGAAGAACAAGAGTAACACTGATTAACTGAGCTCAGTATCAGGTGTTTTTTGTACTGTGTCCCAAAATGCACATGTGTCGTAGTTCACCTGCAGTTGCTTCAATTTGAACGACTCGCTGGTCATAATGTTTTGGCTCATCGGTGTATGCACATACATATCTGTAAACACAGACTAACTTTCCTAATAAATAGACCAACACCTTACCGGCTCTGTTTGCATCTATTTCAGTTTTTTTTATTTTATATCACTCATAAATGCTTTGTTTTTTCCCTAAGATTCTAACAGCCGCAGTTCTTTAACTGTTTAGAATTGAACCTGTGTTTATATGCAATTTTTATACTCAAAATTGCCTCAGAAATATCATCGCTTTAAGTTATGCCATAATATATATATAAAAAAAGAATCAATACATATATTTACAAAACAGGAACTGAAAAAGAAAAAAAAAAGGGGGGGGGGGGAAGCAACAACTTTTACATGTGAAACGAAAATATATCATTTCTGTACATCTGCCATATTGCCCATCCATTCCTCCAATCAGTTGTTGTTATTTGGTTTTTAGGAGCATTAGCAACTAAGGCCATATTGCTCCGGGAATATGCAGTGGTCATTCCCTGACCTTACCGCATCCTCCGTATTTGGTGGTCACGGGCTCGAACCCTGGTCTAATCAAGAAAGCATGTGCTACGCACTGCTGCTCCTTCCCACCTGGGCTATGGAGGCGCCCCTCCAATCAGAACATGGTAACAAACACAACATCCAGTTGATTCAGCTACAATATACGGATAGCCCATGGAATAGGTATAAAAATAGTCTTCATGAAAAAAAAAAAAAAAAAAAAATAGTAACTGCCAGATTTCTACTAAACCAATTTTAATGAAATTTGGGAAAGCCTAACAAATTGTTCTAAAAGAGCCAGATCTAAAATTTTGTGAAAATTTGCCCACTGAGAGTCAAGTTTTTATTAAGTAGATGAAATTTTATACGCAGAAGGAGGGGGACAAAGAAATAATAAGTGCCAGATTTCTACTGTACTAATTTTAATGAATTTTGAGGTGGCTCAACAAATCTTTCTAAAAGAGTCAAACTATAAAATTTTATGAAATCCATCTACTATAAACTAAGTTATTACATATGGACAGACTGACATAGTGAACACAATATGCACTTTACACATATATACTAATATATATAAACAGCATATCATTAGATGAATTTTGATGTGTGACGATGAGTAAACCTGAAGGCACCTCCTTGAACTGCTTGGACCTCAATTGGATTCTATGATTTCAGTAATGCATTCCTGATCAGAACAAATAATCTTCTTTTTTACTAGCTTTTATTTGAATGAGTTTGTAAATACATGGTGCAGTTGTCAAAGGTTGGTGGGGACTGTCTAATACAATAAAACAAACAAAAAAAAAAAAAAAGTAAAAATAGCACAGAATAATTCCAAGTAAATTAATTAGAATGAAACAAATATTAATGATGATAAAGTAGACCAGCAACACAACCAAGAGTGGGCCATTACATGAACTTAACTAAGTAGATATTTTATTACTTTAAAATTACTGTTTTTTTAAATATTTTTGTTTAAAATTAGTGGTGGAGTTATTTGTTTATTTGCTAAAGTAGACAAAATTTTGTTTTTTAATCTGGTCTCAGAAATTGCTGAAAAAGAAGAGCTGGAGTAAGAGATAATTCAGGCCATTACTGTCAATTTCATTCTCACTGATTTTATGTATCATATTCATATTCCTTATTGTAGTTCTGTAAGAGTATAATTAACATTAGAAGTGTTTTTACTAATATCCTACATATTATATCGCACATATATCCTACGTAAAGCATAATACTTTGTAGTTATATATATAATACATATACAATAATATGTATTATTTCTGCATAATCTGTAGTGTATTGTTATTACTGCACTTAGGTAACAGTTTAGTGTGTTATTCTCAAATTAAATTAAATTTAAACAGAAATCACAGCTCAGAGTAGAGAAGCAAAGCAAAGAGCTGAAAGCAGTGGAAGTGGGGTTCGGGGGAGAACTGAAGAGCCTTCTTCTACGAACCACAGCTTTATAAAATGCTACTTATTTAATGTGTGTGTGTGTGTGTGTGTGTGTGTGTGTGTGTGTGTGTGTGTGTGTGTGTGTGTGTGTGTGTGTGTGTGGTGCAAAAAGTGTGATGAAATTAAGCATGAATTCAGTCTTCTAATGGTGATTTAGCATTAGTAAAGGCATATGATGCAAGAAAGCAAACTTATGCAGCATCAGCCAGAGGGGGAAAAAAAAAAAAAAAAAACACTTCCACTTCACCCCTCCATTCGTTCGAAATACCTGTCCAGCTGAGCCTTAAATTTATTTAGGCTATCAACTTCCACAACAAGGGATGGAAGTATGTTCCACCAACCAACTACCTGTTAGCTAAAGGCAAATTTCTGCACATATATCCTACATCTGTCTTTCCTCAATTTGAATTTATGCCCTCTTATTCTGAGCAAGAGGCAGAATCCCATCAGCATTGAGCATGCTCAAACCATTCAAGACTTTATACACCTCTATCAGATCACCTCGCATTGCCTAATTTGCAAAACTTAAGCCTTTCTTTGTAAGAGCAACCCTTTGTTCCCTTCACTAACCTTGTTGCCCTTCTCTGTACTAGTTCCAGCAGCTCTACATACTTCTTGAAATGAGGCCTCCAGACCTGTATACAGTACTGATCATTGCTTTATACAAGGGAATAATCACGTCTTATCCCTGCTAGAAAAATTCCTGTATATCATTGATAAGACACCATAAGCTACTCTTGCAGCCCATCTGCACTGCTCAGAGAACTTCATATCTGTCTGCACAATTACCCCCAGGTCCTTTTCATTCTCTACCACTGTCAGTGTAGTACCACAGAGTTGATACGTTGCTCTGGGGTTGCTGTTTCCCATATGTAGTACTTTACATTTGTCAATGTTAAACTTCATTTGCCGCCTCTCAGCCCATCTGCTCAACCTTTCCAGATCCTGTTGCAGCAGCACAGCGTCAGTAGTGTCCATAACAACCCTGCCAACTTTTGTATCGTCTGCAAACTTGGACATTAAGCTTGATATACCATCATCAATATTATTTATAAATACAGAAAACAATAATGGACCCAACACTGAACCCTGAGGGACTCCACTAATAACATTAGTCCACAATGAGCAGTGTCCATTGATTACCACTCTGTCTTCTCCCCCTCAACCACCCCTTTATCCATAGCAGCAATTTGCCTCCAATGTCACACTGCTCAAATTTGTGCAGCAGTCTTCCATGTGCAACAGTATCCAAATCCTTTCTAAGATCCAAGTACATAATATCAAAGTTATTCCCTGCATCCAGTTCTTTTGGGACTGCATTATAGTATCCAATCAAATTGGTCAGGCAAGACTTCCCCTTAACAAAACCATGCTGTGTCCGAGCTATAACTGAAGTCTTGTCTAGAAGATCCTGCAGTGCTTCTTTAACCAGTGCTTCCATTAATTTTCCTCGTACAGAAATTAAACTCACAGGTCTATAATTACTTGTGTCAGCCTTTGATCCTCCTTTGTGAATTGGGGTCACATTTGCACATCACCAGTCTATGGTTACCTCCCTTGAGTCCAAGGAAGCTCTCATAATTATGGCTAAGGGTTTGCTTACTTCCTTTGCTGCCTCCTTTAATATAACTGGATAGATCCCATTCACCCCAGGTGCCTTTCTTGTGTTTATCTTCAACAATTTCTCCTCCACCTTACTCTCAGTTATTACAAGATTATCTAGATTACTGCCAGAGTTGAATATACCTCTGCCATTCCCCTCGCTGAATAACTCCTCATGAGGGAATGTCGATGCAAAATATTCATTTAGTTTGTTAGCTACCTGAGCAGGATCGTCAACAGTTGAACCATCGATATCAAGTGGACCAATGTGATTCATCCCCTTTCTTCTAGAGTTTACATAAGTAAAGAACTCTTTGCTGTTTTTCTTTGCATCCTTTGCCAAAGATTTCTCGTAATTTGCCTTCGCCTGCCTAACCTCCTTTGTAAATTGGTTACAGATCAACTTATATCTATCATAGGGTTCTGTGTCACATGTTAATTTATATGTATTCCATGCATTTTTCTTCTCTGCCATATGCCTCATTAGTTCATCTGACATCCATTTAGGCCTAAACTTTGAACAATATTTCTTAGTTGGTATGTAAAGCCTAGTAGCTTCCAAGATAAGTTCTTTGAATGCTTCCCATTTTGAATTTGCTGTTGGTAACATCATCAGTTGGTCCCACTGTATAGAATTTAAATACTGTCTCAGACCCTCGTAGCCGCCTTTACGAAAGAAATAACCCTCCCCTTTACCCCTGATGGTAGTTAACTCTGAGTAAATCCCACTTCAGCACACTGTGATCACAGCCACCTAGTGGTTCCTCCATCTGCAGATTCTTAATGCATGAAGAATCACTACTGATATTCAAATTAAGAGTATTACTCCCTCTAGTTGCCTCCCTAACATGCTGATGTAGAAAACAATCATCCAATAAATCCACAAAAGCCTTGCTAGTGTGTGAGTGACCAACCCACAAATTCCAGTAAATATTTAGGAAATTAAATTCCCCCATTATAAGGCTCTCTGATTTACTGGCCCACTCTATTTCCCTGTACAGTTTCTTATTATACTCTTCAGAGTCATTAGGCCTATAGCACACTGCTATTCTCAATTTTGATCTCCCAATGCTTATGTCACACCAAACTGACTCGACACTGCACTGTCCAGCGATGTCGACTGGCTTAACTTCCTTGGATTTTATGTGTTTCTTAACTAATAGCATAACCCCCCTCCCTTCCTATCCTGTCTATCCTTTCTGTAGACATTGTACTCCCCAAATTCCAGTTCTGCATTCCTTATATCTGTGTGACACCACGTCTCTGATATCTCAACAATATCCGCCTTTGATGCTTTGAGCAATACCTCAAATTCATCAAATTTATTTACCAAACTCCTAGCATTGGTGTACATGCAAGTATACATACACCTGTTCTTTTTCTTAGCTACCCTAACACAACCGATGTGTTTACTTGTACCACAATGACTCCCAGCAGTCTCTGAAATATCCTGCAACTTGTTTTCCAGGCTTCTGCTCATTATAGTAGAAGCAGTGCAAGAATCACTTTCACCTCTGCCAGCGGCTACTGTTAATCTATTAGTCCTTGTATGCCCCCAAGCTAGCAGTTTTCTGACCCACCTAACACTGCCTTGATAGCATCATCAAATATTCTTGCACTCTTTCAATTTAAGTGTATCCCATCCCTGTAGAAGCAGTCCCTTCTGTTAACAAGTGCAGACCAGGCTGAAAAAAATTCTACCCCTTGAGCCTTGCACAGTCTTTCCAGGGCCGAATTGATCGACAAGGCTGTCATCATATACTCTCTCCTATCATGTCTGGGCAGAATTGCAGACACTTTCAAATTCAACCCTGATTCACGGCATTTTTCCAACAGTGACCTGTACTTATTAAGTAATTCTGCTGGTCTCCTACTCTTAATATATTAGTGTACAACTATATCACCTTTTGTGCCCTTAAAAGATGATATCCGCTCTATGTCATCAATCTTTGCCCCTGGCAGACATACCCTGGTCCTGTTTCACCTATCCTTTATACAAAGCATGTTCCCCATTTCCCTGACAACAGAGTCACCAACAACTAGTTCCTGTGGGACCAGCGCATTCTGCCTTGGGGGTTGCCGCTGTGTTGCGTGATGACTAAGTGCAAGCTCTGGCGTTGATGTGGGCAGCTGGGAGCTTGATGGGCCCCTCACTTTAAATCCTTCGAGCTCTCATATAGGCCCATAACAACGCTGAGTTCTCGCCTGATTTCATTACACTCCTTGTATCGCACGCGCACACAAAGACATCCCCCATGACAATATCATGTCCCGTACCCAATTATGAGAGGTTGAAGAACAGAGTTGATATCTTTGAAGGAATTAAAATGGGAATCCCATCAAGCTCTCAGCTGCCCATCTCAGCAACCACAGCTTACACTGGTTCATCAGATGACACAGTAACAATCCCAAAAGTTGCATGCACTGGTCCATCAGGAGGTAGCTACTGCTGCTGATGCAACTGGTAGGGATACAGAAAATATATTGTGCAAAAAGGACAGGTGGAATAGGACTGGGGTGTGTCAGGTCCTAGTCCACCAGGAACAAAAGTTAATGAGAGAAGTTTATCCTTTAAAGGCACAAATGTGTTATTGTTATACACACTAGCTCTAATGATATTAAGAATACGAGATGAGGATTTATTTAAATGGTATAGAGCAGGGGTGGCCAACAAGTTGATCGGGATCTACCAGGCAATCACGGCTTTAATTTTGGTATTTTGAATTTTAAATATATATAAAAAAGATCCCTAGGGGCTTAGATCTGGTGAGTATGGGCTTGGCACACCTGAAGTACTGGGCTGGATATCATCATTCTTCTCTTTCTTGGTGATTCCCTTCTACTTCCGACTCTCCCTCTCTCTCGGGTGAATTCGGAATTTTTTTTTTTTATTCTTTGGCTGGTGCAGCAGAAGCCTCAGGCTTCCTTGCACCATATGGCTAATAATAATAATAAAGATTAGTCAAAATCTAAATGTTATTATTATTAAGTGCTCCACTACATACACTTATTAAAATCCGCTGAACCACATGACTACTCTTGTTGCCGTGTAACCGCTAAGATTGTCTAGTGAAAATTCACACAGTTATGTTGGGGAGAGCATGTGTATGTGTCGAACTCTTATTTAGCTCACTTAATATTAATAACTTAACCGTACTTATATGTTAATTTGATTTGATTTAAAATGAATACTATGAAAAAGAGTAAAACCTATCATTTTCATCAGGCGACTCCACAAAGGTGGACTGTTTGCCCGACGGCCAGTACGCTGTGTCCCTTTAACATCTGCCCATCGGAGACGCCGTTTACAAGAGTGGGAATTAGAATACTTTTAAATGATCAAAGAAAAATGTTAGTTTGATTTGCAATGCTTCCGTGGCTATACCCAAAAAAGGAAATTTAGAAAGGAACTTCAACGCACTCCATGGTAAATACCAATCGGATTTTCCACCTAATAGTGGACTTAGAAAAAATAAATTAAAACAACTTAAATCTAGATTATTTTATTCGCACAACAAAATTTCTTCATGACACCTAATTACAATCTAAAGCAGTAACTGTAGCATCATTTAAAGTGAGTCATCTTCTTGCAAAAAAATGCAAACCATTTCCTGATGGTCAATTGATCAAAGACGCATTTTTGGAAATAACAGATTTTCTTTTTGAAAATTTAAAGAACAAAAATGAAATGAAAAGTGCTCTTCAAGATCTGTAATTATCTCGAAATACTGTGACTTGACTCATCGAAAAAAGGAGTGAAAATGTAAGCGAACAATTGTGTGTTTATATTGCTAAATGTGTGTCCTTTTCTTTACAACCGGTTGAATCTACAGATGTCAGTGATACAGCTCAATCGCTTGTTTTTATTTATGGTTTTCGATGATTCTGCCACTAGAGAAGAATTGCTGGGTATGGTTTCGTTAAAAGAAAGAAAGAACTAGGTCTTGATATATTTAACCCATTCAAAAATTTTATTGAAAAAAATTAAATTACCACTATTTAAGCTCCCATCAATAACAACAGATGGAGCTAAAGTAATGATGGGGCATCGTTACGGATTCATCGCATTGTGCCAGAAGGATGATGAATTCCCAGATTTTTTGAGTTTCCACTGTATCATCCACCAAGTGTTAGCCAGCAAAAGATTAAATACTAAAAGTGTTATGGGCATAGCTTTCAAAATCGTGAATTCCATCAGAGGACATTCTCTTCAAAGGAGACTTCAAAATGCAACTCGATGAAAATGAACCAGATCTGATATTACACACAGATGTGAGGTGGCTGAGTCGGAGTAAGTCTCTGCAGAGATTTCGAAATTTGCTGAATGAAATAAAAAAATTTGTTGATCAAACATTTTTGGGGAGATGATTGTCAGCAGCTACAAGATACAGAGTGGTTGTGTGATCTGGCTTTTTTGGCAGATTTTATCAGTAAATTAAGTGATCTGAATTTGGAATTACAAGGAACAAATAAAAATGTGGGTGACATGATCAGTAGTATTTCTGCATATAAATATCAATTTTTGGCAATGGCTAAGGATCTAAAAGAAAAAAAAATTCGATCATTTTGCAAATATGCGAGGCCATTTGCAAAAATATCCTGTTTTTGAATTTAATAGTGAGAAATATGTTTCTGAAATTGAGAAAGTTGTGCATGATTTTGAAACAATTTAAGGCATTGTTCAATATATTTCTTATCCATTTAATGTCGACTTAGATATGAAACAAATTTCAGAAAAAAATCGTTGACATTTGCATATAGAGAAAATATTACTTGAAAATAAAATGATTACATTGTGAAACGATTCTTTCTAAAAGCCAGATCATTAGAAAAAGATTTTTAGAAATATGTTTGAGAAAAGTGCCCAAATATATAGAAAAATGCAGTAAACTTTTAAATTCCTGTTTTGGTTCCACACATCTATGTGAATTGGCCTTTTCGTATTTGAAACAAAGACGAAGAATCGCTCTTCTCCTACTCTTACGGACTTGCATACAAAAGATTCTTTACGGTTGGCCTTATCACAGTATATCCCGAATTTTGAAAGCTTGGCAGATGACATTAAGACAAACTTCACATAAATTAAAAATTTAAATACGTATGAATTTAAAATAAGAATTCTGAATTGTAGTTAATTTTAAAATTTATAAACAACATTTTTCAATATGTGTTGATTAACTTTTTTAACCATGTGAAATGAAATTCTTGAAATGGCAGATCGTAGCACATTTTGAAGAAAAAAAGTAGATCGCATCACAGATTAAGTTGGCCCCCCCCCCGGTATAGAGCAATACTGAAAAAAGTCATTAAGATTAAATATGAAAGGGTCTGCAATTCTGCCCAGATACAATAGAAGGGGTATATGATGAGAACCCTGTCAATCAGTTCCAACCTGGAGAGAACACTGTATAAGGCTCATTGGGTAGAATTTTTTTTCAGTTTGGTCTGTGCTTGTTACAAAATGCTACTTGTTCGGAAAATTAACAGGAGAGACTTTTTTACAGAGATCGGATTCACTTAAATAGAAGGAGTGCAGGAATATTTGCTTATGCTATTGAGGCATTGTTAGGCACATTGGAAAAATGCTAGCTTGGATGGATACACAGACTAATAGCAGCCATATTCAGAAGTAAAACTGATACTTGCATTCTTCTGTGGGATATACAGCAACCAGGAAAACAAGGTGTGCAGAATTAAAGGCCTGATGGTGGTCCTTATGGGACAAGCAGGAAAACATATACTTGTTTGTAAACTAATGCTAGCAGTACAGTAAATAAATTTGAAAAGCTGATCTTTCTTCTTTTTTTTCTCTTTTTCTTCTTAACAAAAGTAATGCAGTAAGCATGGGTTATAGTGATCATGTTTGCAAATTGAATTTTGATTCCAATAAGCTAAAGATTGAGTTTACTACCTGTTTATAACAGATTGTACAAAAAAAAAAAAAAAAAAAGCCCGAATAAACCGAAAACTGCAAATTGTTTTCATTGTTTTATGGTTGTGACCTCTAGAATTCTATGTGACCTTCAGGAAAATATCACAGAGACTACTGGATTTTCTCGGAAACCAAGAGTAAATTTCAGATTAGTTTAGCTCCAGATTCGGTAAGAATAATATCGGCCTGAAACTGTGCGATTCATTATTTTTCTCAGTTTTTTTTACAGTAAAATGGGAATGAAAAGAAAACGTGCAGTTTTAACATTGCAACATAAAACAGAAATTAATAGAATTAGAAAAGGTGAAATTTTAGGAAATCTCTCCAAAGGGTTTAATGTGGGGACTTCAGCAATTTATGACATCAAGAAAAATTCCAGTGATATAACAGAATTTGTCGATTATGGATAGGGAAGGAGAATCTAGCAGGAAAAAGACTATGTCCAAACCTGAAAATGCCGCTTTAGAGAGTGCACTTTATTTGTGGTTTCTTCAGAAGTGAAGTTTAGGTGAACCAGTGTCTGGCCCAATGTTGTGGGAAAAAGTATTGGATTTTAATGGAAAATTAAGAGGTAATGAAGATTTTAAGGCAAGCACAGGTTGGCTGAAAAACTTTAAACTGTGACACAGTATACATAAACTAGATATTCAAGGCAAGAAACTTTATGCAGACAACTCTGCAGCGGTGTCCTTTCAAATAAGTTTGCTTCAGTTATATAGCAAATTGTGAGAAAGAAAATGTTTATAATGTTGATAAGACAGGCTTATTATGGAAAGCATTAAGTATTACCGAGAAAAACCCTAGCCGGACCAGGTTTTAAGATAAGAAAACAGAATGTTACAATTACTTTGTGTGCAAATGCGACTGGGATGCACAGATTTTCCGTGCTTGTTATCAGTAAGTCAAAAAAAAAAAAAAAAAACCGAGGGCATTTAAAAATCATAAAAATGCCTGGATGGATGTTTCTGTTTTCCGAGATTGGGTTCTAATTTTTTTTTTTGATTTAATTAACCTTAATTATTTAATTTAATCATAAGGTAATATTAAATTTATTTAATCTTACCTTACATTTGATTATCCGGAAAATTTGGTAACCCGGAAGAGGTCTGACATCAATTATTCTAGACAACTGACGTTCTACTGTATTGGTTAAATCATCAAGTGTGGACACTGTAGGAACATCAGAAACACAATACCATCAATATAGAGGATGTGAAAAATGAAGGTAGGCTATGTTAGAGGCCAAATGAATGTGTTCAGTAGAATGAAGAGCTATACAGACAAATGGAATGGGACAGGGACTAACTCTCTAGGTGTTGACCAGAACTTGTGGACTCAGTCATACAACAGTAGAACCTTTCTGGATTTATGGATGACTGCTTTCTACAGTGGAATGTTAGAGAGGCAACAAGGGAAAGCAATACTCATGACCTGATTATTGACAGTGACTCTTCATGCATTAAGAATTGCAGCCAAAAGAACCAATAGGTGGCAGCGATCACAGCGCATTGGGATTTACGTAAAAATGTAACCACTGGCAAGAATAAATGGAAGGGATTTTGTTTTTGTAAAGGTAGCTATAATGATCTTAGATTTAAATGAGAAGCATGCGGGGAATTCAAGGAAGAGCTGGATAATCCCCCCTTGCTTTCTTGCATCATATACCTCTTCTACCAATGCTAATGATGGAAGCTGCCAAGCTTTTCCTACCAACTAAGATATTTTTAAAGTTCAGAGATAGAGTGATGATGGCTGACAGAGAAAAAAATGCATGGGATGATTATAAATTATA
Source organism: Mastigoproctus giganteus (assembly GCF_048544385.1). Lineage (NCBI taxonomy): Eukaryota > Metazoa > Arthropoda > Arachnida > Uropygi > Thelyphonidae > Mastigoproctus > Mastigoproctus giganteus. Next base: position 124,454,420 of record NC_143587.1, on the reverse strand, counting down.
AGGGGACACAGAAACAAACCAGTCTGCAATAAAGTCAAAGGGGTTGGGCAGGCTAAGGCAGATTACAGATCTATGGCTTGTAATGCAAAACATAGCAGAGAATGCTTTCTTTATGATAAAAGAAGGAAAGGAATGAAACACATTAGTCCACTAGACATTAATGGCAAAACTAGTGAGAATTCTGTTCTGGTTGGTGACAAACTGAATAAATATTTTGCATTTACATTCACACATGAAGATATTTAGGGATGGGTATACCAACTTATAGTTGGGTGTTAAATGATTCTGTGATAACTGAGAGGAAAATGAAGAGAAACTGAAGAGGCTAAAAGTAACAAGGCAATTGGGGCCAACAGAATCTATTGGCCACAACTGCCTTGTTACTTTTAGCCTCTTGCAAAATAACTAAGTAAACCTTGGCCATAATTATGAATGCATCATTGGATTCAGGGTGGATCCCCTATGGATTGGAAATGTGTAAATGTCTTGTTTATTCATAAAGGGGGTTGAAAGAGAGAAATGAATAATTATAGACTAAACCTGATTTCTGTTCCAGAGAAAATAATGGTATCAGTGATCAAGAAGCATTGCAAGATCATCTTGGCAGGAAGAATGCAGTTATGCAGCAATCAAAGCAATTGTTAAGGGAAGATCTTGGCTGACCAATCTGACTGGCTAGTATGATGTGGGGTAACTAAAGGAACTGGATGCAAAATACAACTTTACCATCATATACTTAGATTTCAAAAGAGCTTTTGATACTGTTGCACAGAAAATTGAACAGACTTCAAGAATGGTCAGTAAAGTGCTATGTTTTAATTCATCAAAATGCAAAGTCTTACAATTGGGAAACAGCAACCTGAAAATAAATTATACACTTGGTGGGGTTGAATTAAAAACAGTAGGGGAAGAAACAGATCTGGGAGTTACAATATGGGCATATACGAAGTTTAATGAGCTGCAAAAACAGGCAGCCATGAAAGCACATGGTGTCCGATCAATGATTCATCAAAGATTATCCTGTAGAGATAGGGCTGTCATAATCCCTCTGTATAAGACAATTGTAAGACTGCATTTGGAATACTGTATCCAAGCATGGAGACCTTATTTATCAAAAGATATTGAGCTTCTTGAAAGGGTCCAAAGATGGAAAACTTGCACAGTGAGATTGGCAAATGGGCATCCAGACACCTTAGAGGGAACCTGATTGAGGTTTATAAGGCTACAAGAGGAGTTAGTAAAATGAATAAAGATGAAATTTTCACTGTTATAAAGAATTCCAGAACCAGGGGCCACAAATTCAAATTACAGGGGAAGAAGTTTAGGTTACATTGTAGGAAGTTTTCTTCCTACAATGTAACCTTCTTAGTCAGCGAGTCATTGATTATCTGAATGAGTTGCTACCACAGATAGTTGAGGCTGACAGTTTGAAGAAATTCAAAGATCAACTGGATAGTTACTTACAGGAGGAGGAAAATTCATAATTTGTATTTTCTTTTATATATATATATATATATTTTTTTTTTTGGCTGGTGCAGCAAAAGCCTGTGAATTCCTTGCACTATATTATGGTGATACTAATACTACTATACAAACACCAATTGGAGCAGTGTGGTACTAGGGATCAAGTTATTGCTATAGATAAAGGGATGGCTGAGTGACAGAGACTGGTTATTAGTGGGCACTGCTATTTGTGGACTAATGATTTTTGTGGAATTCTTCAGGGCTCAGTAGTGCTGGGCACTTTATTGTTTTCAGTATTTATTAATGATATCACTGAAAACATATCAAGTTTAATGCCAAAGTTTGAAGTCATATGAATTGGCAGGGTGCTTAATAGCATAAATCAGGGTATGATACTTCAAAAAAAAAAAAAAAAAAAAGGTGGGAAGCAGTAATCCCAGAGTAATACACATCAACTGAGTGATACTGCAGCCAAAGTGGGGGAGGATTCAGGAAAAAATAAAAGATCTGAGGGTAACTGTATAGTTTGATGTGAAGTTTTCAGAGCAGTGCAGATACTAGGAAGGATTGCTCAAGGGGTTTTATAAATGATATACACGAATTTCGCCACCAGGGTTAAGGAGGTAATTATCCTATTATGTAAGACTGCATCTTGAGTACTGCATACAGGTCTGGAAGCATCATTTTAGGAAGGATGCTGATCTGTTCGAACAGTTGCAGAGAAGGACAAGATAAGTCAAGGCCACACGAGGGTACACTCCTACCATAAATGACTTCAATTCTGTAAATTGCAATGTCAAAAAACTAGGCACCTGTGAAGAAACTCGACAAGTGTTTAAGGTCTTAAATGGACTTAGTACATTAAATGTAGAGTCTTGCTTGAAAAACACAAATAATGTGAGAAATTTAAACTAAAAAAAAAAATGGTATGAGATGCAAGTTTGTTCCAACAATCAGTTACTCACTTTGCACATCTATCATAGTAGAGGTAGGCAGTTTGAATTAATTCAGGGAATAATTATATAAATTATGGATTGACAGATGAGGTGGGTTCTTTTTTTGGGGAGGATGGGGAAGATGAAGCCATGCAAGCTTGCTTCCCTGCATCACTGCTGCTACCACTAATACTAAAGAATCATGATATGGCTACATGAGAGGAAAGAAAAATTTAAAAATAAATAAAAGAAAAGATGAGATATTAGTGGAAGACAAAATCCAGATAAAATGTAAACTGACATCAAGAAAAGGTTACAAAAGAGATCTAAGGAATTTTATTAAAAGGGGAAAGTGAGTAAAAATGAAGGCAACTCGGAGAGAAAGATGGGGAATAGAAAAAATTAAAAAAAGGAATAATGCAATAGTACTTGTATATTTTAAGCAAAAACATCAAGTGGAGAAGAACTCTATACTCACCGCTGTTTATAGCTATGGCTTCTGCTACGACTGGGACTTCGACTCCTACTACGCGATCGACGACTTCTAGGAACTTTTTCTTCTTCTCCAAAGCTAGCATAATCATTTCTCAATACACCACTGCTCATGCGTTTTTCTTCAACAGCCATCTACACATAAAACACTTCACAATAATTATACACATAATTACTATGAATAATGAAGCAAATTCGAATTTACCATTTTTTTTTCATCTATTGTTAAGTTAAAAAGAGATAAAAAAAAAAAAACAAACAAACAAAAAAAAAAACAATAACAACCCTGGAAAGCAAAAAAGGGTGCGAAGAAAAGAAATGAGGAAAAGAACAGATTAAGACAAAAAAGGTGGATGATAGGAAGACTTTCCACCTGGAAATAGAAAGTTAAAGAGATAGAGGGGACACCCTTCTGGAAGGAGGCCATCCTCCACAGAAGAGCTGTTAAAAAGAGCAGGAAAAGATTGATGGTGGAGGCTTCATCCACCAGATGAAAAGATTGGAATGGAAGGTGGGGAAAGGAAGGGTGGAGAAAGTTGTAGGGGAGAGAGGGGGAATCGCCATGTGGACTTGCAGTACAGCAGGCCCTCATTATAATGTGGTTCACTTTATGCTGATTCACCATAACGCTGTTATTATATTATAACCTGTATCTGACTATAACGCTCTTTTACAGATTGCATTTTTGGTATATTTAAAGTAATCGTTTCATTTGATGGAGTTGATAGCTTGAAAATGAATAGCAAAACAACATTAAAACATTTTCCATGCTGACTTGAGAAATTTTCTCATGCTCGGTGAAAATTTTCTCGCATGCTAATTTACGTAGTTCCGAGATCAACATTTTAAAAAAATGATCAAGTATATTGCTTGTAATATTTGCACTATATGCATTTATCCAGTCTAGTCATCACTCAGTACAGTATTAGACATTGTGCGTAATGGACAGTTTACTCGAACATTGTATCATAATTAATGCAACCAACGCAGTTACATTTTCAAAGAGTTAATAATGGCAGATAAGAATGAAAAAGCAACAATGTCCGGACACAGTACGAAGACTATAAATGTAAGAAAAAGTCTGAATTTGAAAATTAAATTAGACGTTTTGAAGTGAATCGATTCCGGTCAACGACAAGTCATAACGTGTGCCATAATTTAGGACTGGCAAGTTTAACTGTAAGAACAATTATAAAAAAATATTTAAGAATTAATTTTAGCAGTGGAAAAGACAGCTGTTCCACTGCAAGCAACTAGGGCTAGGCCGGCTATTAGGATTGAAATGGAAAGACTAACTAATTTTATTGAAGATAATATCCAATGCAGAATTCAGTTAAGTTAAATATAAAAAAAATAATAATAAAAAAGAGAGAGAGAGAGATTAGCCTATATGATGAGCTGAAGAAAACTCACCTAAAAAATAAAAAAAATGTGGAACCATTTAAAACTAGTAACAGCTGGTTGAATAGATTTAAAATCCAGGGAGAAGCCGCAAGTGCAGATTAAGGAGCTGAAACTTTCAAAAAAGAACTTAAGATTATTGAAGAGGGGTATTATGTGTTATACTTCTCAACAAGTTTTTAACATAGATGAAGCAGGACTTTATCTGAAAACAAATGCATAAAAGAAGTTTCATATTGAAAGAAGAAGAAAAAAACATGCCATGTTTCAAAGTGGTGAAGGATCAGTTGACTTTACTGTTCAGTGGTAACGCTGCGGGGGATTTAAAATTAAAACCCCTTTTAGTTTACCAGGAAGAGGACCAAAATACAACCCAAAATCGGCACATTTTTCATGATTAAATTCATCAATTAAATTCATGATTTTAATTGGAATTTTAAGTTTAATTTTGATACGTAAGTATTCACCACATAATTATAAACGTATGTAATGCAGAATATTTTATATGTACAAATATTTTAATATTAAATATTTTGACCGAAATTTGTGCATCATTTCACTACCATTTATTATAGATTAGGAAATATCACATGGCAACGACCGCAACTCACAAATACGTATGTTACCTTATGGGAATGAGGCGCTCGCTTAGCGTGGATTCACTTAGCGCTCTGTTTTTCCAGAACGAATTATCAGCGTTAAGCGGGGGTCACCTGTACTTCTCTGTTTAGTAATCCCACACCGGGCAGGCTAGCTAACAGTTGGAGAAAAAAAAAACAAACATACAAATATTCTATCAACATTGATGGTGAATATTTTATCAATGATGATAGAAATATTGAATATTTGTATCGAATGTGATTATTCTATTAATCAGTAGATTATTATTTATAGAAAGTTCATCATGGAATAATCTGATGTTAAATACTAACAGAATATTTATGAGCATTTCATGTGCCTTAAACACAGAGCAAAGATACTGGTTTCCACAATATGTGTGCTATATATTTGAAGAAATATTTCTTTTGGGAAACAATTTATTACACATAATACCCCTCTTCAGGTGACCCCACTTAACGCTGATAATTTGTTCTGGAAAAACAGAGCGCAAAGTGAACTAGCACTAAGTGAGCGCTGTATTCCCGTAATGTAACATATGTATTTGTGAGTTGCTGTCAATACCACTGTAACTCACAATTAATAAATGGTAGTGAAAAGACACCAAATAATTGGTTAAAATATTTAATATTAAAAATCTGTACATATAAAATATTCTCTGTGACATACGTATATAATTATGTGGTAAGTAACTACATTACGTATCAGAATTAAACTTAAAATTAAAATCGTGAATCTATTAATCCGATGGTACCCACATTTTATCCCCCATTTCTCAAAGTTTTGTCAATAATGATCAATATGGCGTTATGTTGGCCCACATGATGTACAAATCCATGCAAAATTTCAAGTCAGTAGGTTGAGTGGTTCCAGAGATACAATGCTGTGACAGACAGATGGACGGACAGACAGACAACCGAGTGACATTATAATAAGAGTCCTTCATTAGACTATGGATCATAAAAAATGTCATGTATATTGCTTGTAATATTCCAACAGTGGTGAATTTATAGAACAGATCCGAACCTTATCCATCTCAGAAGATCAAATCATGGCATCATTTGATGTAGCGTCCCTGTTTTACCTCCATCCCAGTCGAGTTTGCCATCATATGTGCCAAGTAACTCTTGGATAGCGACCAGACCCTTGGCAGCAGGACCAAACTAACATCAGATGATATTTACACTGTCCCCACACTGTGCTTAACTGGTGGCACAATTATGTACGACTCCATTTACCAACAGGTGGATGCCTCCGTAGCCAGGTGGGCAGGAGCAACAGTGCGTAGCACACGCTTCTTGATTAGACCAGGGTTCGAGCCCATAACCACCAAATAAAGAGGATGCGGAAAAGGTCAGGGAATGACTACCGCATATCCCTGGAGCAATATGGCCTTAGTTGCTAATGCTCCTAAAAAACCAAATAACAAACATACAACAACCAACAGGTGCACGGCACAGTCATGGATTCCCCAATTAGTTCAGTCACAGCAAACATCGTGATGGAAGAATTAGAGGATCATGCATTTAAGAGTGTACCAGATTCCATTGCCTTTTGGTGTCACTACGTGGATGATGTGTTTGTAGTTATCCCCAGAGATTCGGGCGACCGACTCTTAGACCACCTCAACTCTCTGTAGCCTTTCGTAAAATTCATTGAACTAGAGTCGGACAATACCCTACCATACTTAGACACCCTTGTCCGACGTGAGGGCACGCACTTGAAGACAGTCTACCACAAGCCAATGTGTGCTGGCCAATTCACCAACTATCGGTCAGCACACACAAGTGCAGCCATCTTCTTGGCACTGCACGGACCTTGTTAATTCATGCCTGGATCCACTCTAGTTCTATAGATGAGAGGCGCACCGAGATTGCTAGGGTCAAGACAGCTCTTGCGAGGTGTGGCTATCCCAACAGTACCCTAGACAGGTGTGACCTGCAGGCACATGACCACGTAACGACCAACAGGAACATTCAAGGTAATAACTCCACTGCGAGCTCCTTTATCCCATACTACCCAAACCTATCACAGTAGGTTTCTAGGGTCCTGAAATCTCACGGGATAAAGTGCGTACAGCTCCTGGGTAGGAAATTGTGATCCCTCATCTCTAGAGTGAAAACATTGGTTCCCACCTTACTATAAAGTGGACTAGTCTACCATATTTCTTGCCGTGACTGCACTGGCTGCTACATCGGAGAAACTAGGAGAAGGCTCAACAAACATCTCTCAGAACATGAAACAGCCATCCGCTTAGTGGACAGATAACACTCAGCCATTGCTGAGCACTTCTGGTCAACCCGACACGATGTTGACCCACATCGCAATGTCATGGTTATCGATCGGTACTGCAATTACTGACGCCTGGTTGGAGTCATTGCACATCACGTGCTCTGATACTTCGGTCAATAGAAGTAATGGATGCCGTGTCCACCCTATTGTTGTTGTTATTTGGTTTTTAGGAGCATTAGCAACTAAGGCCATATTGCTCCGGGGATATGCAGTGGTCATTCTCTGACCTTTCTGTATTTGGTGGTCACAGGCTCGAACCCCGGTCTAATCAAGAAGCGTGTACTATGCACTGCTGCTCCTGCCCACCTGGCTACGGAGGCACCATCCACCCTATTATCGAAGCAACCATCCTCTGACTGAAACGTTGGCAACATTCGCATATGTCACAACCACAGGCTTCAACATCAAACAGTTAATTATTACACCACACAGTTTACTGTGCACGACTGGCAATACATGCCCTTATGTTCTACGTTCCTAAACTGTCAGTTTGACTGATAACGGTTGCCATAATAACCGAAAGCTTTTTGTACTGTATGTATTTAACATATTGTGTTTTACAATTTAACAAACTTGTCATCTATTTTATTTTGTCTTCTGTTTTGCTGTGCTACATAATAACTTACCATAATTATTATACAATGTTCAAGTAAACTGTCCGTTACCTTACACTGTACTGAGTGGCAACTAGACTTCGGATAAATGGACATAACGCAAATAATACAAGCAATATATTTGATCATTTTTTAGGGTCCATAGTCTAATGAAGGACCCTTATAATGTCACTCGGTTGTCTGTCTGTCACAGCATTGTATCTCTGGAATCACTTAACCTACTGATTTGAAATTTTGATTTTGTATGGGTGTGTACATCATGTGGGCCAACATAACACCATATTGATCATTGTTTATAAAACTTTGTCTGAGAAATGGGGGGGGGGGAGAAAAATGTTGTCTACAACCTATAGCTTATTATACACCGTTGAAAAGAACTGAATGAGTAGGCTTAAAACATAATTTTAAAATATTTTTAAAATTAAAATGGCAGCACCAGACAGGAAAATGTGAGTAATTTTCGTGTTCACCCCCTCTACTTCCGTCGATAACGGAGCTACATTTAAAAATCACATTAGCTATGCGTTATTCGATGCTTATCAAGGGAAAATTATTCCGATTGAAGTCTATATCATTTACTTTTTGTGTTAAAATTGAAAAACCAATTTTTTATTGCACTTTGATAGCGTGCTTCTTTGTAGTAACTCTTTTGGTGACAAAAAGGTTGCTAAATAGTTAATAATTCTATAAATGTCATTTATAAATTTTGTGACGAGAAATATTTTTTAAAGCTGGAGTTGTCCCGGCAAGGAGGTACTCAGAGTGCCAGTGTCAGGGTAGAAGTGGTGGGGAGGCGCCTGTGCGGATTCTTGCAGCCTTCTTTTGCTAGTCGCTTCTCCTACAAGACTTTAATCGCTTTTCCAGGAAGCAGTCGGAGTCGCTTCTTCCACCCTTGTCATTCACAATTGGAAAGACTCAAATAGACAACATTTTCGTTAGTTCCTCAGTTTTAGGCCAAGCTGCGGTACTAGAAGCTTTTTTCAGTTACCATAAAGCTCTCTAATTGAGATAATACACTAACGACCATTCGTGACTACAGACCCTTATTCTGAGTGCCCAGCACTCAGTAGTTGACCAATTTATTAAAATGTTGATCTCGGAACTATGTAACAAGCCACTGTACTGCAATTAAATTAGCATGGAAGAAAATTTCACTGAGCGTGAGAAACTTTATAATGCTGTTTTGCTATTCATTTTCAAGTGATCGGCTACATCAGATGAAACGTTTTCTTTAAACATGCCAAAAATTTAATCTATATGCTGGTATAAGATCATTATAGTGAGATGTGTTATAATATAAAAACAGCGTTATAGCAAACCACATCATAACGTTTGTTTGTTTGGTTTTTTTTAAGGAGCATTAGCAACTAAGGCCATATTGCTCCGGGATACGCAGTGGTCATTCCCTGACCTTTCCGCATCCTCCGTATTTGTTGGTGACGGGCTCGAACCCCGGTCTAATCAAGAAGCGTGTGCTACTCACTGCTGCTCCTTCCCACCTGGCTACGGAGGTGCCCACACATCATAACGAGGGCCTGCAGTAATATAATTTGGGTTATGTTAGTTCAGTTCATCATCTATACACTTATTTATCCACTGTAAAAATTGTTTCATTCTCAGCACTAAAATTTAACTACTCTAGTTCTTTTAGAACACGTGTAAAATAAGAGCAGATGGGCTCACTGCACTCTAAAATCTAAGCAAAAACTGAAATTGTAACAAGGACATAATAAAATAACTGTGGGAATAAACAGCAAACCAGAATGCAGCAATGTGATAGGGCCGAGTAGAATTCTAATGCAATTAGACACATGGATAACTACTGATGAATAACTCCTCCAAAACAATCTGTGTGCAAAACTGCCAGTAGTTTTTCTGTGTGACACAGTCACACAGAAACAATAAATTGGCTAAGACAGGAAAGGCACCAAGAGGTGCACAGCTGCAAGTGCAATTAATGTTTATTGGCACCAATTTAAAATTCCAAGGATGACTATTGCCATCCACAAGATATTTCTGGCCTACACAAACAGAGTACACAATGTGGAGATGGGGAAACGCATGGTGCTGTCAGACAACTAAAACACTTTGCACTTGCCATCCACACGACTACTGAAGGGTTAAAAATGTCAACATTTAACAATGTAAATTTTCCACTGAATTAAAATAAATTTTTTGCAACATTCACTTTTTGTTCAAACTCATAGAAAAAAAAAAGTACAATGAACATAAAGTTGCCAGAACTACTTCAAGTAAGGAAATTATGGCTTGAATAAGTTCAGAAATAAAGTGCACAATAGTATTTCTGCTATATAATATATTATTGTAAAAGAGTTTTGTGGTGCAAAATTTATCACAGATATCCTTCTAGCAATGGATATCTATCTATTATAGACATTTATCATAAATTAAAAAAAAAAAAAATCATAAATATCCTTCATAATTTATCATAGATATCCTTCTACTTAGAAATCTAAAACACTGATGAACCTAATATTCAATTTACACTTGAAAGTCAAGTGTTTTGAATTACAGTCTTGTCATTCTGTGACAAAAAAACAAACTTTTGCCTTCAACATGCTGATGTGCTCATCTCCAATGTACAAGATATAAAAATAACATGGTAGAGATCACCACCCAGGCATGACACAACATAACAGGTTGAGGAGTGGAATCTGTGTAGTGGGACATTTTGATGATGTTACCAACAGGAAATTCTAAATGGGAAGTATTCAGGAGAGAAAAATTGTAGAAGTTAAGTTTTTCTTACCAACTAAGAAATACTGTTTAAGGCAAAGCCTAAATGGATGTCAGATGAACTAATGAGACTCGTGGCCGAGAATAAAAATGCATAGGATGCTGATACAGGTACTTCTCAACTTTACAAGTTAATTCATTCCTAGCGCGTGCACTCATAAAGCAAAAATTTATTTCCCATAGACAATGTTAAAAACAGGCGTTACGTTCTCAACAATGAAATTAGTTAGCTAATTAGTTTATCTTTAAACAATGATTGATTTATCCAAATAAATGAAAACATAGCCTATAAAATCAAGCACATTATAATTTAAAGAAATTACTTATGATTTACAAATGTTAAAGAATGTTTATTCATCAACATAGACTAAATGCGCACTCATTGATCACTTGTTGTTGATTTGTTGCACAAGGAGTCGCCTTCTTCAGAAATGCTTCAAGAGGCATTTGTTTCCAAGATAATCCCTTCTCTTGTTTTTATAAATTTCATGATAGTATGCATAAGCAATTTTTAATGGCACGCAGAAATTGCGACTAACATGATACGTGCAAGCGAGTTTGCAACTAACACGATTCATGCGGAGTAACAAGTTTACAAAGCTTAAAAAAAAAAGGGGGGGGAACAAAAAGAAGATTCTGAAAATTTATTTGTTTTTTATATAACTGAAGATTGCAGTGAAAGAGAAAACACATTTCACCCTAATAACGTAAAAATCCACTCAATTCCAGCTATCGGTATTTTCACAAATGCAATAATATCGAGTTGACTACCCATTTATAATTGACTGTGCTAATAGAAAAGCCCAATAAACAGGAAAGTGCAAATTGTTTCTATTGTTTTATGGTCCAGAAATGTGTTTTAGAAAAATATCACAAAGGCGTTCAAAATTGGTTCTTATAACAAAACATATAACGATGCATTTTAATGATTTGATTTGGCAACAACTAATAAACTTCCCATTATAAAAACGACCTTTTACAGAGATAAATAGCCTAGTTATATAGAGAAAATTTCAACTTCCGAGGTCTTGGAACAAATAATAAATGAATGAAATAACAAACGATATTTTCCCAATACGGTTGTCTCTGGGACGTATTAATATCGTAAAGTGGAGTGCACTGTATTGTATAGCTACGCATGTGGTTTGAAATGCAGTATTTATGAATGTTTAACATTCATTTTTTTTTGCAATTAATGTTCATATTTTCAATTTTGTTAATATTTGTAAAAAGAAAGAAAGAAAGAAAAAAAAAAAAAATGTAAACCTGGGAACTGCCTGTATATTATGGAAAAAGGGGATGGGGTAGGCAAACTAAGGCAGATTATGAGAAGTCTTTGGCAAAAGACAGAGAAAAACAGCGAAGACTTCTTTACTTATGTAAAGACCAAAAGGAAAGGAATGAATCACATTGGTCCACTTGATATCAATGATTTAACTGTTGATGATCCTTCTCAGGTGGCTGAAAAATTGAATAGATATTTTGCATTTTTATTCACAGAGAATTCCTCAATTCTTTAGGGAGGGTGGTGCTAAAAGGTATCCAGTTATAAGGGAGGGAACAAAGGAGGTAAGTAAACCATTGAGAACATCCTTTGATTCAGGAGGATCTCTGTAACTGAACATGCGCAAATGTATCCCCAATTCACTCACAAAGGAGGATCAAAGGGTAATATGAGCAATTACAGCCCTGTTAGCTTAACTTCGATTCAAGGGAAAATAATCAAATCACTGGTTAAAGAAGTAATTCAGGACATCTAGACAGAACTGTAGTTTAAACTCCAGACATAGTGTAGATATGTTAAGGGGCGGTTTTGTCTAACCAATCTGAAGGTCACTATGATGCAGTGACCAAGCAATTGGATGAAAAATAATTTTGAGATCATATACTTGGATTTCAGGAAGGCTTCTGATACTGTTGCACATTAGCAACATTATCAGAAGGCAACATACTGTTGCTTCTGATAATGTTGCTGAACAAATTGGAGCAATGTGGCATTAACGGCAAGTTACTGCTATGGATAAAAGGATGGTTGAGTGGGAGAAGACAGAGTGGTTATCAATAGACACTGCTCTTCATGGACTAATGTTACTAGTGAAATCCTCCATGGTTCTGTGCTGGCTCATTGCTGTTTTATATATTTATTAATGATACTGATGATACAAAGGTTGGTAGCATGGTCAATGATAGTAATCGAAGTATGCTAGTGCAACAATAACAAGAAAAATTAAGCAGATGAGTTGAGAAATGGAAGTTTAAGTTTAACATTGACAAATGCAAAGTACTGCATATGATGAGTAGCAATAATTCCAGATTAGCATACCAACTGTGGTATCTAATCTGGTACTACACTCAGAGTAGTGAAATATATAAAGGATCTGTGGATAATTCTGTAGTCAGATATGAAGTCTTCCGAACAGTGCAAACATGCGGCCAGGACAGTTCATCGGGGTTTTGTCGATGATATACAAGAACTGTATTGGCAGGGATAAGTAGGTGATTATTCCATTGTACATGCAATGCTTAGGCCACATCTTGAGTAACACATACAGGTCAGTAGGCCTCATTTTCAGAAGGATGTTTGATTGATTTGGTAGTTGTTGGCGCATCGGCTTCTGTGGCCATATTGCACCTCCCAAGGTTTTTGCAGTACTTTGATCCAAGCCCGAGGCGGGAATCGAACCCGCGACCTTTGGGTTGCCGGTTAGGTGCTTTACCCACTCGGCTAGCCCGGTCGGCTTCAGAAGGATGTAGATCTGCTGGCACAGGTGAAGAAAAGAGCAATGAGAAAAGATTCAGTGTTGCAAATTGCAGCATATCTGGAGACTAGGCACCTGCAAGATTATCTGACTGAGGAGTTTAATGCCTTGAATGAACTGAGCAAGCTCAACAGATGGCATTCTTCCTCTTGCTCAGATGCACGAGGGGCATAAATTCAAATTGAGGAAGGATGGTTGCAGAATAGATAGATGGAAGTTTAGTCTTTAGCCAGTGGATAGTTGACTGTTAGAACACTTTGATCTGGTTTTGTAGAAGTGAGTTGTGTTAATTTTTTTGGTAGTTGTTGGCGCATAGGCTTCTGTGGCCATAATGTACCTCCCAAGATTTTTTGCAGTACTTTGATCCAAGCCCTAGGCGGGAATCGAACCCGCGACCTTTGGGTTGCCAGCCAGGCACTTTACCAACCCGGTTATTGTGTTAATAAATTCCAGGAAGAACTAGACTAAGTATTGGAGAGGATGCAAAAGTGATGTGGAAAGGCTTTATAAGCTTGCTTTCTTGAATAATTTGTCACTACTAATACTGATACTAATAACAAATACACAATAGAAATGATTAAATATATAAATAAACAAACAAATTAAAGAAGTGGACATAAGTTAACAAATATGTTACTCATTTGAAATAATGTAATCCTACAAAGGGCTACAAGAATACAGAACACGCTGAGAATTATGTGGGTATCACGTGTGATAACTGTTAACATTGATTGCTATCTGAATAACTTGCACAGAACGATTTGGAAGTGATAGTAGTTTCCTCAACTTCACTGGATTATCTGAGCAGAATGCTTTGTGACATGTTGGCATTTTCTGTGTTGCAGGGGGAGTCCTGTGCTAAGAATCTGGTTTTGAAAACATGTAACAGGTCATTGTTAATCAGAGGCTCTTGGATTATTGATGGTACTGGGAGTGCCCTAATGAAGAATGATTCTATAAAATGTCTCCTCAACTTGTGCTGACTCCTGGAAAGTGTTTCAATTTGATCAGGTTTCAACAGCATGTAGGGCCAGATCTGAGCAAGATGATAGATAACCTTCCCAATATGCACATTGCTTTTGTGTTCACAGATACTTTTTAACAGCTTCCTTTGACTTTAACATAAAACCCTGTGAAAATTCCACACTTAATGTAATACAACAAATTGTTTAATTTTGCTTTCTGAAAGCAAAGAATCTCATTTTTGTACTTTTGGTCTTGTACTTTCATTCACTGATAATGGACAAGCACTTCCCTTTATTAGAAGGTACTTCTGATGTGGGATAGCTCAGCCCAGAGGTCAAGGGCCCCTTGCAGACAGAGGGAGAAAATGATCTGGGATTTTAGGATCCAATCTTTGTGGATAAAGGGTGGATAGACCGGGAGAATTGGTTTTACGCATACCAATGACAGTTACTCGGACAGTGATCAAAGTAAACAGTTACCACATGCGATAACCAGGCAGCTCACAGCATGCTCTTATTTCGATGATCTTTGTGGCAGTATGTTATTCCAGATAACGAATTATTTTTAAATTACCCAGTTACTTGGTACTAATGAGCGTGTATACCCTTCCAACGCCGTATTTATAGAAACGGCTGATGCAATACCTTGCAATTACTGTCTGATGCAGTAGAAGCATTATCGGATGCAATACCTTAGCTTTGCGACAAACAAAATGGCTGTAATCAAACAATGTCTTATACATTTCACTACAAGTGTTACTTTTTTTTAAGCTGATGCAGTTTTTTTGTCTGCCACTGTAGAATACAACAGCTCAGTGATGTACACTGGAAACCATTGCAAAAGCTTATTCCTCTCTGTGGTGTATATAGTTTGCTTCTTCTAGTGTCTATTGTGAAATCGTCATTTTGCCATAAATTGCATTTTTTATGTCCCTCTTGGGATACATGATCACCATGAAGTTATATCTGAAACTGTAGTATATACATATTCTTTATCATCATACAACTTTATTATAAATAAACAGCATGTTGGATAAAAGTATAAGTTGGGAATGGAAAATTCTAACCATGTTAAGCTAATTGCAGAATGATATCTAATAACTCTGGCATAGCCTGCTGCTGGACAGTGATCAAATGGTTTGTGTTGTCAGATGGTTTGTGTTGACAATCTTAGAGTAATTACAGTTCTTGCTGTTCTTTCAAAAAAATCAGTTACTTGACTGTAGGCCTAACCAATGAACTGATTACAAACTTGAAATTTAATTTAAATTTAATTTTGTCTAATGTGATTTCTGAAAGGATTACGTAACAGAATCCAATGAAAGATGAAGGATGATAAAGAACACATCACACTACATGGTTGAATGAAGTTTTATTATCATGTAAATCAGGAAACATGCAGGAATGGTTGCATTAAAATTAAAGTTATATTAATCAAATGTTTCATAAACACTAAACTTCATTTTACTCTATCACTGAAAAATGCAGTCTAAATACACATTAGAAATTATATAAATAAAAGGAAAAACAAAATGCATTTTGAACATTTCTGAAACCCACAATGCAGTGCAAAAGACATTATTTGCAAAATTCACAAGTGATGCAATTTTTTTGCTGGCCACTATATTTTGTGGTATATTCCTTCAATCAGACAATTACATACTTATAAACAACAGTAGTTATTCATGTGTAATTACTGCAGATATTTAGTTTCTCTCCTCCATCAGAAATGCAATAAAAAATGCACCAATGAAACATTAACTGCACAACACTAAACCTTTTTCCTCTACGAAGGGAGAGGGAACCAGTTATCATATCTGTAGTTGCAATATATTCGGTTATAAAAATTTTTGCAAATAACAGCATGCAACTGTCTTTACAAGAAGGAAATTGCATTTTAAGCGGCAAAAACTGCTAAAGGCATAATATGAAGTGTACACGAATTTAGGAACAGTTTATATATTTTTATAAGTTGTGGCAACTAACCATATTTAGTGGTCTCAATAATTATACTGCATTACTGAAAAATTCAGTTGTGTTTTTTATAATTCAAAGTAATTAAGATTGTAAGAGCGATAAAGCTCAATATGTCCTACTAAAGTTATTATTAAAAACTATAAGAGGAAACCTCATACCTTTATGTAGGACCGGAATTCTCTCAATCCACACAGTCGCAGGATTATGTGCTTATATGATTATACAAATAAATGTCCCACGTTTAATTAAAAACTACATTAAAATTATATCAATAGATACGTATTAAAAAATTGTCATGTACTCAATTCTCATCCGCAACATAATGCATCAAGAAAAGCTAGGGGAAGGTGGCAGCCACCGCCAAAACACCCAACTAATGCGGCATGCTAACATGAGAACTGAAAACAATTGTCGAATTAATCCTTAAGAAACATAAGATAAATGTGCATCAAATAAAAATTGTCTAAAACAAGAATTTTAGACAATTATGTTTTTAGATATTTTAATTCTAGGTACATTTATCTTATATTTCTTAAGAATTAATTAGACAATTATTTTCAGTTCTCATGTTAGCATGTGGCATTAGTTGGGTTTTTTCGGGGGTGGCTGTTGGCTTCCCCTGGCTTTTCTTGATGGGGATGAGAATTGAATACATGACAATCTTCTATTGATATAATTTTAATGTAGTTTTTAATTAAACACAGGGCATTTATTCATATAAGCACATAATCCTGTGACTGTGAGGGTTGAGAGAATTCCGGTCCTACATAAAGGTATGAGGTTCCCCCTTATAGTTTTTTAATAATAACTCAAAGTAGTAAATTCTTGTTGGAAGGGGAAGTCTCGTCCAGAATGTAACCCAGCTGTATTAAAGCTATTTTTTACGAAAAATGGTTTCTAACATGTTGGATTTTGTGTGTGCAATGATTTTCAGTGATATCTTAATAATGTAACCTAAAGTATACCAGTTAAACAAACAAACAAAACACTTCCTTTTTTTTTTATCATCATATATAACCAGTTGACTATGGCAGCCATTAGATTTTGCAGCCCCAGTGTTCCTTACTTCCTATTTATTCACTGTATCATAAATTGTATTGCATGTTTTATTTTTTTAAGTTTATGAAGTATTGGTATTTAACATTTTTATTTTAAAGTACTGCATTATTAAAAAAAAAAACTAGAAATGAAATTCGTTATACAGAAAAGACTTCCTTAATAGGTTGCCTTTTAGTAATTATGATTTCATGTAAAAATTGTCCTCCAAAACCTGTTATATCAAGATTCCACTATCCTTGTAAATTATCCTCATGCGTAAAAGATGTGGCACCCATGTTTAAAAGCTCAATGACAGAACTGTTTTTCACCCTGAGATAAATATAATTTTTAGAGAATAATTAATTTTCTAAATGAAATTAAGTAAATTAAATTAAAACAATACGTGCAATACAAACCTTCAGTTCATTCAATTTTTCACGTATTGTGATGAAACCAAGATGAAGTTTCCCACCAAAGTGGTCTGCCAAGCGTCGATCATTGTCATGTATACCTAGATATGCCGAACATACTTCACAGACCCTGAGCTTCTGTTGCTGATAGCTTGAAGCTGGTATAGAATTTCGGTAATCTTGCTAAGAAATAATAATATATAAAATATATTAAATCATCTCTTTGAAACATGATTTCAATTATATACTTATAAAAGTGGTGACTGAGTTTTATCTACAATCAGTTCTAATATAATGTGCATTTTCGCAACGTTTGCTCCAACGCGATTGATATATTAGGGAAAAATGCGAGTATAATGCGATTTTCGTGTCGGCTCACGCGTGATTTCGCATGCGAGTAACACCAGGTGATCATAAAAACCAGCACCAAACTGAACGTAGCGACCTGCGCAGCAATACATAAAAGTTTATGAAGCTTAAAAAATGTCAAATGCCAAATGTGTGATAGCTATATTTCCCATTTACTGTAATTGTATTGGTTTTTTTAACACTGTTATCAAACTTACCATTCGCTGATAATTTACATGATTTTCTGTTTGAACAGAAATTTCATGAGGTGGGATAGAGCGAGTGGAGGAGCACATTTCTGGAGGTCACTACGATAAAACAATTTGCAGCTACCGGTTTATTGGGCTTTTATGTTAGTGCAGTCTAATTATAAATGGGTAGTAAACTCGATCTTTTGCATTTGCAACAATACCGATAGCTGGAATTCTGCGGGCTTTTACATTATGGCGAAACGTGTTTCCCCTTACTCTTCAATCATATAAAAAAACATAAATAAATTTTCAGAATCTTCTCTTTTGTGCATGCTGTGTTCGTTGTTAGTGATTGCTTATCTTTTTTACTGTTTTAAATTTTACAATCCAAAAAAAAAATAATGTTAGTGAACAGAAATATCAATAAAACAAACTTCATATCTTGTTAAGGTAAAGTGCTATATTTGCTGTAATAATTATTTATTTATTAGAAATTTAAGATGTTTAAACCTGTGTTAGCAATATTATTGGGTTTCTAACTTTTTTTTTATTGTTTTACTTACCAGACTGAACATTTTTTTTTTTTTTTTTTGAGTGCTCTGCTCCTATCCCTATTTTTCCCATAAGTCCTGTTATTTTTAATGCAAAAAATACAACACAGATTTTTAGGAACACATGTACCGCATTACAGCAGAACTGACTGTATTTGAATAATTCTTTATGAGTATGAGAGAATTTAGGAATTAATCCTGCAGGCTGAAAAGAAGCTCAATGACAGTTGAGCTCCTTCAGTTCCCCAGTGGACAAAGCTTCCAACAACTTTGCTATTTCTGCAAGCAATTTTACTCCACTAAATTTAAAAAAAAAATGAAATAGAAAATAGTTCCACATTTATGCCATGTAGTCTTAATCTTACTTCCACTATTAAAAAAATTACAGCCTTATACAAAAAACTACATGCTAAATTACACAACTCCACTCTTCCCTTTCTTTATATGACAGCCAAATTTCATAAACAACCCGTTGGTTTTAGATTCATTACCAGTGCTAAAAACAGTTGCTGTTACCTTCCAACTAAGCAATTCTTTAAATTGCTTAATATTATTTTCAATGATCATTCATCTACATAGATTATAAACAATAACCAAGCTGTCATTAACACTTTTAAATCTGATGTTACCATATGTAGCAGAGAAATCTATGATTTCACAAATCTTTTTACTTCAATACCTGACAAGTCACTTGTATTTGTGCTGAAACAGCTTTATCACAAATAAAAAGGTAAATTAAAGATCAGTGAAAATTTATGGGACAATTATATCAATCTCTGTATATTTAATAATTTTATTTTCAATGGCAAACATACATACAAGCAGACCATTGGAGTACCCATGGGTTCTCAAAATTCCAGTTTAGTGTCAAATTTATTCTTACACTACTAGAAGATGTACATACTACAAGCAACCCAAATCATAACTTTTTTAGCATTTCGATATGTAGATGACATTCTTGTTTTAAACAAATTTTGAATCCATAGCTAAAGAAATATACTCTAGTGAACTTATATTAAATAAATAACGCTTCTCTAGTAGAGAAGACTACTGTTATTTATTTTCAGCGTACCACCACCCAGACGATCGTTTCGAAGCTTTTTGGCTTCTTCATCAGTGGGCGGGTAGGTAATACAACAAGCCATCTCAGTTGCGAAGTTATATCCACATTATGAGAGATGCCAGAAGGGTGTGGTGGTAATGTATTTGTATACATCATTGGATTTATTTATTGTTACAACTGGAATTGTTTTCAGTTATCATCCAGCTATCTGAAAACTGTTCACTTCCACTTTTGTGAACAGTTCTATCTTGAATTTTAAAATTTTTTTTATATACTGTAGTAAGGCTTTCCTTATACAGTCTACAAAGCTTCTGATGCATAATAACCCTACCATTTGGACTTCAGTCAATTAATCTTGGCCCGAGCTCATCCTACATGCTCTTATTTTAAATGCTGGAGCCCTTAACATCTATTTTATTGCCTTTAGATCTACTAGAATTGTCACTCCCATACTTAATTACTTTATGAAATATGTATTATTATTTCATCTTTGGACTATTCTATTCTAATTTTCCAAATATTTTCAACTTTTTTGTCTACAAAATCTAGCCAGTCTAAGTATATCTTTCAGCTATTTTTTTGCATTATATATTTTCGTTTCACTATAATTACACTGTATGTTACTTTTTACTTTCCATCTTTACACACATTTTTTTCAAAAGAAACTACAGAGGTCACTAATTTTATCCTCTTTTTATAAACTTCCTTTTAAGTCTGCATTTCACTATAATTTATTGCAAGTTACAGGCATTCTTTCTAATGTGTTACTGCTTTAGCGACAGTTATACGAATCAATCCAACTACAGTTTTATATATCAACTGGATATTTTCCTGCTGTTTTTTTTATGCCTATTTACTATGAATTGCTTGGAAATTCCAGGTATCTATTTTTTACTCTCTATTTGCAAGTATCAACTTCTTCAAAATTCTTTTGGTTCATTATTTTCGGCTCTCACTATTTTTTTGGCTTTTTACAAAATTGATGGAGCTACAAAAAACGTGAACTGACCAGAGCTACAGCAAGAGCTGTAGCTCGAGTCAGTCCACGTTTTTGGTAGCTCCAATGTATTGGTAAAATCTTTGCCTTTTTGCATTTTTCTGAAAGATTGTCTTGCGATACTTAATACTAGCTATTACTATGGCATTCAATTTATGCATCTAAGTCGCTTAATCTTAGTTGAAATAGCACAATACTTGGATGATATTGCCAGAAACCATACTAAGGGTCAGGGATTTACACCCCCAATAAAATCCCGAAGTAGTTCGCTGGCTTTGCCTCTATTTTTATCTATTTACTATCTAACTCTTACATCTTATGCCTCAAAATCTATTAGAGTAATTTGAGGCGCTACCACTATTACTATTGCCTGCTCCTTTTGCCTATTTCTTTGGCTTATGCCCTTTGCTTTTTCCTGCCCATTTAGCTACAGAAACAGAAATATTCATGTAAATATTCTGATATTGTAAGAGTAAAGCTATCTGTAGGGCTAGCAGTTATATTTTTCCAGGCAGCTGTTCGTATTTTTATTGTGTCATATTCTACAAAATATGCTAACTGTAACTTTAACTAATCTAAAATCTGACCTTTAAGCTATTATATATATAAATATACAGTGGTACCTTGGATTGCGAGTATCTTGGTTTGCGAGTGTTTTGCAAGACGAGCAAAAATTTTTAATAAATTTTAACTTGATAAACGAGCGAGGTCTTGCAATACGAGTACAGTCAGTCCTCGTATAACACAGGCTCCTCCGTAGCCAGGTGGGAAGGAGCAGCAGTGCGTAGTACACGCTTCTTGATTAGACCGGGGTTCGAGCCCGTCACCACTAAATACGAAGGATGCGGAAAGGTCAGGGAATGACCACCGCATATCCCCGAGCAATATGGCCTTAGTTGCTAATGCTCTTAAAAATCAAATAACAAATAAATAACAAATCCTCGTATAACACGTGTTTACACTACACAAATTCGATCATACACGATTTATAAATAGGGGAACGATATCTTATATAACACGAACTGAATTCGCTTATGCACGATTCGCCTTTGGGTTTACAAGAAATAGCAGTCGAAAGCAGAATCACCCCAACTGCAAGCAAGACGATAAGAATGAAGAGAAGGTTCTGAAAATGTATTTATGTTTTTTATCAGTGAAAGGGAAACACATTTCACCATAATAACGTAAAAACCAACACAATTCCAGCAATCGGTATAATCGCAAATGCAATTAGATCGAGTTTACTACCAGTTTATAACAGATTCCACTAGCAGAAATGCAACTGGAAATTGTTTTTATTGTTTTATGGTAGTAACCCCTAGAAATTTGCTTTAGGAAAATGTGAGGTGTTAATAGTGTATCTCTGCCTTTATGGTGTTGTTTATTCAGTTGCTACAAGTGCGCAGATTTGTTTATGTGTATCAAGGGTACCTCCTCATTTTGTAATTGTGCTTTATTTCCTAAAAATTGTCTGCCAAGTGTCACGTGATCACGTGCTGCTCGGGATTGTGGTTAATCGTCTCGCATGCTTGGTCTCAGTCGGCATACCTCATTCGTATACAGTCAACATTGTAGTGAACATTCGTGCTAGCATTGTGACCACGTGTATATGTGTAAAGCATTTTTTTTTTTGTGTTCAAATTTAGTGACTGTTATTTGTTAACTGTGCACTACGAAAATGGCCCCAATGAAGAAAAGGGTTGAAAAGGAAGGTGGTAAGAAGAAGGAGATGATTACGGTAGAAGTTAGAAGGAAATCATCGAGAAGCATGAACAAGGTATGAAAGTGGCCGCCATCACAAGATTTTATAAGAGGTCTATGTCAAAAATTTGCACAATATTAAAGAAGAAAGAAGAACTAAGGGGACTAGATGTAGCAAAAGGAATCACGAGAATATCAAAGCAATGGCTACGTATTCTGGAAGATGTAGAAAAGTTGCTTTTGGTGTGGATAAATGAGAAGCAACTAGCAGGTGATACTGTGACCGAGAACTTGATCTGTGAGAAGGGAAAGGCCTTGTAAGTAAACAGCCAGGTACGTCTACAGAAAACGAAGAAGGTTTCAAGGCGAGCAGGGGATGGTTTGATAACTTTAAGAGAAGAAGTGGCATCCATAGTGTTGTGAGGCACGGAGAGGCTGCGAGTTTGGATGCTAAGGCAGCTGAGGCATTCGTTGGCAAGTTCCAGAAGCTCATGGTTTCAGAGTGTTACCTGCCGCAGCAAGTTTTTAATTGCGATGAGACGGAGCTTTTTTGGAAAAAGATGCCAAAGAGGACCTACATTACAGCAGAAGAGAATGCAATGCTCGGTCACAAGCCCATGAAAGACCGTCTCACCCTCTTGCTGTGTGCTAATGCAAGCGGTGATTTCAAAGTCAAGCCCCTGCTCGTTTATCATTCTGAGAATCCACGAGCCTTCAAGAAATACAAGGTGCAGAAGAGCCAGTTAACTGTTATGTGGAGGTCCAACAGCAAGGCTTGGGTCACTCGTATCTTGTTCGTTGAGTGGATCAACGAGGTCTTCAGTCCTGCAGTGAAGAAATACCTTTTAGAAAAAAAAACTGCCACTCAAAGTCTTGCTGGTTATGGATGATGCTCCTGCTCATCCTCCAGACCTTGAGAATGACTTACTGGAAGAATTCGAATTCATTAAGGTCCAGTTCCTTCCTCCCAACACTACTCCATTACTCCAGCCCATAGATCAGCAGGTCATTTCGAACTTTAAAAAGCTTTATATCAAGGCACTATTTCAGCGATGCTTCGAGGTGACCGAAGGAACTAACCTTCCCTCCAAGAGTTTTGGAAAAATCATTTCCACATCGTAAACTGCCTCAAAATCATCGATGAAGCCTGGGATGGTTTGTTTGTTATTTGGTTTTTAGGAGCATTAGCAACTAAGGCCATATTGCTCCGGGAATATGCGGTGGTCATTCCCTGACCTTTCCGCATCCTCCGTATTTGGTGGTGAGGGGATCGAACCCCAGTCTAATCAAGAAGCGTGTGTTACGCACTGCTGCTCCTTCCCACCTGGCTACGGAGGTGCCCGCCTGGGATGGGGTCACCAAGAGAACCCTCAATTCTGCTTGGAGAAAACTGTGGTCTGATTGCGTTGAGGGGTTTGCTCATGAACAGGAGCTGCCAGTTGTCAATGAAATTGTGTCCTTGGGGACGACCAAGGGACTGGAGGTGAATAAGGACGACATTCAAGAGCTGGTGGAGGAACATGGCCAGGAGTTTACCACTGACAAACTGATGGATCTGCATCGCAAGCAACAGCAAGAGGTTATGGAGGAGATCTCGTCTGAGGAGGAGGAGAAAAAAAATGGAGACATCCCTCTCTTCAAATGAGATTAGGGAGGTGTGTAAAATGTGGGAAACAGTGCAAAATTTTGTAGAAAAGCACCACCCGAGTAAGGCTGTGGCAGTGCGAGCGATGAATCTGTTTAACGACAATGCAATGTCATATTTCCGTGAAATCCTCAAAAGGAGGCAAAAGCAAGTGTCATTGGAGAGGTTCCTTGTTAAAGTCGCACAAAAAGAAATAAATTCGATAAATATTTCGAAAATATTTCGACTTAAGTATATGAATATTTTTGAGTTTTGGAACAAATCATCTGGGTTTCCATTATTTATTATGGGGAAATTCGCTTTGATATACGAGTGCTTTGGATTACGAGCACGTTTCCGGAACGAATTATGCTCGCAAACCAAGGTACCACTGTACTATATTTGGTATATATTAATAAGGTGTGACTGGCATATAACTCGCACAAAACAGATGGCTCATGTCGTTACTGATGGCATATATTGAGAGGCACTAGCCCCATGTTGACATGCCTTTCAACGTAAGCCTTATGCAGTAATGGCATTATGATACTTTTGATTTGTTATTATGTTAATTTTAGATTTAGTATGACTTCGCTAATTATAGTGACTATTTGGTGCCTTGTGGGTTATAGTCACACACTAATATTAGGATATATATAGTTAAAAATATAGAAACATGGTACTTATATATATAGAATAGAAGTAATAGGTACGGGAATTGTAATAGGAGGAATATATGAAGGAATATAGACCTGGGTTACTACTATGTAGAATAGAAGGCACCCAACGACTATAAATAAATAAAAGATAGGAGGTTATGCTTTTAGTATGGAGAGAGAGCGAGAGAACAGCAGGTAATGTAATAAACCAACAGGTTAGCTAAAATGGAAAGGCAGTCATAAAATAACACAATTTGAACCTGCAAAACAGAAAGTCAAAAATATTATATTATAAGTACTTAGTGCTGTACTTCAGATGATTTCAACGTCATTAACGAGGGCCAGCCTTCAAAATCAGTCAAAATGCAGAAAAAAGATACCAGGTTAATCGTAATGCTAACATATATATCATGGCTGACCCGACAAAGGTGGAGAAATGATAGATAATAAGCAATATATAGGTAGTAAAAAATTACTAATGATCATTGAAAGTTGAAATCGTGTGATAGAGCGGTCATGACTCGTACTTACTGATTTCACAAGCCGGAGAAGTTGGGATGGTCGTCCGATATACTGCGGGGAGAGAAAGAATGCTATGTGCTTGTTTCAATGACTATATGGTATGTAGAAACGACCTCAGGCATTGGAATGCAGTAAAACGTATGGGGTTGATGGGGGGATTAAACACAATGAGGCCACGAGTCTCAGGATAGGGGAGAAGGCATAACGTACAAAATAGCATGAAAAACATGCTGAATTTTGCATGAGGCCAAGTCAGTATGTATAACAGTAAAATAGCATCTTGATATTACTTTCGAAACCTAATCATGCACAAGAAATAAAAGATAGGGATTCAGAACAGTAAAAAGGAGAGTGAGGATGAGAGGAATTAGTAGTGCTCGGGTAGTCCGGGGTCACTAGCCCATTCCTGTAGTAGGAACCTGAACGTAATTTCTGGGACTGTGTCTCATGTGTTTAAGTCACCTTTACTACCACTTCAACAAAAGATTCCAAATTTTAAAATATAAGAATATAATTAACCAATCCCTAGATATGACAAATATATTAGCATAATGACATTCTCTACTTCCAGACTGTGTAAATAATGTATAGGCAATAATACTCCTTAACCTTTTTGGTGTCTCATGGTTTGAAAAACTTGTGCCCACCAATTGGTTATCATAGGAGTATTTTTTCACTATTTTTATTGGCATTATATGTAATTATATTTTCATCATGAATGGTAATAAAACTTAAATGGTAATATAATGGTCTACCTCCACCATCATTAACATTATTCACTTAAACACGTGAGACACAGTACCAGAAATTACGTTCAGGGTCCTACTACAGGAACGGGCAAGCAACCCTGAACTACCCGAGCACTACTAATTCCTCTCATCCTCACTCTCCTTTTTACTGTTATGAATCCCTATCTTTTATTTCTTGTGCGTGATTAGGTTTCGAAAGCGATATCAAGATGCTATTTTACTGCTATACATACTGACTTTGCCTCATACAAAATTCAGCGTCTTTTTCACACTATTTTGTACGTTATGCCTTCTCCCCTATCCTGGGACTTGTGGCCTCATTGTGTTTAATCCACCAATCAACTCCTTATGTCTTACTGCATTCCAACGCCAGAGGTCATTTCTACATACCATATAGTCATTGAAACAAGCACAATTCATGACCGTCTGCTCCATCTCATGATTTCAACTTTCAATGATCTTTAGTAATTTTTTACTACCTATATATTGGCATATTATCTATCATTTCTCCACCTCTGTCGGGTCAGCCATGACATATATGTTAGCATTACGATGAACCTGGCTTCCAAACATTAACAGTAAACTAAAAACCTGGTAACTTTTTACCATGTGCTACGTATATATATACAAAGGGTACTAGGAAAGTTTTGCAATATGACGTAACAATGAATCACAGGAAGCTGCTTGTTGCTGCATGTTGAGACATGTTCATACGTGCATAGTAGCCACCGCGCCAAGTCGATGGGCTCAGTTATTCATTAGTAGTGAGAGTGTAAAGTGCTTGCGATGGCATCGTGGTCACGCAATGAGATAAGGACAGTTTTGCGGTATAATTTCGTGCGTGGTTTAACCATAGACCAGTGCTTAGAAGAAATGACTCTTGCACTAGATGATGATTGTCCACATCGTACAATGAAATTCAGGTGGTATAGAGAATTCCAAAGGGGAAATTTCACTCTGGAGGATTCTGAGAGGCCGGGAAGGCCACGAATGTCAGTTACGGAGGAAAACGTTACTGCTGTGAGGAAAATGCTTGACGAAAACAGGCGAGTGACCTACCAACAGACAGAGGATACTTTGGGCCTAAATGCACCAGCAATTCGTTCGATTCTGCAAGATCATTTCCACGTGAAGAAACTTTGTTCTCTCTGGGTGCCGCATCAACTGACTGCAGAGCAGATGACACGACGTGTGACTTGGTGCCGGGAGATGTTAAAAAAGTTTGATAAGGGACAATCTCGGTATGTGAACAACATCGTGACAGGTGACGAGACTTGGCTGTACTATTACGATCTGCCGACCAAGGCTCAAAACAAAGTTTGGGTCTTTGATGATGACGACACACCCGTAATTGTCAGAAAATCCCGATCTGTAAAGAAGAAAATGATAGCTGTATTTTTCAAATCGAGTGGAATTGTAGAACGTGTCGTTTTGGACACGCAGAAGACAGTCACAGCTAAGTGGTATACTGAACAATGCCTGCCTAAAGTCATTGGATCTATGAAGAACCTGCGGCCAAAGTCAAGAATGGACACCTGGTACCTCCATCACGATAATGCTCCAGCTAACCGCGCCAAAGCCTGCACCAAATATTTGACCAAGACAGGACTGAAACTTCTCGAGCACCCTCCCTACAGGCCAGACCTTGCTCCCTGTGACTTTGCACTGTTCCCGCATGTGAAAATGAAGCTAAAAGGGAGGCGGTTTTCCAGTGATGAGGACCTTCTACGGGCTTGGGACAACGAGTGTGCTGTACTCCCTAGTGAAACTTGGCAGAACTGGTTTAAAGATTGGTTTCAGAGGATGGAGAGGTGTATTGAATGTAGAGGAAATTACTTTGAAAAAATTAAATAAATAAAGCTGTATTGCAAAACTTTCCTAGTACCCTTTGTATATATATATATATATATATATATATATATATTTTTTTTTTTGGTAGTTGTTGGCGCATAGGCTTCTGTGGCCATAATGCACCTCCCTAGGTTTTTGCAGTACTTTGATCCAAGCCCGAGGCGGGAATCGAACCCGCGACCTTTGGGTTGCCAGGCAGGCACTTTACCCACCCGTCTAGCCCGGTCGGCATGTATATTTCATGTTAGAAACAGAGGCCTTACTTTTTGCTGCATTTTGACTGATTTTGATGGCTGGCCCTCGTTAGCGACATTGAAATCATCTGAAGTACAGCACTAAGTACTTATAATATAATATTTTTGACTTTCTGTGTTGCAGGGTTCGAATTGTGTTATTTTATGACTGGCTTTCCATTTTAGCTAACCCACTGGTTGATTACACTACCTGCTGTTCTCCCTCTCCATACTAAAAGCATAACCTCCTATCTTTTATTTATTTATCTTTTATATATATATATATATATATAACTGATATTAATGACTTTTAAAAATAAATCAAAATTAATGCCAGTAACATGGCAAAACTATTGAGCGAAAAATAATAAATTAAACATAATAATTAATCAACAGGGAAGAAGTAAAGGTAAGACTAAAAATTGTAGCAGAAAATCTCCAAATAAATTTAGAAAATCCAATTCAAAATAATAAATCAATTTTAAAATTTAGAGCCAATTACGTAAGAATTTAGCACCCCCCCCGTAAGGTGCCAGTTCCAAATTATGTGAAATATCACAAATAGAGACTAAACTAACTACAATAAAATAAAACCAAAATAACAAAAATAGTCTGACCATTATGCCCCATATCAACAGAGGACCACAGGCCAATAATGGTCAGTGAATCGCTGCATTTCAATTGCTAAACAAATTGTCACAAAGGCGAACCGATCGAAGGATCAGATGCCACTTGATCCCCCAATCGAACTGCCAATGCAAAGGATTTGAATAGCAGTGGTCCTTATGCAGCGAAAAATAAAAATATAGAACAGACAGACTAGCACTCCAGCACAGAGCCACACCACTGACAATGTAAGCTTAACCAGCTTATATAAACAAATAAATAAAATACTATAGATGGCGGTACAGGTGCAGCATAAGCACATTAAATCCACTACTACCATTTTATTTACATATATTAACATAATGAAGTAGTTAAAAAATAAAACAATGGTACAAAATATAATACGAAAATTAAGAAAATAAATATAAAGCTATCATTAGAGGCAGCAAAATGCACATTCCTCCACATGATGCTCAATGTATAACTGATATTAATGATTTTTAAATATAAATCAAAATTAATGCCAGTAGCATGGCA
This sequence comes from Mastigoproctus giganteus, assembly GCF_048544385.1. Taxonomy (NCBI): domain Eukaryota; kingdom Metazoa; phylum Arthropoda; class Arachnida; order Uropygi; family Thelyphonidae; genus Mastigoproctus; species Mastigoproctus giganteus. Next base: position 124,425,066 of record NC_143587.1, on the reverse strand, counting down.
AAACTGTTGAGCGAAAAATAATAAATTAAACACAATAATTAATCAACAGGGAAGGAGAAGAAAAGGTATGACTAAAAATTGTAGCAAAAAATCTCCAAATAAATTTAGAAAATCCAATTCAAAATAATAAATCAATTTTAAAATTTAGAGCCAATACATAAGAATTTAGTGGCTCCCCACACTCGTAAGGTGCCAGTTCCGAATTACGTGAAATACCACAAATAGGGACTAAACTAACTAAAATAAAATAAAACTAAAATAGAAACCAACAAAAAAACCAAAACTAGAAATAAAGGCACAATATATATATATATATATTATGCCTTCATATTTCTAGTAGAAAACATTATAAATTAAACTACTTAAGCAATACAATAACTCAGAGAAATTTTTACCTCTGCTAATGATTTATTTCTTCTTATTTCTTCTACTTCCTCCATCAATTTCAAAGATTCTTCGACATTTCCCCCTGCACCAAGTTTTTCAGCTGAAGCAAGTTTCTTTCCTATTTGTTCTCCTAATTCATGAACTCTGTTTAACTAAACAAATAAATGAAACAATTAAAACAAATCACAGTAAATTATAAAACAGAGCATACCATATAAATATCTACATCTAATTACATCTATATCTAATTCCTCTCTCTTTATGTTTCACAGGTTTGACAAATGTAGTACAGTTGAAGCTCCAGCCAATTTAATCCCAATTTCACGTTCATTAATACAACCTTGAAAGATGGTCAAATTCTCTATGACCCAAAGATTCCCCACATTCTATGCTAATTTTTACTTTTTTTGGCAATATTCACATTTTAAAATTAAAGAATGTTAATTTATTGAAGCTAATGATGAGCTTGTAGGCTGTCCATGAAGAATCACACAACAGTGATTCTCCATGTTCACTGCAAATTTCTCATGCTCATTTGAATAATAAAGTTAACTTTGACTAGAAGTTCATTTCATTATACAGTATAAATAAACTGTATGTTTATCAATATGGCTTTTACAAAATGGAGAGTTTTGCCAATTTCAGAAAAAAATTAACATTTTAAAAGTTGGTGAGATGTGAATTCCTAAGAGTATAAAATTCATCATTCCAAAAGACCAAAAGCTAGAAAAATCTACAACAAACATGGGAGGTCTGCTGCACTGGGGAGAATCAGAGCAGGGATGGCAAAGCATTCAGATCTTGAAAAGGTTGATGGAATGGTTAGTGATGATGATGATGTGCTTAAAAAAATGCTCCCACAGACTGATATCTTTTAGAAACTAAGACTAAATCATTTGCATGTCAGATGAATATGGAGATTAAGCTGGACTTAAGGTTTCAGAAATTTCCTTTCAAAAAAGTGCAGCCACTGTTACTGAAGCTATGAAGGAATGAAAAGAGAATTGTTTAAAAAATGTTTCAATAACAAACAACCATAATAGCATCTTTGATGCCGATAAAGGTGGAGTATTCTTTTAAGTTGCTACCAGATAAAAAGTTCACATTTAAAGTTGAGAAATAGTGGCAGAAAAAAAGCAAAACAACAGATCAACCATTCATCCTTCTAGAAGCAAATATGTTTAGCAAAGAGAAGTTTCTTTTCTTAATCACTGAGAAAGCTCAGTAGCCCCGAAGTTTTAAAGGTCTGAAGAATTTGCTGACTATGTATCGGGAAAACCAAAAGGCACAATATCATTAAAAATCTATGATGGATGGATCATAGATTAGAGTGAAAAGAATGGAAAAATTCTGCAGTTTGTGGATAACTGTATTCTATATTGCTTTTGTGAAATCAATGTTAAGTAACTACCACCAAATATGATATTGATCCACTTGATCAAGGTGTAATCCAGTGTTTATTTAAAAAAAAAAAAAAAAAAAAAAAAAAAATACTATTAAAGAATGCTATTAAACAAATTGTGCTGTATATCAAAAGCAAAACAATGGAAATCAACATTTTGCAGGCAAGGTATTTATGTGTTTCGGTAAAGAAACAGTAATCAATATTAATACTGAAGAAATTTGACGATGTGAGTCATCATCTAAACCTGGAAATGTTTTGAAGACCATGCCAGAGTGGATGCAGACACTGCATGAATGAAGAACTTATTGCAGATGTAATGGAACTTGAAATTTTCAGAGATGAAGCAGAACCTATATTTTGATGGAGAAAGAAATTTCATTCAAAGCCATTCATCAAGGATTAGAACTTGTACAAGGTTTCTTAACGTGTAGCCTAACTGCATATGTGAATAAACCAGTGTCATCCATCTCCATAATTCTCTTTTAAAACGTGCAGAGAAAATTAAACAGCGTATTTGGACAAATTATTTTAAAGTCTGAAACCAGTTACCCCGTTTATAGTTAAGCCTTCACATATATGAAAGTGTGTACGTGTACACATATAATGTACATGTGTACTACTGAATACAATAATTAGTATTAATATTAATAGTGGCAAATGACATAAGAAAGCAAACTTATTACAGCATCAGCCAAAAAAAGAAAAATTTTTTTTAAATAAATAAAAATAAATAAATAAATAAATTAAAAAAAATAATAACCTATCCATCCCTCCACAACAGCAGATGAAAGTTTGTTCCAGCAATCAGACAGTCTGCTGACGAGGCTACTAGAGACGGTCGTGTTCCAAGCCGCTAAGTGGATTTTTCTTATTTATTGATTTGAAATTATTGTTTTTCTAAAACTTTTGATTTAAATTTAGTAGTATAACATTATTTTGTGATTTTCTGATTAACTTGGTGTATTTATTCTTTACTCGGCCTTGTAATTGCATAAAAGTATCGGTAAAGGTTTCCACGTGTTTCAACTCCGCTAGCGTTCGTAATTTTCCCGCCATTGTGATACGATAGTTGTATGCCGTACTAGATAGCGTTAGTTGAACTTCGTTAGCAGTTAAATTGTACGTTTAAATAAATACATATAACGACTTAGATTACAAATGTAATATAATTAATAACATAACATAATTAATTATAATTAATTAATAAATTAATAGAATCATGACTCAGACCAGAGCAGCAAAGCAAAAGGCTCAAGCTAATGGAAGCGCTGTGGCTCAGAGCAGAACTGAGGGGGGCAGTTGTCCTCTGACTCACAGCCTTATAAAATGCACTGTTTGCTTGATGTTTGCAGAGCAATCGGGTACGGGACATGATACTGCCAAGGGGGATGTCTTTGTGTGTGCGCGATGCAAGGAGTGTATCGATATCAGGCAACAACTCGGCGTTCTTGTGGGCCTATATGAGAGCTTGAAGGACAGGGTGGATGCCCTCGAAGAAACTAAATTGAGGGGCCCATCAAGCTCTCAGCTGCCCACATCAACGCCAGAGCTTGCACTTGGGCATCGCGTGACACAGAGACAACCCCCAAGGCAGAATGCGCTGGTCCCGAAGGAACTAGTAGTTGTTGGTGACTCTATTGTCAGGGAAACGGGGAACATGCTTTGTAAAAAAGATAGGTGGAACAGAACCAGGGTATGTCTGCCAGGGGCAAAGGTTGATGACGTTGTAGAGCGAATATCATCTTTTAAGGGCACAAAAGGTGATATAGTTGTACACGTTGGCACTAATAATATTAAGAGTAGGAGACCGGCAGAATTACTTAACAAGTACAGGTCACTGTTGAACAAAAGCCGAGAATTAGGGTTGAATTTGAAAGTGTCTGCAATTCTGCCCAGACACGATAGGAGGGAGTATATGATGAGAGCCTTGTCGATCAATTCGGCCCTGGAAAGATTGTGCAAGGCTCAAGGGGTAGAATTTTTTTCAGCCTGGACTGTACTTGTTAACAGGAGAGATTGCTTCTACAGGGATGGGGTACACTTAAATAGAAAGGGTGCAAGAATATTTGCTGATGCTATCGAGGCAGTGTTAGGTGGGTCGGAAAACTGCTAGCTTGGGGGGAGACAAAGACCAATAGATTGACAGTAGCCACTGGCAGAGGTGAAAGAGATTCTTGCACTGCTTCTATTAGAATGAGCAGAAGCCTGAAAAACAAGATGCATGGTATTTCAGAGACTGCTGGGAGCCATTGCGGTACAAATAAACACATGGGTTGTGTTAGGGTAGCTAAGAATAGAAACAGGTGCAGGTATACTTGCGTGTACACCAATGCTAGGAGTTTAGTAAATAAATTTGATGAATTTGAGGTATTGCTCAAAACATCAAAGGCAGATATTGTTGGGATATCAGAGACATGGTGTCACACAGATATAAGGGATGCAGAACTGCAATTTGGGGAGTACAACGTCTACAGAAAGGATAGACAGGATAGGAAGGGGGGATGGGTTATGCTATTAGTTAAGAAACACATAAAAACCAAGGAAGTGAAGCCAGTCGACATCGCTGGACAGTGCAGTGTTGAGTCAGTTTGGTGTGACATAAGCATTGGGAGATCAAAATTGAGAGTAGGAGTGTGCTATAGGCCTAATGACTCTGATGAGTATAATAAGGAACTGTACAGGGAAATAGAGTGGGCTAGTAAATCAGAGAGTCTTATAATGGGAGATTTTAATTTCCCAGATATTGACTGGAATTTGGGGGCTGGTTACTCACACACTAGCAGGGCTTTTGTGGATTTATTGGATGATTGTTTTCTACATCAGCATGTTCAGGAGGCAACTAGAGGGAGTAATACTCTTGATTTGATTATCAGCAGTGATTCTTCCTGCATTAAGAATCTGCAGATAAATGAACCACTAGGTGGCAGTGATCACAGTGTGCTGAAGTGGGATTTACTCAAAGAGGTAACTACCATTAGGTGTAAAGGGAAGGGTTATTGCTTCCGTAAAGGCGACTACGATGGACTGAGACAGTATTTAAATTCTATACAGTGGGACCAACTGATGATGTTACCAACAGCAAATTCAAAATGGGAAGCATTCAAAGAACGTATCTTGGAAGCTACTAGGCTTTACATACCAACTAAGAAATATTGTTCAAGGTTTAGGCCAAAATGGATGTCAGATGAACTAATGAGGCATATGGCAGAGAAGAAAAATGCATGGGATACTTACAAATTAACACATGACACAGAAGCCTATGATAGATACAAGTTGATATGCAACCAAGTTACAAAGGAAGTTAGGCAGGCGAAAGCAGATTACGAGAAATCCTTGGCAAGGGATGCAAAGAAAAACAGCAAAGAGTTCTTTACTTATGTAAACTCTAGAAGGAAGGGGATGAATCAGATTGGTCCACTTGATATTGATGGGTCAACTGTTGATGATCCTGCTCAGGTAGCTAACAAACTAAATGAATATTTTGCATCGACATTCACACATGAGGAGTTATTCAGCAAGGGGAATGCCAGAGGTGTATTCAACTCTAGCAGTAAGCTACAGAATCTTGAAATAACTGGGAGTAAAGTGGAGGAGAAACTGTTGAAGATAAACACAAGAAAGGCACCCGGGGTGGATGGGATCTATCCAGTTATATTAAAGGAGGCAGCAAAGGTAGTAAGCAAACCCTTAGCCATAATTATGAGAGCTTCCTTGGACTCAGGGGAGGTACCCATAGACTGGAAATGTGCAAATGTGACCCCAATTCACAAAGGAGGATCAAAGGCTGACACAAGTAACTATAGACCTGTGAGCTTAACTTCTGTTCCAGGAAAATTAATGGAGGCACTGGTTAAAGAAGCACTGCAGGATCATTTAGACAAGACTTCAGTTATAGCTCAGACACAGCATGGTTTTGTTAAGGGGAAGTCTTGCCTGACCAACTTGATTGGATACTATGATGCAGTCACAAAAGAACTGGATGCAGGGAATAACTTTGATATTATATACTTGGATCTTAGAAAGGCTTTTGATACTGTTGCACATGGAAGACTGCTACACAAATTGGAGCAGTGTGACATTGGAGGCAAATTGCTGCTATGGATAAAGGGGTGGTTGAGTGGGAGAAGACAGAGAGTGGTAATCAATGGACACTGCTCATCGTGGACTAATGTTATTAGTGGAGTCCCTCAGGGCTCAGTGTTGGGTCCATTATTGTTTTCTGTATTTATAAATGATATTGATGATGGTATATCAAGCTTAATGTCCAAGTTTGCAGATGATACAAAGGTTGGCAGGGTTGTCAAGGACACTACTGACACTACACTGCTGCAACAGGATCTGGAAAGGTTGAGCAGATGGGCTGAGAGGTGGCAAATGAAGTTTAACATTGACAAATGTAAAGTACTACACATGGGAAACAGCAACCCCAGAGCAACGTATCAACTCTGTGGTACTACACTGACAGTGGTAGAGAATGAAAGGGACTTGGGGGTGATTGTGCAGGCAGATATGAAGTTCTCTGAGCAGTGCAGACGGGCTGCAAGAGTAGCTCATGGAGTATTGTCAATGATATACAGGAATTTTTCCAGCAGGGATAAGGAGGTGATTATTCCATTGTACAAGGCAATGGTCAGGCCACACCTAGAGTACTGTATACAGGTCTGGAGGCCTCATTTCAAGAAGGATGTAGAGCTGCTGGAACGAGTACAGAGAAGGGCAACAAGATTAGTGAATGGAACAAAGGGGTGCTCTTACGAAGAAAGGCTTAAGTTTTGCAAATTACAGTGTCTGGAGACTAGGCACCAGCGAGGTGATCTGATAGAGGTGTATAAAGCCTTGAATGGTTTAAGCATGCTCAATGCTGATGGGATTCTTCCTCTAGCTCAGAAAAATCACCTGAGAGGGCATAAATTCAAATTGAGGAAAGACAGATGTAGGATAGACGTGCGGAAATTTGCCTTTAGCCAGCGGGTGGTTGGTTGGTGGAACAGACTGCCATCCCTTGTGGTGGAGGTTGATAGCCTAAATAAGTTTAAGGCTCAGCTGGACAGGTATTTTGAACGAACAGAGGGGTGAAGTGGAAGTGGGTTTTTTTTTTTTGGCTGATGCTGCATAAGCTTGCTTTCTTGCATCAAATGCCTCTACTAATGCTAATGCTAATCAACTACCCATCGGCTAAAGGTAAACTTTAGCATATCTTTGCTGCAACTATCCTACCTCAATTTGAATTTATGCCCCTCTGTACATAGTCTGAGCAAGTGGAAGAATCCCATCAACATTGAGCTTGCTCAAGCATTTCAATGCCTTAACACCTCAATCAGATTACCTTGCAGGTGCCTAGTCTCCAGATGCTGCAAATTGCAGAACTGAAACTTTTCTTGGTAAGAGGACCACTTTGTTCTCCTAACCAATCTCTTTGCCATTCTCTGTACCCATTCCACCAGCTCTATTATCCTTCCTAAAATGAGGCCTCCAGACCTATATGCAGTATTCAAGATGCGGTCTGACCACTGCCTTATACAATGGGATAATCGCCTCCTTATTCCTGCTAGCAAAATTCCTGTATATCACTTGCAAAACCCTGTGTGATGTCTTGGCACCTGTCTGCACTGTTCAGACTTCATATCAGACTGCACAATTACTCCCAGGTCATTTTCATTCTCCACTACCCTGAGATTACTGCTAATCATATACAGTACCTTGCATTTGTCAATGTTAAACTTCAACAACCATTTCTAAACCCATCTGCCTAATTTTTTTAGATCTTGCTGCAGCAGCATGCCTTCATTACTGTCATTAAGCACCCTGCCAACCTTTATATTCATCTGAAAACAGTAGACACTAAGCTTGATATACACTCATCAATATCATTAATAAATACAGAAAACAACATTGGGCCCATCACCAAACCCCATGGGACTCCACTAATAACATTAGTCCATGAAGAACAGTGTTCATTCATAACCACTCTGTCTTCTCCCAATCAACCATCCCTTTATCCACAGCAGTAACTTTCCCTTAATGCAACACTGCTTCAATCTGTACAGCAGTCTTTATGTGCAACAGTATCCAAACCTTTCCTGTAAATCCAAATCTATGATATCAAAATTTTTTTTTTCATCCATCCAGTTCCTTTGTCACTAAAACAAAGTATCCAATCAAATTGGTCAGACAAGATCTCCCTTTAATAAATTCATGCTGTGACTGAAGTATAACCGCCCTCCTGTATAGATGGTTCTATATTACTTTTCTTTAATCGGAGACTTCATTTTCTCTAGAACAGAAGTTAAGCTAACAGGTCTGCAATTACTTATGTCACTCTGATTCTCCTTTCTGAAATAGGGATACATTTGAACATCTCAAATCCACAGGGACCTCCCCTGAATCCAGAGATGCTCTCATAATTATGGTTAAGGGTTTGCTTACCCACTTTGCTGCCTCCCTTAATATATTAGTGGATAGATCCCATCCACCCCAGGTACCTTTTTTAAGTTTAAATTCGACAATTTCTCTTCCACTTTCCTCTTAGTTATCAGAAAATCATTCATCTTCCTATTATAGCTTCTGCCAGCTGCATCCATAAAGAATTCCTCATGCATGAATGTAGATGCAAAATACCTATTCAGCCTGTCAGCAACTTGTGTAGGTTCATTAACAGTTAAATCATCAATATCAAGTGGACCTATATGATTCAACCACTTCTTTCTACTGTTAATGTAATTAAAGAAGTCTTTCTTAGCTTTCTTTGCCGGAGATGTCTTGTAATCTGCCTTGGCTTGTCTAAACTCTTTTGTGACTTGATAGCAGACTACTTTATACCTTCAGTTGGCTTCTGTATCTGATAATTTATATGCATCCCATACATTTCTCTTCTCTGCCACATGTCTGAACAGTTCATTTGACATCCATTTAGGTATAAGCCTCAAAAAGTATTTCTTGGTTGGTATAAAAGGCCTAGTAACTTCCATGATTATTTCCCTGAATGCTTCCCATTTAGAATTTGTTTGTATTATCATTAGTTGGTTGGTTTCACTGCACAAAATTTAGAAACTGTCTGAGACCATTATAGTCTCCTTTACAAAAGCGAAAACCCTTCCCTTTACCCCTGATGGTGGTTACAACTTTAAGTCAGTCCCAGATCAATACACTATGATCACTGCTGCACAGTGGTTCTTTTATCTGCAGATTCTTAATGCATAAAGAATCACTGCTGTAGAAAATGGTCATCCAATAAGTCCACAAAAGTCTTGCTAGTGTGAGTGATCAACCCACAAGTTCCAGTCAATATGTGGAAAGTTATAATTAATCATTATAAGACATTCTGATTTACTGCACCTCTCTATTTCACTGTGCAGTTGTTTGGCCTAGGACACACTCCTACTCTCATTTTTGTGTCACACCAAACTGACTACATTACACTGGCCAACCATGTCAACTAGATGCACTGCCTTAGATTTTATATGTTTCATAACTAGGAGTATAACCTCGCCTCTTGTCCTTTCTGTAAACATTGTACTCCCAATATTCAAATTCTGCATTACTTATATCTGAGGGGTACCATATCCCTTGATATCTGTACAATGTCCGAATTTGATCACTTGACCGGCACTTCAAATTCATCAAATTTATTTACTTTGCTCCTAGCACTGACATACATGCAAGTATACCTGAACCTGTTCTTACTCTTAGTTACCCTAATACAGCCCTGCATTTCTTTCTTCCTTGATGACCCACAGTAGGCCTCAAAATCCCCAGCACCTTGCTTTCTTAGTTGCTGCACATTCCAATAGAAGTAGTGCAAGAATTAATTTCACTTCTGCCTGTAGCTATAGTTAATCTATTAGTCTGTGTATCCCCACAAGCTAGAAGCTTTCCAACAAACCTAACACTGCCTGATAACACCAGCAAATATTCGTGCACCCTTTTTATTGAAATATATCCCATCCCTGTAGAGACAGTCTTCTGTTAGCAAGCACTCACCACGCTGAAAAAGATTCTACTCCTGTGAGCCTTGCACAATCTCTCCAAGTAAAATTGATTGACAAGGCTCTTAACATGTACTCCTTCCTATCATGTCTGGGCAGAATTGCAGACACTTTCAAATTAAACTCTAACTCAACTTTTATTCAACCTTGTTCTGTACTTAAGTAAATTCTCAGATCTAATACTTTTGATGTCATTAAATTGAATCGTCATTTGATGCCAATGAAACGACGTCATATTTTTGTCCATTCAAAGAGGACAATCTGCTCTACAATATAATCAACTTTTGCCCATGGCAGACATAACTAACACGGAAGTTATATAAAGGGAACTCGGAGATATTTAATACTTGACACTAAAAAATATATATCCCGTTATATCTGTGTTGGGAGATAAGTTAGGGTTATAAACTGAAATTGAAATTTTATTTAAATTAAAAGAAATCATGACTCAGACCAGAGCAGCAAAACAAAAGGCTCAAGCTAATGGAAGTGCTGTGGCTCTGAGGAGAACTGAGGGGGGCAGTTGCCTTCTGAATCACAGCCTTCTAAAATGCACAGCTTGCATGATGTTTGTGGAGCATTCAGGTACGGGACATGATATTGCCATGGGGGATGTCTTTGTGTGTGTGTGTGTGTGTGTGCGATGCAAGGAGTGTATCAAAATCAGACAACAACTCAGCGTTCTTATGGGCCTATATGAGATCTTGAAGGACAGGGTGGATGCCCTCGAAGGAACTAAATTGAGGGGCCCATCATAGTTAAAGAAGCACCAGGATCATTTAGACAAGACTTCAGTTACAGCTCGGACACAGCATGGTTTTGTGAAGGGGAAGTCTTGCCTGACCAATTTGATTGGATACTATGATGCAGTCACAAAGGAACTGGATGCAGGGAATAACTTTGATATTATATACTTGGATCTTAGAAAGGCTTTTGATACTGTTGCACATGGAAGACTGCTGCACAAATTGGAGCAGTGTGACATTGGAGGCAAATTGCTGCTGTGGATAAAGGGGTGGCTGAGGGGGAGAAGACAGAGAGTGGTAATCAATGGACACTGCTCGTCGTGGACTAATGTTATTAGTGGAGTCCCTCAGGGCTCAGTGTTGGGTCCATTATTGTTTTCTGTATTCATAAATGATATTGATGATGGTATATCAAGCTTAATGTCGAAGTTTGCAGACGATACAAAAGGTAGGCAGGGTTGTCAAGGACACTACACTGCTGCAACAGGATCTGGAAAGGTTGAGCAGATGGGCTGAGAGGTGGCAAATGAAGTTTAACATTGACAAATGTAAAGTACTACACATGGGAAACAGCAACCCCAGAGCAACGTATCAACTCTGTGGTACTACACTGACAGTGGTGGAGAATGAAAGGGATCTGGGGGTGGTTGTGCAGGCAGATATGAAGTTCTCTTAGCAGTGCAGACGGGCTGCAAGAGTAGCTTATGGTGTATTGTCAGTGATATATATAGGAATTTTTCTAGCAGGGATAAGGAGGTGATTATTCCCTTGTATAAGGCAATGGTCAGGCCACACCTAGAATGCTGTATACAGGTCTGGAGGCCTCATTTCAAGAAGGATGTAGAGCTGCTGGAACGAGTACAGAGAAGAGCAACAAGATTAGTGAATGGGAAAAAGGGGTGCTCTTACGAAGAAAGGCTTAAGTTTTGCAAATTACAGTGTCTGGAGACTAGGCACCAGCGAGGTGATCTGATAGAGGTGTATAAAGCCTTGAATGGTTTGAGCATGCTCAATGCTGATGGGATTCTTCCTCTCACTCAGAATAATCACCTGAGAGGGCATAAATTCAAATTGAGGAAAGACAGATGTAGGATAGACGTGCGGAAATTTGCCTTTAGCCAGCGGTTGGTTGGTTGGTGGAACAGACTTCCATCCCTTGTCGTGGAAGTTGATAGCCTAAATAAGTTTAAGGCTCAGCTGGACAGGTATTTTGAACAAACAGAGGGGTGAAGTGGAAGTGGGGTTTTTTTTTTTTTTTTTTTTTTTGGCTGATGCTGCATAAGCTTGCTTTCTTGCATCAAATGCCTCTACTAATGCTAATACCCTGGTCCTATTCCACCAATCCTTTTTGTACAATAAATTTTCTGTTTCCCTGACAATAAAGTGACCAAGAATAGCCACCTTCTGTGGGACCACCACACCCTGACTTGGGGGGGGGAGCTGTTAGTTCTAGTTAGTTAGTTTTTAGGAGCATTAGCAACTAAGGCCATATTGCTCCAAGATATGCGTTGGTCATTCCCTGACCTTTCCACATCCTCCGTATTTGGTGGTGACGGGCTCGAACCCCGGTCTAATCAAGCAGCCTGTGCTATGCACTGCTGCTCCTTCCCACCTGGCTACGGAGGCGCCTCAGGGGGAAGCTGCTCTGCTGCCTAATGCACAGGTGCAAGTTATGGTGATGAGGTGCGTGCGTAGCCGAGAGTGTTTTGGAGCTCCCATCTTAATTTCTTTGAGGGCATCTACTCTGTTCCTCAAGCTCTCAAAATGCCCGTCAGAACACTAAATTGATACCTAATTTCCTCACAATCTTTACATCAAACACACACAATTTGTTATGGCAGGATCATGTCTCATTCCAGAGAGAGATCCACAAAACATCAAAAAAGTAGCACATCCTGTGAGGCCATGATTTGGAGAACCATCCCTCACAGTTCTCCTCGGAGTCACAGCACTCTCACTACTTTAGCTCTTTAATTACACATAAGTTATAAATTAATCTTACTACCATACAATCAATGCAAAATGCACAATCTTCATTTTCTTGTCTAATACTGTGTGTATATATGATATTAGACTATTATTTTGTATTATTATCATTATTATTATTATATTAAATGCACAAACTTTTCTTTGTTAATCTGCCATGTGTAATTTGGCAAATTCCAACTTCATAAAAGTTCACTGAACGGAACCCCTACATAAATTGAGAAGTGGGTGTAATCACCACCCACAACTGGGTGCAAATACCAAAGCTAAAGAGACCCACCTTCACAGCTGGATGAAGATGAGAAGTAGAAATACTGTATAGACTACATCAAGTGTGGCATAGCATAAAGTGACTCATGTTCAGGCCTTAGGCAGAGGGGTCAGAGACAGTCTCCTAGGAAGACAGTGAATCAAGTGGTGCTGTCCCCAGCAGGGCTTCCACAAGGGAAGGGCAAGACCATCCAGCACAATCAACTGGAAGTGCTTCCTGTGCAAATGCACTAGCAACCAACTAGGAAGGAAGAAAAAGCCAATATATGAAGTGGAGCATCGAAATGAATACATTCATCATACGACGAAGTAACAAAGCTAGAGACAGATGAGAGCGTATTGGATGAAACCACACACCACCAAGTGGTTGAAATGGTTTCTGATTGTTCAGGTCACTGAACAGCAAAGTGCACTAAAGATGGGCCATTGTCATGGAGACCCTGATAGCTCCTGCATTCTTGGAAAAAATCAAGCGGGATGTGAGCAACCAACCACAAAGAACAAAGAATATAGACACTGAACCAGAACTTGAGGAGGAACATAGCATATAGTGTTGATTGTCAGGCAGCTCCACCCCACCCCCAAGTCTGCAACTGGAGGAGAAACAGCAAGTACAAAAACTACAACTGTTGTGGATTGACCAATTAAATTTATTAATCTTATTAAATTTCATTGTTGATAAATGAAATTGAATTTAAATGGAACTGTGTCCCAGACTAGAGCAGCAAAACAATGGGCACAAAGTAGCAGGACTGCTGTGGCATGGGGGTGAACCAAAGGGGAGCAATTCGCCAATGCATAGCAGTATAAAAAAAATTTGCAACTTGTGAAATGTATGTGGACTTTCTGGAACAGGACATGATCTAGCCAAGGAGAACGTCTTTGAATGCGTTAGGTGCAGAGACCGTGAAGAAATTAGGAGCCAACTGTGTTCTGAAGGTCGTCTATGAGAGTTTGAAGAGTACAGTAGATATCCTTGAAGGAATTAAAATGAGGCTTCATCAAGTTCTCAGCTGCCCAACTCAGTGCCAGAGTTTACTCTTCTACAACAGGCAACACAGTGGCAACCTTCAGGACAGAATGCACTGGTCCCACAGGAGCTAGTTATTGTCGGTGACTGTTGTCAGATAAACGGGAAATATATTGTGCAGAAAGGATAGGTGGAACAGGACAAGGGCATGTCTCCCAGGGCCAAAAGTTGATGACATTGTAGAGTAGATATCATCTTTTAAGGGCACAAAAGGTGATATTGTTGTACAAGTTGGCACTAATGAAATTAAGAGTAGGAGATTGGTGGACTTATTTAACAAGTGCAGGTCAGTGTTGATAAAAAAGTCTCGAGTTACGGTTAAAATTGACAGTGTTTGCTATTCTGCCCAGACACGATAGGAGGGAGTATATGAAGAGAGCCTTGTTAATTAATTTTGGCCCTGGAGAGATGGTGCAAGGCTCATGGGATAGAATTTTTCTCAGCGTGGCCTGTGCTTGTTAACAGAACAGACTGCATCTACAGGGATGAGATATGCTTAAATAGAAAGGTTGCAAGAATATTTGCTGATGCTATCGAGGCAGTGATACGTGGGCTGGAAAATTGTTGCCTTTGGGGAAATCACAGACTAATAGATAACCAGTAGTCGTAGGCAGAGGTGGAAGTAATTCTTGCACTGATTCTACTGGAATGAGTAGCAGCTTGGAAAGCGAGGTACTAGGGATTTCAAGGGCTACTGGGAGTCATCATGATGTTGTTGTTATGGAAGCTTAATGGCACATAAGCTGCTAAGGCTATAATAATGTGCCTATTCATTTATTATATTAAAAGATGAGTTTTCCATAAAGTCAGAAGAAAATCTGAAATAAGAAATAACTAAAAAGCCCAGTTTGCCTGAGGAAGTCAAAAAATTCAGAAATATTTGCCTTATCACCAATGAGATTTTCAAGAGTTATTGGTTTATGAAGATTAACCAGTGAGATCAAGGATGAAGTTCTGTCTTGTTTATAGTAGGGACAACCAATAAGAATATGTTTAACAGTCAAACTGTTAGAACAATGTGTACACTGTGGTGAATCATCTCCTGTGAGTAAATGAAGGTGGGTCAAATGGGTATTGACCTATTCTTGCCCTTGAAAGGACTACTTCTTCCCGTCTCGATGTATGGAAACTGGACCACCAAATTTTCGGATCATGTTTAAACTGAAAGAGTTTATTATTAGTCTGAGAGTGCCAGGGTGCTGTCCATTGTGATAGGCAAGCCGCATGTACGGTTAGTGCAGTCTGATGTTGGAACAGGGATATTGATTAAATCTAAGGTAGTTGGATTTTTTGCAGCTTTATCGGCCAGCTCATTGCCTAAAATACCGGAATGTGCTGGAATCCAATAAAAAGTGACCAGTTGGTTGCGTTCTTTAATTTGTAGTAATAAGCTTCTGATTTCATCTAGAATAGGGTGAACTTTATCTGAGGAATTACATAACGACGACATAATTGAGCTGAGGGAATCAGTGTAAATAACAGATTTTAAGGAACAATCAGAATAGAGATTTTCTAAAGCTAGTTTGATTGCATATAATTCAGCAAAAAATATCCTAAATTCTGGTGGAAGGGATACTGATTCAATTGTATTCGGAAACACTGCAGCTGCTCCAACATTTGAATTAGATTTAAAGCCATCTGTATAAATTGGGGAGAAATCAATATATCTTTGAGTGTGAACTGCATGAAGTTGTTTGACGTTTGCTGCTTGTGAAGTATTCTTTCTCCATTGACAGATGTAAGTGTCACATATTTGATATTTATTACTTAAAACAGTCCCAGCCAACCAATTATTATTATCATTAGCCATATGGTGCCAAGGAAGCCTGAGGCTTATGCTGCCCCAGCCAAAAAAAATTTCTGAACTACCCCGAGAGAGAGAGAGAGAGAGCAATAAAAGGGAATCACTAAGGAAGAGAAGAATGATGATTGATAATGGCAACCCTGCTGTCAGTTACACATAATTTAGCAGTACTCTCATATACTCCCTCTCCTGTTTGCCCCAGGAAAGGGAAAAAACCTGCCATGACCAAAAAAGATTGATATGAACAAATTGAAAAATAATCAAATTATATAAAAAATAAAATATACATACAGTAATACCCCGAAGTTACGCGATAGGTGGGTCCGACGAAAATCGTGTAAGTCGAATTCGCGTAAGTCGGGGTACAACTTTGCATATAAATACATATAAATTTTGCTTAATTGGGACCAAGGACTAACAAAAACAGTAGTTTAGAAGAAAAATATTAATAAAATTGCAGTTCTTTATACATATTAATACAAAATATGTATTAAAAAAACAAATGACTTACGTTAAAAAGTTATTTCGATGTCGATGGCTTCATAAAATCTAACAAATTCGTCTGACGACACAGCGCGTTCTTTTTTTTCACGCAGAATTTCTTCGTAGCAAGCTAATAATTTTTTTTATTCCTTGCTTTGTAGCTATAATGCGTTCTTCGTTCCATGTGCTTTTCGCCGTTGCTTCATTTAGGCCTGTAGCACGTGCAATATCACATGGTCTTTCATTTCGCTCAAAGCGTTTCACAATTTCATATTTTTTCTCTATCGACAGAGGCGGACTGGCCATAAGCCTTACCGGGGAAACCCCGGTGGGCCAGTGTGATTTTGGCCATAAACCATAGTATGAGGCCACTATAAATTTTCCCGGGTAAGAATTTTTGACCCAGTCCGCCTCTGTTTATCGATAATTGCTTTTCTTTTTCTCTCTGAATCTGCAGTGTCTTCACCAGGACGCTTCCTTTTCACACCTTTTAATTAAGTATTTTACTCATTTTTAGGGAATAAAGCACAATTACAAAACGAGGAGGCACGCTTGATACACATAAACAAAGCTGCTCGCATGTAGCAACTGAATAAACAACACCATAAAGGCAGAGATACGCTATAACACCTCACATTTCTAGGGGTTACTACCATAAAACAATAAAAATCCAGTTGCGTTTCTGCTAGTGAAATCTGTTATAAACTGGTAGTAAACTCGATCTAATTGCATTTGCGATTATACCGATAGCTGGAATTGTGTTGGTTTTTACGTTATATTATGGTGAAATGTGTTTCCCCTTCACTGATATAAAAAACATAAAAGCAGCAAAGTTGAAATTTTGTTCATCTTTCGCTCTCATTCTCCGCCGTCGCACCGTATATCGATAACATATGAAAAACGACCTTGAAGATAGTGGGCGGCAGCGTTGCCAAACGAAAAAATCAAGAACCGCGTAACTCCGAGTTCGCGTAAGTCGGCGTAGCGTAAGTCGGGGTATTACTGTATAATTAAATTTCAGACAAAGTTCAAACTTCATTGAAAAAATCTGCATCTGTTCACAGTCTGTTGGAAAGCCAGCAGCACCAGGAGCTGAAATACCAGCACAAGGAGCTGGAGTTGCAGTGGATATAGCAGACTCAAGCCGCCACGATTTCACAGAATTCTAGGTAATTCGGCATACACCATACCGCATTACAAATCCAAGGCTTCCAGATGCAGAAGTCTTCCGCCTAAGAAATATTGCAATTGCAAAAGCTTGGAAAGCCAAGAAGTTCTCCTGTTTATCAACTAGAATTGTCTCGCAGCCTTCTGCCATAAGATTGAGATTACTAACCTGAGATACCAATTCGATTCGTAGATCGCAGTACTCCTCACAGTTGTATATAACATGTTCCCATGATTATCTTTCACCACAATGGCAACTAGATATTTCATTAATTCCTAAATCATGCAACTTTGCATTAATCGAACCATGACCAGTTAATAAGCATAGCTTGTAAGTTTGGGGCAAACCATTTGAATTTTATTGAGGCTGCATTTCTTAAATCTGGGAAAAATTTTTGTGTAATCTGCCCTTTATCACAAACACTCCAACGCTCTTGCCAGACTTTTACTAAAGCATCCAAGATTCTTGTCTTTTCCTTCCTGGGATCTGCCAAAATGTCCACCTGTATATTCAGAAAAGAACAGAGAATGCCACGACGGATGAAGTAAGCCAATGCACAATACAATAAATGCAGATCAATAGGCAATTTTCCAGTCACAATCTGCAAAGCTGGGGTCGACACAGTTCTGCATGCCATGCACATCCTAAGGAGCATTACACTTTGAATGGAACTGAGCTTTCTAGTAAATACTTTTCCACTTACATGTTCAAACCAAATTGGTGCACCATACGTTACCATGGGGACAAATACACATTCATATAGCAAGTTCAGCGCCTTACCTTTTATTCGCCAGCCAACTCTAGTGATTCGAGTAATCATCACAATAAATTTCCACACCTTTTCTGATAGATAAGTAACATGTGAGTTGAAAGTCAAAAAAGATCCATCAAACATAATGCCTAGATATTTTAATTGCCTTGCTGATTTTAGGCTCAACCCATTCATTCTAACAACTGGGGGTCTCTACTCGAAAATTGATCTTTAAAGACCATTGCCCTTGTTTTGGCTCCTGATACAGTCAGTTTATGTAACCTACACCAGTTATCAAAACTTGCTGTGACCTGTTTCTAGTTGCATCCGTGTATTTCCTTCAATAAGCAACACAAGATCATCGGCATATGCCACCATCTCTACATGCTTGAAGTCCCTACGCAACCAGTCCTCCAAAACTAGGTTCCACATTAGTGGTCCAAAAACTGATCCTTGTGGGCATCCCCTGGTCACCTCTCGTACAACAGAATCAACCGACGACTTAAAAGTCACTGTACGGTGTGTGAAGTAGTCCTTTACCATACTAAAGATCTTAGTTGAACAGCATGCAACAGCATCATAAGAACGCTGCTCCATTGAATGGAGTCAAAAGCTCCCTCAAAGTCAATAAAGATTCCAAGGACATACTGTTCGAGCCTAATATATAGTTTTGCAATGCCCAAAGCACATCTTCTGTTCCACGACCTGGAGGAAAATCATATTGTCTGCCAGACCAGCCTAAGTTCTTTTCAGTATAGTTAGTAATCCGTCTTGCCAGCATCCTTTCAAACACCTTTCCCAATCCAGGGAGGAGGGCAATAGGTCGATAAGATCGTGGATCATTCTTTGGCCTAGATGGTCCCTTCAGTATCAGCTTTCATAGGGCATCCTTCCATGGTGATGGAAAGGCCAAGTCACGCAGGCAGCTATTAAAAGCTTCAAAAAGAATCCCTGGTATCAATCGATGAGCCCGTTTAATAAACCCCCCTTCAATGAGGTCCATCCCTGGGCATTTATTGTTCCTTATGCGTTGTACTGCATCATAGTGTTCAATCAGGCTAAAGGGATCCTCGTCATGTACCCCAGAGTAAGCGTGATTAAGCCTTTTCATCAACATCTGTTCCTCACCGTCTTGCTCAGAGATAGTATCTCCAATCAGATGATCCAAAATCGCAGACATACTTTCTCTCCAACTCGTACTTTCCTGGTCAACACCTCCAATAAAGTATGCTGCATCTCCATTATATATTTTAGTCTTGTCAGTACATAGCTTATATATAATTCTCCATGGGTTCTCATTGCCCACTGTTCTAACCAACTTTCTCCAGGCAGTTAATTTTGATTTAGATGTCATACGCACGTATGAACTCCGTATCCTCTGATACTCTACTTTAAGTACATTAACTTTCTCCTACCCATTGTTACGCTTACTTCTTTGGTCCCTTTTCCGCGCTTTATGAACCTGCTTCCGAAGTTGGCTTAACTCACCAGACCACCATTTAACTGGAATCCTATTACAGTTCTTTTGCTTCATAGATGTGCTGGAAGCCTCAAAGGTAAGTATCACAGGTTGAAAGAGGAGGAGGAGGAGCCCATGGTGGTTGAGTATAAGAAACAAACCTACTATGCCAGGTTTGTTTCTGCATAGGTTTTCTAATGGTGGGTTGAAAAGGTATGACTGAATGGGATGAGAGGCACAACTTTGTATCTTGACAGCATATTTCAGCAACAGTGTTTTCCTGCGTAAAGTTAGTGGGGGCTCGTGAGCATCAATGTAGAGACTATGTGCTGGTGACGTTCTGAATGCACCAATTGCAATTCTCAAAGAATCATAGATGGGAGCACCATAATCGAGATGGGATCTGATTAATGCCCTGTATAACCGAAGCAGGAAGGTACAATCTGCACCCCACGTTTGGGCAGATAAAGCTCTGAGTATGTTTAACTTTTTCAGACAGGAAGTCCGTATATTTTTAATATGATCTAGGAAATTTAACTTATTGTCAAGGGTTAATCCCAGAAATCTGATGTTGCTGGTGACCGGGACGGAGATGTTAGAAATTTGAAGTTCAGGATCTGGATGAAGTTTGCATTGTCTACAAAAACGGATAGCAACTGTTTTCTGCTGGGAGAGTCGATAGCCATTGAGGCTTGCCCATTGTTGTATTTTATTAAGTGATATCTGAAGCTGTCTTTCAATAGATCTCATGTTTTGAGAGATGGAAAGGTCATCTGCATAAAGGTAAGTCTCAACTGTATTTGGAAGCTACTTAGTGATAGAATCTATTCTAAGAGCAAAAAAGAGTGGCACTCAGAACTGATCCCTGTGGAACACCTTCCTGGATGAAAGTTGTGGAAATGGCATGTTGGTATTGAACTTGAAATGATCCAGTATGAAGAAAATTCTGAACAAATATAGGAAGGTTGGCTTGTAGTCCGAGAAAGTAAAGATCACTAAGTATACCATACTGCCAGGTGGTATCAAAAGCCTTCTCTAAAGAAACCATTACTAGATGTTCATGTTTGACAAAAGCATTACAGATGGCAAATTCAGCCTTGACCATAAGATCTAACCATGCCCTGTTTTGATGAAAGCCATATTGATTATGGCTCATTAGCTGTTCAGACTCAGTAATCCAGACAAATCTTCGGTGGATAATTTTCTCAAGGATTTTGCTGAGGCAGCTTGAGAGAGAGATATGGGTTTATAGCTATAGGGGTTGGATGGATCTTTTCCAGGCTTCAGGAATGCCAAAACTGTAGAGTGATGCCAAGAAGCTGGAAAAACATTTTCTAAAAATATACGATTGTAAAAGACCAGGAGGAGGAGGCGCAAAGCTTTGTCATCAAGATGTTGTAACATGACATAATAAATCCCATCTGGCCCGGCAACACCATCGTGGGCTGTTCTAATGACATGTAACAGTTCAGAATATTGCAGAGGTTTGTTATATGGGAGAAGGTGGACAGTTTGAAAATTAATAGCATGCTTTTCTTTATTGTTTTTAATTTGTTGGAATGAGGTAGTATAGGCTGCTGTTGCTGAGATTTCTGCAAAAGTATTGCCCAAAGCATTAGTTATATCTACGGGATTAGATAGAGAGGATTGGAGAAGGTATGGTAGGAAACTTACCAAACAGCTGTCTAATTTTATTCCATATTATTTTGGGATCAGTGTCTGTGAAAATTGGATGCAAAATGGCTCCAGGATTCTTTCTTGACTTGCTTTTGTATGAAGCGTGCTTTTGCCCTTAATTTCTTATAATTAACGAGATTGACTGTGCTCAGTCATTGCTGAAACAAATTCCAGGCTTTATTTTCTCTCTCTCTTTGCTTTGGTGCATTTCTCATTCCACCAGCAATTATAATGCTTTCGGCCTGGTGGATTTGATAGTGGTATTGTCTTTAGCCACATTTAGATGCAATGTGATACAATCTGTCACATTATCAATATGTTGGCGGCAGATTTTTTCCTCACCAAGGGTGATTGATGACTGAAATTTGCCCAATCTGCTCAGACAAATTTCCATTTTCTGCAGTATTGAGTTGAAGGAGTCTGTGCTATCAAAAAGTTGCATACTATTGGGAAGTGGTCACTGCCCATGGGATCATTTATTACATACCACTCTATGGTCGGGACCAGTACTAGTGAACAAATTGAGAGATCTATTGGTGAGGTGTGTCCTGTTGGGAGCTGTACGTGTGTCGGTGCATCAGTATTGGGTATAGTGAGATTTAGTGCCTCTAAAAAGCTTTCAATTTAGGAAAGCCCCATAAGGGGAGGGGGGTGCCCGTTAAAGTCCCCTAATATATACAGAGAGGTAGAGGTATCTGTTTAAAGAGATCTTCAAGATCTTTTAAAGAGTATGTATGGTTTGGCGGTAGGTAGATCAAGACAAGTGTTATTGCACTGTGGAGAGTTATACGAACAGCAACAGCTTCTATTTCAGTTTGAAGTGGGATATGTTTAGTTGGGATCTTAGAATTTACTAGGATTGCTACACCACCATGGGCAGCATTAGCTGTATTTCGATCTCTTCGATAAAGGCAATAGTTCTTTATCTAAGGAGAAATTTGTGAGGTTAACAGAAGGCAACTGGAGAATATCGGTTAATTAGGTATCAAATATTATCAGTGTTGCAACAAAAACCTCTGCAATTCCATTGTAAGATGGTGTAGTTCATTTAGGTTTAGCTGAGGATGATTCGTCTGACTGTTTTTTGTTTGAGGAGCATTTTTTTTCAGTTTTTTTTTTGGAAAGGTGGGGCGTACAGTATCCATAGTGTTATTTGCATGAAGTTCTAGTATGGGTTCCTCATGATCTGGGTGTACATCTATTTCCACACTATTGGTGAATGATTCAGGTTTCTTATTGTCTTTAGTAGTTTTTAATTTTTCTTTGTCATGCGGGACTGTCAGAGTATCAGTTGGGATACTGATTGGGATGTTGGTCGATTCACTGGTTTTAGTTTGATGTGTGTCTTTTCCAGAGTTCGATAATGTATTTTTACCCAGTTAGTTAGAGATGTGCTGGGAGGTACTGATACACCGGTTTGAACTGCTGTTGAATGAAAGCTTCGAGTGTGAGAAGCATATGAACGACTGGGCATGGTCAACATAACCTGTCTATGTGCCTCAGGGTATGTGACTTTGTGCTCTAAAAAATTTTATATTTTTGGATTTTCTTCCCTGTTTTCCACATTTCACAAGATTTGGAAAAGGCTGGGTGACTTTCTTTGCAGTTGGGGCAAATGGAACTCGAGGCTGAACAGTCTGCTTGTGTATGCTCCTTGGAACCACAAACAGGACAGATGGCATCACCTCTGCATGCTTGTTGGGAGTGTCCATATTTTTGGAATTTAAAACAACAAATGGGATTAGGAATATAAAGCCGAATTCGGCAGTTTAAATATCCAGCTTTTACTGGGGATGGCAAATCTGGGGTGCTGAAAGTTAAAATGATTGATCTAGTTGGGACGAGATTTCCATCGTTTTTAGTCATCATGCATTTGGCACAGATTACTTTTTAATTACTCAGTTCTTGAACTAATTCCTCTTCAGATATTGTAAGTAGATCCCATTCTGTTATGATGCCTTTCGAGGAATTTAAGGTGTTATGTGGAGTAATAGATACTGGGAGCCCACTGAATGTCTGTTTTGAGCAGCCACTCGGAATGTTTGGAGTTGGATGTTTCAATAAGTAGGTCTCTGGATTGCAGTCGTTTAACCATTTTTGGTGTTCCAGCAATGGATTCCAAATATCTTTGGACGATGAATAGTGATAATTTGCCGACAGGCTGGTTGGTGAGAAAGTGTATCACCAGAAAGTTTGGCATCTCGTTGCACTACACTTCTCTTTGGCGCCTTTTTGGTTGATTCAAGTCATCATCATTGGGTTTGTCCAGCCTTGAGTTTGAAGGCTCTAGAGGTGGATAGTCATTTATATCTATGGTTACTCCTTTTTGCCCTGGAGGATAACTCCCCCCCCCCAAATTCCTGGCCCCGCCACAGGAAGGCAGGAGCAGTGCCGCTCGGAGGCCATGGGCTTGAAGTGTTAGTTGATTAGTAAAACTAGAAATATAGGAAAAAGAAAGGTGTGTTTCCTTTCTGTGTGTTCTAACTTGTGGCTTTCAAGTATAGAACCACTTTACTTCATTACAAGTTTTAAAGAAAGACTGTTGATAGCAATGTAGGAATTTAAAAGGAAATAACTTCAATCACTTAACAAGAGCACTCTATATGAATATTGCTTGGCCTCGAAATACACTTGCCACCCAGGGCCCAGTCATCATAGAACATAGGTTGTGTTAGGGTAACTAATAGTAAGAACAGGTGCAAGTATTTGAATGTACACCCATAAGAGTATAGTAAATAAATTTGATGAAATTGAAGTGCTGGTTAAGACATCAAAGGCAGATATTGTTGGGAAATCAGAGACAAGGTTTCACACAGAAATAAGGAATGCAAAATTGGAATATGGGGAGTGCAATGTGTACAGAAAGGATAGGAAGGGAGGAAGGTTTCTTAACTATGCTGTTAGTTAAGAAACACAAAATCTAAGGAAGTGCATTAGGTTGACAGTGCAATGTTGAGTATGGTGTGACGTAAGCATTGGGAAAGCAAATATGAGAGTAGGAGTGTGTTATAGGTCTAATGACTCTGATGAGTACAATGAACAACTATACACATAAATAGAGTGGACCAGTAAATCAGAATGTCTTCTAAGAGGGGATTTTAACTTCCCAGATATTGACTGGGACTTCTGGGTTGATCACTCGCACACTAGCAAGGCGTTTGTGGATTTATTGGATGATTGTTTTCTACAGCAGCATGTTTAAGAGCCAACCAGGGAGAGTAATACTCTTTGATGTGATTATCACAGTGTACTGATGTGGGATTTACTTAAAAATGTAACTACCATCAGAAGGAAGGGTTTTTGCTTTCGTAAAGATGACTACAGTGGCCTGAGACAGTTTTTTTAATTCTACACAGTGGGACCAACTGATGATGTCACCAACAGTAAATTCTAAATGGGAAGCATTGAAGGAAGTAATCTTGGAAGCTATTAGGGTTTTTCTTCCAACTAAGAAATACTGTTGAATTTAGGCCTATATGGATGTTAGATGAACTTATGAGACTCACAGAGAAGAAAAATGCATGTAATGCATACAAATTATCAGGCAACAGAGATATATGTTATATATAAGCTAGTCAATCAAGTCACAAAGGAGGTTAGTCAAGCAAAGGCAGATTACAAGAAATCTTTGGCAAAGGATGCAAAGAAAGCTGTTGTTGTTGTTGTTGTTATTTGGTTTCTAGGAACATTGGCAACTAAGGCCATATTGCTCCGGGATATGCGGTGGTCATTCCCTGACCTTTCTGCATCCTCCATATTTGGTGGTGGCAAAGAAAGCAATGGCTTCTTTACTTAACTCTAGAAAGAAGGGGATGAATCATATTGGCCCACTTGATATTGATGGTTTGACTCTTGATGATCCTGCTCAGAAAGCTGATGAACTGAATGAGTATTTTGCATCCACATTCACACAAGAGGAATTCTGCAGGGAAGTTGAGGATAGAAGCTTATTAAACTCTAACAGGGAGTTAAATGATTTTGTAATAACTGAGAGAAAAGCGGAGGGGAAATTATTGAAGTTAAACATAATGAAGGCACCTAGAGTGGATGGGATCTATCTAGTTATATTAAAGGAAGTGGCAAAGGAAGTAAGCAAACCCTTAGCCATAATTATGAGAGCATATTGGGACTCACGGGAGGTCCCCAAGGACTGGAGATGTGCAAATGTATTCCCAATTCACAAAGAGGGATCAAAGGGTGACATGAGAAATTACAGAGCTATTAGTTTAACATCTACTCCAGGGAAAATAATGGAGTTGCTGGTTAAAGAAGCATTGCAGGATCATATAGATAAGACTGTAGTAATAATTCAGACACAGCATGGAAAGTCTTGTCTGATCAATTTGATTGGACATACATACTATGATGTAGTAAGTAGTCACAAAGGAATTGGATGCAAAATATAATTTTGATATTGTATACTTGGATTTCAGGTAAGTTTTTGATACTGTTGCACATGGAAGACTACTGTACAAATTGAAGCAGTATGGTATTAAGGGCAAGTTGCTGCAATGGATAAAAGGGTGGTTGAGTGGGAGAAGACAGTGATAATGAATGGATGCTGTTCTTCATGGAATAATGTTATTAGTGGAGTCCACCAGGGTTCGGTGTTGAACCCACTGTTGTTTTGTATATTTATAAATGATATTGATGAAGGTCTATCAGGTTTAATGTCCAAGTTTGCAGATGATACAAAGGTTGGCAGTGTTGTTAATGACAGTATGCTACTGCAACAGGATCTAAAAAATTTGGGCAGATGTGGAGAAGTGGCAACTGAAATTTAACATTGATAAATGCAAAATACTGCATATGGATAGCAATAATCCCAGAAAAATACAACTGTGTGGTACTACACTCGTTGTAGTGGAGAATGAAAAAGACCTGAGGTAATTGTGCAGTCTGTGGTTTTTTTTTTTTTTTTTTTTAAGGAGCATTAGCAACTAAGGCCATATTGCTCCGGGATATGCGGTGGTCATTCCCTGACCTTTCCGCGTCCTCCGTATATGGTGGCGACGGGCTCGAACCCGGGTCTAATCAAGAAGCGTGTGCTACGCACTGCTGCTCCTTCCCACCTGGCTACGGAGGCGCCTTGTGCAGTCTGACAAGTGGTAGCTTCCCCCCCAAGACTGAAGGATTCACACTTGTCATCCAGATTAGGTAATCAACACCACCAGGAACTACAGGAAATACATCACAGTATGGAGTGATATATGACATATCTACGATGCCACTTGGCCCTAGAAACAATCCAGCACACCACTGCAGGATGCAGGATGATCACTCAGGCGGAGTACACTCACAGACACCACCACCAGGTCACTAGGATAATACATCAGAAACAAGTGCAAAAATACCAGCTGATCACAGAAAGTGTACTATATGACAAGTATGAAGCTCATGCCGTACTAGTGACCCTTACAAAATTTATTGGGACCATTCCATAATAATGACAAAATAATCCAACACAACAGACCAGACTCATCAACAAGAAGGAAATTGCTACCTAACTGATCGACATAATGGCACCTACCACTAGCACCCTCCAGAAAACCTATGAGGAAAAATCAGTAAATACTCAAACCTAAGACAAGAAGGATGTCAAAGAAATGTGGCATATAGAACAAGTAATGACCATTTTGATCACAGTGTCAACCACTGGCATAGTGCCAAAGTGCCTTCATAAGAATGTAGTAGTAATAAGCCTTCCAGAGAACACTTACATGGAACTCCAGAGAGTCATGGTCCTGGAGAGTAAGAGAGCTCCTCAAACAACAGTAATAATAATAATAATAGTAACCGGACACAACCAACCACCCCACGTACTTGGTAGCAGCACCGGCACAGGGCAGAAAACATCCTATAAAGGAGAAAAAGTTTTAACAACAATAATAATAATAACGAAGAACCTGATAGCTCCTGGAATCTTGGAAAAAATCAAGCAGGACATGAGCGATCAACTACAAAGGATAAAGAATATGGAACCAGAGGAGGAAGAGCAAGAAGAAATACAACCCACAGCAGCTGAAGAGGAAAGAGATGAGGTCATGATGTCCAGAATAGAGGATGAGTGGAAGAAGGCCCTAACAGAATTCGAAGGAATGGACCCCACAAAGACTCGCGTGATCAGAGGCCAAATTGAACCTTGTTGAGAGTCACAGACCACCTCAATCAGCAAATAATACCGCATTACCCCGACAACAATGGTGCAACACTGGAGGCCATCCAC
This sequence comes from Mastigoproctus giganteus, assembly GCF_048544385.1. NCBI lineage: Eukaryota > Metazoa > Arthropoda > Arachnida > Uropygi > Thelyphonidae > Mastigoproctus > Mastigoproctus giganteus. The sequence continues at coordinate 124,397,689 of NC_143587.1, read as the reverse complement.
ACAGCCATGTATTGTGCTGCTGTAGCAGCCACAAGGATTAAAGAGAAGCGGTTAAAAGAGAAAAGATTAAAAGAGAGAGAGACCAGCAGCAGAAGAACCGAAAACAGAAGGAACCAGCAGCTTGGGAAAGAAGACTTAATTCTTCTATTTTCAGCAGAAAATAGAAGAATTAAGAGTCAAGGTAGGCCAATTGAACCCAGTACCAACAGGGCAATAGGAGTAAGAAATTAATTGGAAAAGTGAAGAGCATCCTCAAGAGAGACAACGTCCACAACAAACATGAGACAAAAAAAAAAACAAAACAGAGAATAGGAGAGTACTAGGAGACATTGAAGCAGAACCCCCTTGCACTCAGCAAGAGACTGTGCCAACACAAAGAGAGCTCCCAGAGGAAAATAAACAACCGAATCTCTGATGAGGACCAAAGAGGCTTCTACAGGAGTCCCGGAGAAGATGGGAATGGACCACATGAGCAGAAGACGATTGAGGAGTTCTGGGGAAACATATGGAGTAGGGAAGTAAGACATAACAGCCAAGCCTCCTGAATAGAACTAGAACGCAAGAAAATGAAGGACGTACAAGAAATGAGAGAGTGGGAGATTCGGAAAGAAGAAATAAAACAGATGATCAAGAACTCTCACAACTGGTGAACTCCAGGAATAGATAACGTCCACAACTACTGATACAAGAAGCTTACTTGCACACACAAGCACCAGGCAGAGCAGTTCACCCGAATGATAAGGCACCCAGAGACAATCCCGAAGTTTCTCACTCAAGGATTCACATATCTGAAGCCTAAAGGCGAAGAAATAAGAAACCTGGTGAAATCACCTGCTGGTTGGTTGGTTATTTGATTTTTAGGAGCATTAGCAACTAAGGCCATATTGCTCCGGGATATGCGGTGGTCATTCCCTGACCTTTCCGCATCCTCCGTATTTGGTGGTGATGGGCTGGAACCCTGGTCTAATCAAGAAGCGTGTGCTACGCACTGCTGCTCCTTCCCCCCCTGGCTACAGAGGCGCCTGCCAATCACCTGCCTCCCAACAACGTACAAGATCCTGACCAGCTGCATAACCAGGAAGATATCAGACCACTTGGAGAGCCAGAACATAATGGATGAACAGCAGAAAGGATGCAAGCAGCTAAGCAAAGGTTGCAAGGAGCAATTCACCATAGATGCAGCGGTTATGGAGCAAGCTGCAAGAAGTGCTGCAACATGTACACAGCCTACATCAATTACTGCAAGGCCTTCAACTCCATGACTCATAGCTGGCTAATAGAGGCTGAACATCTACAAAGTCAATCCGATAGTGACAAACTTCCTAGGAGAAACGATGGCGAAATGGAGTACCACCATTAAGGTCAAAAACATCACAACCAGGTCAATCTCCATCAGGAGAGGAAGCTTTCAGGGAGATGCCCTGAGCCCATTGTGGTTCTGTCTAGCACTTAACCCACTATCCACCATGCTCAACAATAGCAAGTACGGATATAATAGCAAAGAAAGAAGGAAGAGCCTGTACACCCTCACCCACCTGATGTACACGGATGACATCAAGCTCTATGCAGGAACCAAGATGAAGTTCCGGCAACCACTCCAGATCACAGAAGAATTCAGTAATGATATTAGGATGGAATTTGGTCTAGACAAATGCAAGACCCGTGGATTGCACCAGGGAAAATTAATCAACCGAAACTACCAGCTGCAGGCTGGTAAAGAGATTGAAGCCATGGCGGAGGCCTACAAATACTTGGGGATGATGCAGGCTCAGCAGTTACAGCACAAGGAAATTAAGGCCTGCCTGACTGAAAAATACCATCAGAGACTTGGAAATTCCCTCCATTTCTTCCTGAATGGAGGGAACACAGTTAAAGCCATAAACACCTATGCAGTCCCAGTGCTAACATACGCCTTCAGAGTCATAGATTGGACTAATACCGAGCTGGAGGATATCATGAGAAAGACAAGGACAATGATGACCAAGAGCTGCCAACACCTCCCGAAATCAGCTGTGGAGAGACTGACAATTGCCCAGAAAGGAAAAGGAAAGAGCCTGACAGACCTCGTCGAGCAACAGAAGACAGTGATTGCTAACCTGAAGGATTACCTCCAGAAACACACAGCAGCACTCCAGCAGGCCATAAGGAAAATAGACAAGTGGTATACCCCACTCAACCTAAGCGAGGAGCCCCTCCCAGCCAGGAGGCACAAACAAAGCTAGAAAACTGAATATGAACTAGAAAATTTAATATGGCCATTATTTTGATAATATAAACCTACACTGAAATTTTTATTTTAATTCTGAAGATAATTCCTAAGTGAGGATTATACTAACAAGTCACTTTAGTGTTAATTATAACTTTCAAATAACCATAACATACATGAGATGAGAATACCAGAAAAGAGGAAATACAAGTTACTGATGTGGAAGGGGAAGTGTACAATTCTCATAGGAGAAGTGGAATAATGCTCAGTATATGAACATGCTCTTTGAGTACACGGGGGTTCAAGCCCCTGACTGCTAAATACGGTTGATCTGCCAATCCACACTAGACCAGCATGGCAGATTATGGTCCATTTCCTTCAGCATGAATTGTTGAGGAGGCTTCCATCCTACAGTGGGTTGATAATGGCTGCAGTTTACCTTTACCTTTTATACTGAACACTATTTTTGATTATCGAACAACTGAATGTTGTGTCACAACAATTGTAAAATTGAATGGCTTTACATATACAGTCGATTCCAGTTATTAGTTTCACGTAAATAGTTAAAAATACAATGTACCTCTGCTTTACAATTGGTTCACTGTACAATCAAATCACTTTAAAATAGTAAAAAGATAAGCAATCAATAACAAAGAACACGGTACACACAAATTGCAAGTAACACGATACGTGCAAGTGAGAACGGAGTAACAAGTTATGAAGCTTTAAAAATAGGAATGAAGAGAAGATTCTGAAAATTAATTTTTTTATGATTGAAGATTTCATGGAAGTGTAAACACATCTCACCACAGAACTCCAGATGTCGGTATTATTGCAAATTCGATAAGATCGAATTTACTATCCGTTTATGACAGATTGCACTAACAGAAAAGCCCAATAAACAGGTGACTGCTACTTGTTTTATGGTTGTGACATCCAGAAATCCTACCGAACCATGTGGTACGGTCGGAGACAATCATAGGGTGATCTCCATTGCGGCGGTCTCCTGCCCGATTAAACGGCATGTTATCCTAATTAAGCGAAGTAAATCCTGGTTATTTTCTCGATTGGGTTGTGTTTTTTAAGATTTGCCCCAAATAAACGGCTGCCCCAAATAACCGGAATCCACTGTAGTACTTGGTAGTTTTTTTCACTCATTAATTTTTTTGCTCTTCAGTAATGTAATGGTTATGCGCACGCACACACACAAACTTCCACCTGGAATATAAGCTTCCACCAGGCACTGTTGAAGTGGTTAGCTGAATAAATTGAGAAGCACTGGACAAATTATTAAACTGAATGTGCAAATGATGTGGGTCCTTTGTTTTTTGAATTTACATCTATATATATTCCTTTTTTCTTTTTGGTTGATGCTGTATAAAGTTCCTTGCATCATTTTGCCTCTACAAATACAAATAAGTGGATAATAAGTTTGTTCGTTTGATATCTAGTATTCTAATAATAAAGATTAGGATACTTTAATCTTGGATACTCTTACATATCCAGGATTAAACAGGCTTCTAATGCATCATTAACCTGTGAAATGTATGTACAAGGCTCCTCTTTGAACTATGAAAAAAATAAAAAATAAAAAAAAGAAAAGTAATTTGAGAGGATATAGAAAGCACACTATCTCTCAAAATAATATACACATTTCTTTTCGCTTTTAGAGAGATTAGTAGGCTGAGTAACGTATGTCCAGAAAGTTGTTTTTAACATTTTCAGGGATCTTTCGCCTTCTTTTCCTGCATTCCTTGAATATACTAGTTATGTTACGTGTCATAAGGAAGCTTGTCCAGTGGCAACCATTTCCCTAGCATATCTCTATCAGAACAGGCCAAAAGTACATTAAAAAAAAAAATCCCTTGAAGTTCCTTGAAAAGAATCATTTGAACATCACACAACACAACAAAATCCTCCACAGCAGAAAGTGCTGCTCACACAGAAAATATATTCTGTAAAATGGATAACTGGAATAGAACCAACGCATGTCTGCTAGCTGCTAGGGCAAAAGAAGTCGATGTTGTGGAGTGGAGCAGCAATCATCTTTCTTTTAAGGGCAGAAAATGTGATACTGTTACACACATTGGTACTAATGATATTAACAGCACCGGAGACCTGAGGATATACTTAACAAGTAAAAGGCAATGTTGAAATAAAGTTACACATTACGATTAAATTTGAAAGTGTCTGTAATTCTTCCCAGATATGATAAGGTGTACAGTCAGTCCTTGTATAGAATGATAGTTGTGTTCCCAGCAATGCAAAGCGTGCAATGCAAAATCATGCAATATAAACAACAGGCCCTATGGGAAAAATAGGGATAGGTGCCGACCACCCAAGATTGAACACACATTTGTAACCAAAACATTACCAAACACAATAAATTATCATAATAAAATATTGCTAATGCTTTTGCTTCTATCGTAAGCAAACTTGTTTTTTGTTTGATTTTCTATCCAAACAGATGACAGCTGTTCCATCTCTTCCAATTCTTTGTGTCTTAATCTAATGGATTTTAATTACACTTTGAGTTGTTCCTGCTATGAAAGTTTTTATTTTCTCTGCATTCTTTCTAATTCTCGGCAGTGCCTCATTTAGGCCTATAGCACTGCAGTATCACATGGTCTATCATTTCGCTCAAAGTGTTTCAAAATTTCATATTTTTTTCTCTGTCGACAGAGGCAGACTGGCCATAAATCTTACCAGGGAAACCACGGTGGGTCGGAGGCTGGTGTGATTTTGGCCATAAACGCTAGTATGAGGCCACTACAAATTTTCCCGGGTAAGAATTTTTGACCCAGTCCACCTCTGTTTATCGATATTGCTTTTCTTTTTCTCTTCTCACCAGGACGCTTCCTTTTCACATCTTTTAAGTATTTTACTCATTTTTAAGGAATAAAGCACAATTACAAAATGAGGAGACACGCTTGATACACATAAACAAAGCGGTGAGCGTGTAGCAACTGAATAAACAACACTGTAAAGGCAGAGACAACTCTATTTACACTTCACTAGCTCACATTTTACTAAAGCACATTTCTGGGGGTTACTACCTTAAAACAATAAAAACAATTTCCAGTTGTGTTCCTGCTAGTGGAATCTGTTATAAACTGGTAGTAAACTCGATCTAATTGAATTTGCGATAATACCGATAGCTGGAATTTTAAGTTGTTATGGTGAAATGTGTTTCCCCTTCACTGATATAAAAAACATAAATACATTTTCAGAATCTTCTCTTCATTCCTATCGTGTTGCTTTCACTCGGGGTGATTCCACGCTTGACTGCAATTTTGTAAAAATATCTTCATAATTTAATTTTTATTCGCCTTTGAGAGCTGTCACCTCACCAAGTCACCCTATACTCTTCCCATTGTAGGGTGATATTCACTTCATGTAAAAGGCTGTTTCCTTTTTTTTTTTTTTTAGCGTACACTCGTTGACGCCGCACTAGGGAAAACAGCAGTTGAAACACTATGCCATCTTTATGAGTCCGGCTGATTCACAACAAGAGATCGTTACTCGAATGGATCGGACAAACATCGTGGAGGTAGTGTTTATAAAACTGTGAGAAAGTATATGACTTTTGTCAGACAGAACTGAGTAATGTCAATTAAGGAACATACTTTTGGATGAAATCTGAACCTGATAACTATGGGGTGATTGCTGTCTGGGAATTCCTTGTGTAGGAACGAACAGACATTAGACCTAGTGACTACCACTGGACAGTCTGGAAATGCCACCCCATGCAGATGTGAGGTTCCTCTTTCTCCTCATAAATTCCATTTTTTACCGGGTCAGGTCTCCGAAATAACAGTCCCTAGGATTTTCTTTTCCCCACGAAACTAGCCTTTTGACCAATAGAAACATCGGAAACTCAAAAAGGGGGGGAGACATACATATATGCAGATGGGAGACAAAGAAAGGGGAGAAAAAAAGAGTGCGGACACAGAGAGACAGGACAGAGAGAGAGAGATCAGAGACGAATAGAACTAGGAGAAAAATCTAGAGAGAGAGACGAACACTGAGGAAGCTTTTTTTCGAGACTATCCGACCATAAGAGACGTCTCGTGAGTCTTGTGCCGCTGGCTCCTGCTCTTAACTGCCAACCCCTGAACATACCAAGGAGTATTCTGGTAAGTTTTACCCCATATTTGTAATATGATGGCTAGCAGAATGAAAGTGTCGAACATTAAGACCTAACCCCTTATTAACTAGAGTCCAGTGACAAACAACCCTCCTCCTAGGTACACACTATGGTAGCATCTATTTTATCACACTTAGAACCTAGAATTTAAGACTAACAAGATCTACTTGTATAAATGTAATACTATCAGTTGTGATTGTCAAACCTATATGGCATCCTTACACTTGTACCCAGTTATTCGGATAGTGAGCAGCAGTGCCAACTATAGGTTATGTGAAAGACGCAGACAAATTTATATGTATATCATCATATTAACCTATTGTTTATCCATTAATAAGAATTAAAGAGTTCTTATTTAACTGCTTGAAAGATGCAATAACTTATATCTATATTTTTATATCTATTTGTATGCTACAATTAATAAATCATGTTTTGTTTAATCATCCTTGCCTCCTAGCCATTCTCTTGCTACACGTTATCCACAGCATGAGTTTTATATTAAAAGAACCATATTATGCGGCATTTTGAGGTCTAATTAATAGAAATATTTCAGAACGAATAAACAACGCCGATTTTGATGTTGCGAGTCTATTCTCCACGATTCAGAATAGATCTTGAGAACAAGAGATTGTTGTCCCAAAGTATAAACCACTAGTCGATCATATAAAACACAGGCATTTTCTGGAACATCCGTATTAGTGATTGGACTTGCCCGGAACCTTATTGCACACATTGAATGGTGAATAATAGTAAGAGCTGATGGCCTTATTCTCCATTAGCATGATGTTCAGCAAGCAAGCACACAATAACAGAAAGCCCTGTGGAACAATTTCTTGTAAACACAAAGGTGAATTGTGCATAAGCGAATTCGGTTCGTGTTATATACGATATTGTTCCCCTATTTATAAATTGTGTATGGTCGAATTTGTGTAGTGTAAACACGTGTTATATGAGGACTGACTATACATGATATGTTTGTTTGTTATTTGGTTTTTAGGAGCATTAGCAACTAAGGCCATATTGCTCCAGGATATGCGGTGGTCATTCCCTGACCTTTCCGCATCCTCTGTATTTGGTGGTGACGGGCTCGAACCCCGGTCTAATCAAGAAGCGTGTGCTATGCACTGTTGCTCCTTCTCACCTGGCTACGGAGGCGCCTTGTACATGATGGGAGTCTTATCGATCAATTTGGCCTGGGAGAACTTGGAAGTGGATTCAAGAGTTACTGATGCTATCGAGGCAGTGTTAGGGTGGTTGAAAAACTACCAGCTTTGGGGGCGTCATCTCAAAGTGTTCGAGATAACAAGGTCTGTGTGTGGGGAAACGCGGTGTCCTCATGGGACAAGCAAACACACGGGCTGAGTTATTAAGGGCAAAAACAAGTGCATGTATACTTGCTTGTACACTAAATCCACCGAAGAGATATTGGAAACATGGTGCCAATTAGATATAAGGAAGGTGGAATCTGAATACGATATGCACCAAAAGGACAGACATAACAGGATGTGGGGGGAACAGGTGAAGTTATGCTCATGATTAAAAAGGACACAGAATATATGGCAGTGCACCCAGCTGACATGGGTGGCTAGTGCAATGTGCAGCTGCTTTGCTGTGACATAAGAACTAAGAAACAAAAATTAGAAGAATGTGTTATAGGCTTTTTTTTTTTTTTTTTTTTTTTTTTTTAATGAAAACTCCAAACATAAAAGGTATCAAAACCTATAGTACTTAGCATCATGCATGGGTTGAAGGAGATGGGGAGGGAGAGGATGCCAGAAACTTTGCTCGGGAGACATGGATTCAAGCCTCTAATAAGTGAAGTGCCGGTATTGAACCTGTTAGCATTAGCAGAGGCATATGATGCAAGAGAGCAAACTTATGCAGCATCAGCCAAAGGGGGGAAAAAAAAAATCCCGCTCCCATTTCACCCCTCCATTCGTACCAAATACCTGTGCAGCTTAGCCTTAAATTTATTTAGGCTATCAACTTCCACAAAAAAGGATGGAAGTCTGTTCCACCAACCAACCACCAGCTGGCTAAAGGCAAATTTCAGCACATCTATCCTACATCTCTTTCCTCAATTTGAATTTATGCCTCTCAGGTGATTATTCTGAGCAAGAGGAAGAATCCCATCAGATTTGAGCATGCTCAAACCATTCAAGGCTTTATACACCTCAACCAGATCACCTCACAGGTGCCTAGTCTCCACACACTGTAATTTGCAAAACTTAAGCCTTTCTTCGTAAGAGCAACCCTTTGTTCATTCACTAATCTTGTTGCCCTTCTCTGTACTCGTTCCAACAGGTCTACATCCTTCTTAAAATGAGGCCTCCAGACCTGTATACAGTACTCAAGGTGTCGCCTGACCATTGCCTTGCACAAGGAGATAATCACCTCCTTATCCCTGCTAGAAAAATTCCTGTATATCATGGACAAGACACTATGAGCTACTCTTGCAGACCGTCTGCACTGCTCGGAAAACTTCATATCTGCCTGCACAATTACCTTCAGGTTCTTTTTGTTCTCTACCACTGTCAGTGTAGCACCACAGAGTTGATACGTTACTCTGGGGTTACTGCTTCCCATATGTAGTACTTTACATTTGTCAATGTTAAATTTCATTTGCCACCTCTCAGTCTATCTGCTCAACTTTTCTAGATCCTGTTGCAGCAGGGTACTGTCATTAGTGCCCTTAATAACTCTGCCAATCTTCGTATCATCTGCAAACTTGGACATTAAGCTTGATATACCATCATCAATATCATTTATAAATACAGAAAACAACAATGGACCCAACACTGAACCCTGAGGAATTCCACTAATAACATTAGTCCACGATGAGCAGTGTCCACTGATTACCACTCTCTGTCTTCTCCCACTCAACCATCCCTTTATCCATAGCAGCAATTTGCCTCCAATGCCACACTGCTCCAATTTGATCAGCAGTCTTCCATGTGCAACAGTATCAAAAGCATTTCTAAGATTCAAATATATGATATCAAAGTTATTCCCTGAATCCAGTTCCTTTGTGACCACATCATAGTATCCAATCAAACTGGTCAGGCAATTTGATGCGCATCATCTACCACCTAGATATAGGAGTGGCGGGTGACTGCTTTTTGGGTGGATTTTGTGAGTTCAATAAATATTGTATAATTAGGATGAATGACTCTCTTGGTAGAATAGTCTTATCACTTTACATTCCAATGGAATGCTTCCCTGCAACTTTCTCAGAATATATGTTGGCTTATTGCTATTAATTGGCTCCTCTGATTTCTTTGCCTCTAGGCAGGACATGTTCAGTGCTGTCCGTATTTCTTTTTCTTCCTTCCATCGCTAGCATGCTCGTGAGCATGTAACCAGTGGAATGCCCTCCACACTCTTGAGCATGCTTATGAGTGTGCAGGGCATTCTCTTTAGCATTTGATACATACTGGCTTTGGAGCCAAATCCATGATTGTACGATCTTTTTGGACCACATCAAGTACATATAAGGGCAGGGAGACCATTTATCTTTGACACTTAAAACGGCATAGGAGATATAGGATACATATGGCCTTACTGGGCAGTGTAGGTACCCAGCTGTAATAGAATAGGGAGACATTGGTGAATTGAAAGTAAGGGTCTGCCATGGATGATTTGCCAAGTACTGATATATGTCTCAGAAATATGGGCTTTTGCTACAATCGCCTTTTTTTTTTTTGTGTGGATGAGCATTAGTTCCTGAAATGGCTCAACTTCAAGCACAAGCTGCCACCTCAAGTCAGAACTACAGAGCTGGCACAGAAACTGCAGTATACCAGGCTACACCATAAGATCTATGCAAAAAGACTGAACACCACAGTGAAGATGATGACAGGCCATATTAGCTATCCAAACATCTGGGATTTATGCCACTGGACGATCCCTCTTCACACCCTAAGGACCTCAACATCCCTTAGATCAAATCTGGATCACCACCATATGGCAGACAGATTCCTTCTGCTCAAATGCACAAGGCTAGGATGCCAATCTGAAACAATTTGTGGAGAATAGCAAATATATAGGAGGGCTATCCTTGCAGACATTATGTCATTCTGATTTTTCCATAATTGTGTCAGGTTCAAACCTTATTGAAAAGTGAGCATATTCATCTTCTAAAGAGTGCTTCAACTGTAATTAAGGAACCTTGCTCATCAATAGTGACTCTGCAATAATGAATTAATTGGAATCTGTGCACATGCAAAGGTTTGTCTCTTTTGTTTTCCCATTGGGTCCATGCCAACATCAGCTACTTCTCTGTCACTTATTCCAGCTGCTTGCTTTTCAATTACACAACTGCTGGAGATAGTGTAATTTGAGTATTGTTAACATGTTATGCACAAGGGACAATTTTTTTTAAAATTTGGGTAGTTCGTGACTTACCTATATGGCAAGCAGTAGGAGCTGGAGACTAAAATTCTTCAGGCTCTACTGATTTCTGTCAATCACAGTCGCACCATAGTGATGACACATATGCATTCATTTCTTGGGGATTGTATGTATGTATGTCTAGTTACTGTTATGTTATTTGGTTTTTTAGGAGCATTAGCAACTAAGGCCATATTACTCCTGGAATATGCGGTGGTCATTCCCTTGACCTTTCCGCATCCTCCGTATTTGGTGGTGACGGGCTCGAACCCCTGTCTAATCAAGAAGCGTGTGCTACGCACTGCTGCTCCTTCCCACCTGGCTACGGAGGCGCCCGTATAGTTACTGTCCTCCAGTATATCTATAGACTTGAGATACTGGAGGATTATTTGAATTTTTAAAGTTTACTGTGAAGTTGAAGTGTGATCAGACCCTGACATTTCTAGATATCTTGGTTCACTGAAGTAAACGTTCATTCTTCAGTCAACAAAGCTTTTTGTGCAGACCAATTCAGAAACCTGTGGTTCTGCTTTCAATTCTGCTCTGATTTCCAAAGAAATGAAAAGATATTTAACGTAGGGATGGACAAAGTAAGGTATAGCTATCTTTAGTGCCCCCGGAATACCTGGAACTTCAGGCTCATAATGCAGCATGCTCTGCTGCACTTCCTATCAGCCTCTCTCCATTAACCAGTCAGATGTTTTGCAAATGGTTGTATCCCCCACTATTTAGGTATCAATTATGCAGCTTTCCAAGATTTTGTGTATACTGTTAGTCAGCTTTCTGGAAGGAGTCAGGTTCAGTCTTTTAATATCCATATCAAGACCCTATTCCATTTTTTGTGCAGTAGTTAGCCTTTTAATATATACTGCCCAGAGTGCGCAATCTGTTATATTAGGGAATCTTGCAGAAGGCTTAAAGACTGCATTTCTGAGTATGAGAGTGCTAACAATACTGCAAACCTTACTTTGTTCCACCTTCTGCAAACATTTAATCCTCAAAATTTTGAGATTGCCTGCTCCTAATTTTCAACCTCAATTTAAGATTTTTTGTTTATTTGTTATTTGGTTTTTAGGAGCATTAGCAACTAAGGCCACATTGCTCCAGGATGTCTGGTGGTCATTCCCTGACCTTTCCGCATCCTCCGTATTTGGTGGTGACGGGCTCGAACCCCGGTCTAATCGAGAAGTGTGTGCTACGCACTGCTGCTCCTTCCCACCTAGCTACGGAGGCGCCTCTCAATTTAAGACAATGTACTTATACCCCAACATGAACTCAATGGACCCTAATATAACTATAACAGGAACTCATATCTACCCCTCATACTATGGAAACTATTAATCCACCAAGGTATGACTACTGATAATAATTTATAGGTATCCCCCACTATTTTTATAGGTAATAATTTATAGGTATCCCCCACTTAACAGCTGCTATCTCTAACACCTCATTTCTTTCTTTCTTTCCTCTCTCTTTCCTTCCTCATTTTCTTCTTTGCATGTGTCCACTGAATATGGCAAGTATGCTTTATATTTTTCAGCTTGAACTCCTCTATGGTTTATAAGCTATGTTTATACTTCATCACTTTTTAATGAGCTATAAAGGATTGTACATCCAAGAAAGTTACTCAGTGTATTTTATCCTTTGTGTTTGACATTCTCTGCATTAAACCTAGTTTTATTTTTCCGGTGTTTCATCCAGTAAATAAGCTGGATGAAACATGAGCAAAGTGTGGTATGATTATTAAAATTTTAATTGCCAAGCCATCATTTTATTTTATAGTTTAATAGTCTCAAGCATTAACATGAATTAGTGTTTTTTCCCCCTGCGGTTATTTTAATTATATGTTTCTCATCATAGTCAACCAAAAGCATTAAAAATTCTCCTTATTTAGAATGCTAATTTCATTTGTAATTTCTAATAAAATTTCATATCAATACTAACAAAGCTGTATATGTACCAAATTATTACAATACCTTTTCTGTTACTTCAGCACTCAGCTCTTCTTGTGTTTCTGCAAGGCGACGTTTTGCAACTTCTGTTCGTTGATCACAGTCATCAATGAAATTCTGAAGATGTTCCATAGCCTACAAGATATCATTATTTTATTAAATTAATTGGTAATTTTAAAATATGCATGTTTATTAATAAAAAATTTATAGTAATGATTTCTCAGAACAAAAATGACAAAAAAAATTGTAATAAAAAAAACCAACAACAATCACCCCCCCCCTTTTAAGTACTGACTTCCATTTTTCATGTAAGTCCTGCTGATAATATATGAATATTTTTACTATGCAGTTGACATATTGTAAGCAATGCTTAATGGTCGCTAGTTATTAGAATAAACCACTTTATAAAATCAAATTTCAGAGAACATTTTTATTCCCTGAAATTTAATTGAAATTAGATTTTTGGTATAAATTTTTGGTTATAAGAATAAAAAATTGAATTAAATACAGCAGACCCTACCTGAATAATCAGTAAGCAAGTGCAAAGTTACTCATGGAAATTTACTCAGTATTTACTCAGCATATAAGTTAAAAATTATTCAAGCTGCACGTTCAAATCAATATGACACCACAAAATACGGTAATAATATTCTTGTACTCTACCTTATAAATTCTTCTGACTTATGTGGCCATCCCAGAGAATTTATTTATTTGTCATTAAAAGCAGAAATGTGCAGATTGCAGGTAGTGGTAGCAAGAGGTTCAAGGTTTGCACAGAGATGCAATAAAAAATATACAGTACCAATGAGCCACTAATTCTATATGGCAAGCTTCCAAAAGTAAAGATCTACCCCTGAAAAATGCAACCATTTGCTGAATTTGTCAATGTAGTATATTCAGTTTGTAGGATAAATTTTGATAAATAAGAGCATGTTACATCCTTTCATAGACTATGAAAACACATTTAAAATACTGAAAATTGCTAATGGTTCAATGCAGACAGTGCACAAATCAATTCTGTTACAGAATAACTGTCCACATTTGGTATTTACCATAATTAGTGTACTATGAAGTTTTTCTGGTCTATTCATAATCCTGTTTTTCCACATTATGAATAGAGAAACAAGTTAAAATTTTGATGCTGACTGAAAAATGAAAACAATACTGCTGCTGATTTTGGAATCTCAGTCAAGCTGCTCTCTATAATCATAAAGAGAGAAAAAAAAAAAAAAAAAAGAAAAAAAAAAAATTAGTACTGAATTTCAGAAGAAATGGCAAATGTCAACTGAAAACACCTAGTTTTTCTGACACAGAAGGTATGGTGACCTGGACAAAATGTGCAAGGGGTAAAAATATTTTGTATCCAGTACTTCTCACTGAATTTTCAGAAAAAGCAGAAAAATATGTTGAACAACTAGGACATAGCAAATTTAAAGCAAATTCTGGATGGATAGATTAATGAAACCTATGGTGATGGTGCAGTGAAACATAGCTATTAGTGCGAAGTGGAATATCCATCCCAACTTAAAACACTTATAGTGCAAGCAATTACAGATACTTCTCACTGAATTTTTTTCCCTTGGTCAATAAATGTAGTGTTTTTCCTCTGTAACTAAAATATTATGATAATATAATTCTTTAATTTGTAATCGAACAGGTTTAAAACATGCTTCCATACTTTCCCTGAAGAAGCTTGTAATGATGCCTTATGCAAATATTTTTGAATAAAATTTGTTCTTTCTGGTTAACTACTTTACATATAAGTTGTATGTTCATGGTTACATAGTTAATTTTTCATAAACACACTTTTGTGATTTTTTTCAATTATTCTAATCACTTCCATCAAAAATGAGTACACACAAACAACCTTCTATAACAAAAAGCTAAAGGAAAACTTAACTTTTTGTTGGATAACAAGCACTAAAAAAAAAATAGGCAAATTATGAATTAAAGCATTTTATATACAATTAACATTTCTACATTTAATATCAATTTATCACAATTCATTGCAATTCATTGAATGCAAAGAAATATAACAATATTTCTTTGCATTCAACATAAAAATAACAAAGATGTTAAGTTTTAGAATACGAATGCAAAGAAATATGTTTGTGATGTACCAGAAAATTTTCAGTTTGTAATAATTATTCTTGCAGTAAATAACAGCACAAACTGACCTGCCACACTTTATTAGGTACACTTACATAATAGTGTGTAGATCTACCTATCCCTTAACAGCTTGGATTTGTTCTGACACAGACTCAATGAGATGTCAAAAGTATGTCTAAGGGATGTGGTCTGAGTTATTTAAACTGCTTTGCACAGTTGTTGAAAACTGGATGGAAGCACACTGCTAATCTGAATCTCAATCATTGAATTGAGTTCTGGCAAATAGCGCAACCACCACAGCAGGCTGAATTTGCTCTCATGTTCATTGAGTCAATTCTGTACAATTCTGGCCTTTGTAACCTGGTGCTTAATCCCATTGGAAAAACTTATATACAGATGGATACACTGCAGCCATAAAGTGATGTGCCACAAACAATTTTCAGATAACCAACAGATTTGATATGTTGCTCCACTGGTATCAAGGGGCCACGTATACCACAAACACACTTTCCACACTATTACATCATCATCATCATCATCACCAGTTTGTACTGTTGACCTGTAGCAGGATGGGTCCATACTCATGATTTTTCACCATATTCTAGACCTCCCATTAGTTTGAAACAGCAGGAAAGGGATTCGTCAGACCAAACAATGTGTTTTGAATTCCTCCATTACTCGTGTTCCTGAGCATTTTGTAGCAATACTTCCTTGTTTTTTCTGACAGGAGTGGAACTTGGTTCAGTCATCAGCTGAGATACCTTATCCATAACAAGTTATGCATTATAAAATGCCTCTTCGGCTACCACTGTTGTACAGGGTTGTTAATTGACTGATTACAGCCTTTGTTTCCCTGCAAGTCTTCTCAACCTCTACTGACCTCTGATATCAACGAGCTATTTCCAACCAGGATCGCTGGATGTCAGCTGGCTGTTGACATTCAGCGATCAACCTTGACATAACCAAGATATATGTACAGTCAATTCCGGTTATTTGAGACACATTGGGACTAGTGCATCTTGGCCCGATTAAGCGGCTGCCCTAATTATCCAAAGTTTCATGTAAATAGTTAAAAATACAATGTACCTCCGCTTTACAATCGGCTCACTGTACAATCAAATCACGTTATGATGGAGTCAACATAGTAAAGTACCATTCATTATACGATGTGTAGTAAGCGCCAGTCACTGTGATCACGTTTGTGAATTGAATTTTAATCCTTTTAAACAGCAATTCTAATGAGCGAAAATAGGAGGAATATTATCCACAGGCTATAAAAGTAAAGATATATTAAGCACAAATTTACCTTTTATTACCTAACCAATTAAAAAATTAAATGATACGTGAAAATTGGAAGAATATATGTGATAATTGGAATAATTATATGTATTGTAATAGGTACATACCAACTAGTTGACATTTCTGTTCACTGGCATTTGTGGATGGTGGTTAAAATTTAAAACAGTAAAAAGATAAGCAATCAATAACAAAGAAAACGGCACATACAAATTGCAAGTAACACGATAAGCGCAAGTGAGAATGGAATAACAAGTTACGAAGCTTTAAAAATAGGAATGAAGAGAAGATCCTGAAAATTAATTTTTTTATATGATTGAAGATTTCACGGAAGTGTAAACCCATTTCACCATAATAACCCACAGAATTCCAGCTGTCGCTATTATCACAAATTCAGTAAGATCAAGTTTACTATCCATTTATGATAGCTTGCACTAACAGAAAGGCCCAATAAACAGGCGATTGCTAATTGTTTTATTGTTTTATGGTTGTGACCTCCAGAAATCCGAACGAACCAAGTAGTACAGTTGGAGACAATCATAGGGTAATCTCCAGTGCTGTTTGGTTTTGGTTTTTTTTTTTTTTTAGGAGCATTAGCAACTAAGGCCATATTGCTCTGGGATATGCGGTGGTCATTCCCTTGACCTTTCCACATCCTCCGTATTTGGTGGTGATGGGCTCGAACCCCGGTCTAATCAAGAAGCATGTGCTATGCACTGCTGCTCCTTCCCACCTGGCTACGGAGGCGCCCTCCAGTGCTGTGTTTCCTGTCCCGATTAAACGGCATGTCCCAATTAAGCGAAGTAAACCCTGGCTATTTTCTCGATTGGGTTCTGTTTTTTAAGATTTGCCCCAAATAAACGGCTGCCCCGATTAACCAGTGGCTCAAATAACCGGAATCCACTGTATATATCATGGCTGTGTCAACAGTGTACATTAACCATTTTAACAATGAACCTTTTTTTTTTTTTTTTTTTTTGAAAGGAAAAGGTTCAATAAACTTTGTTAGCTTAAGTCTAAAGTGTGTTAGTTGTCTGACAGCACCAGGGGTTTCCCCCATCTCTGCATTGTATTTTTTGTAAGTGACACAGAACTCTGTTGAGGCCAGAGATTTAAAGTGTGAGGATTGGCTTGTTGTGTAGTGTTATGTTCTGTTGTTTCTCTGATCATTTAGCCGTTGGGCCCCTATTGGAACCCACCGTTGTCCACACTTTGCCAAGAAGAGGCAGGTCTGGCACCCAGTAGATTATTTAAGTATTCTGGAAGGCTCCACCACCTAATTTCCAAGGATTTCAGTGGCAAAACACACACACATATATATATATAAATAAAAAAGGGGGATGAACACACTAGAATTTGGAAAGCCCGAAAGAGGTTTACGAGAAAGCAGTTGAATTTTTTCACTGATTTGAATTTTGGGGGCATTGTTAGCGGGCGTACTCAGTCGGTTTAGTTAGAGTGGGGAGGGGAGACTGGTAGAAGGATGGGGACGAGTAGGTATCCCCAAAGAGTTCAGTGGGAACAAGACCCACCAGGGGAAGTATGGTGGAGGTAGGGAGGGGAGGAGACAGACCCATCTCCCCTCTCCCCTGCCTGGGAATGGGGTTTTAAAGGGAACCGTGTTAGAGTACCCAGTTCAGATTGGCAAATGGCATGTTGGCAGCAAAGCTGCAGTATGTCTTGTCGAACCCGGTAGGAAGGTCAAACTGCCCATCCCGCTCTGGGATTGGGATATGTTAGCTGGCAGTGGGGAACCCACCATGTGAGGCGAGGCAAGGGGGGTGGAAGAGACACACATTTACTTCATTCCTAATCTGCATTTTCGCTCTCTTGAATTCTATTTTTATACTTTTTTTTTTTTATAGTTTAGAAAATAGAAAAAGTAAATCAATCAAATGATAATACTATCAGGGACTTAAGAAAACGCAAAAAAAAAAAATAAAATAAAATAAAAAATATCGCTTTTTACCGACAATCTAGATGACTTCAGCTGTGGCCAACCAACCACCCAGACTGAAGGCAAAAAACAACAAGTGGTTCTCCGTTTCTGTAATGATCAATATATGCTAAGTAATTTAAATCTAAACCAAATATAAACCAATATAGGCCAAATATAAATCAAATGTAAATAAAAAGTTAAGAAATATTAAAATCAAATGTAAGAAATATAAGTAAAATATAAATGTAAGCATATATTAATCATCGTTGACCCGACAGAGAACGTAATTTAATGATTAAAATAAGATTAAATATATAATACACACTACATATTTACCGTATCTAGGACATAATGTAATAGTCGTCAAAATAATATGTGGTGCCCCCTATGTGATGGATACGGTAAAAATAAATATAAATAAATAATTAAATTTAAGTTAACGCAAAGGAAACATGCAGATAGTAAGAAAAAAAACTAAAGGAGTAGGAATAATAGAACCTGAACTCCCCAAAGGCGAAAAATAGTGGTATAGATAAGAAATAGTTTCTCCTACGTCCTCGGTTTGCCCTAATAATTTCGGAGAAATAAAAATAAAGAGTGTAGGACAGTTTAAAGACATTACAAGATATAAGTTGTGGATCGGGTATGCCCGGGATCGCAAACCCGTTCCTACAGTAGGACCCTGAGCTGAATTTGCATGTTACCTCAGCGTGAATTTAAGTAAATTTAAATGAATATATATATATATATATATATATAAAAAAAAAAAAAAATGATACACTGTAATTTGCAAGCTGGTGGGTACAAGTTTTCTACGTCGTAAGACACCAAGAATGCAAAGTGTATCCTATGTACATATATACATGGCACTAAATATGACAATTATATTGAAAATTATATTGAAACAAATTTGAAATTAATTATGCTTATCGCTTTCCTGAAGTGATATTTCAGGTAAGTGATAGGGAAATTATTATTAATCAACTTGCCGTACAATGCTGTTATGTTTGCTGAACAGTTATTATTATTATTGCAAATATAAGCAATCCTCAGACATTGCGATAAAATGATATTAGCATGCACTGATTTTGATATATTAGATCGCCAGTTTGTAAGGAGTAGTTGTAGTTTGTAGCTGACTACATTGAAATTAAATGCGTCTCTTTTATTATATACATTTACGTCTATATTATTATTATGGAATATTTCTATATGAAGATCCAGGTAATTTGCTATAGTATCAGAACTATTAGTTTTTTCTAATACAAGTTCTTCTGGATATAATTTACTGTAATTATTGCATGACTGCTTGCAACTGCATTGACCCATAAATATTAGTTACAGTTACTGTCATTTTAACTTTCTAATATAAATATATATATAATTACGAATAATAAAAATAAAAATAAATAGAGAAGCTGTATGGTATGTGTGGGGGAAGAAAATTAAGATTTAGATGGATTAGAATTGCGATAATATGAATTATAGATCAGGGACACTGCAAGCGCAAAGGTACCCTTACAACCATAATGTATACATAAAATTATTTTTATGTGTAGAATATAGTAAGTATACATATAAGTATCGAATTTAACTAATGCTACTAATGAAAATACAGTGTACCCTGGAAGCGATATATGTTGAACAAAGGGTGGAAGAAAGGAAAAGAAAATAAGCGTAACGATATAAAATGAAAAGAACCAAAATGCAAATTTTGAAAAAACAACGACCAATGTAGAAATAGCATTGCAGTATCGTGTCTTCTTCAGAGGTCATCCACCAAAATTATGAAAAGGACAGCAATACTCTTACTTCTGTTTCTTACATGTTCTGTATGTCAAAGAGCACGTGTAAGAAAACACGTGGTAAAATCTAAAAAGAATTTTGAATACAAATTTTGAATAAATAATTAAAATCAAGTTATGCAAAACTATTATGTGTTACTAAAGTATTACATACAGAACATGGATGACCTTACAGAAGTAAGTGGACCGCTATGAAAGTGAAATAGGCGAAGACAAAGGAAAGGAGTGACCGAATGACAAGGACTTACCGCTACTGGTCGTGTTGACAGAAAAGACTGTGCCGGAGGCTAATCCGTGTATATATGCGTAGATACGCTAGCGGCGCCTAGCGTTAGATGAATTTTGGTGTCTGTATATTATGTAATGAATTTACGTAGGCGGTGGGGCTGCGCTAGGCTAAGATTAAGTACATGATGCTCAAACACCCAGGATAGCTAAGAAATATAATAGCTGACAAAGTAGCAGTAGAAGGCAGCTAAACTTTGTTAAGGCGAAAAAATAGATTGGGTATAGTAAGAAAAATAGTGCTCTGGTATAGCGTTTGGTAAACTAATGGCGCACAGAGCATAAAATGTAGAATCTAGTAAAGTAAAAAGATGATTAAATTAGAAATATGTAGTTGGGCTAGGGTAATTCGGGGTTGCAAACCCGTTCCTATAGTTAGGACCCTGAATGAATGTCCGAGAGTTAGTGCATCATGTATTTAAGTCAGTTGTGTTAAAAGTGTAATTGTGTACATTTCAGTTACAATCAAATCCCAATTAACGATTAAATAAATAAATCAAGGTAGGCTTAAAAATAATTACAAGATAATTACAAGATAAATACACTGTGGGCGTATACGAATTTTCCAGACTGTAAGACACCAAAGAGGCCTAGTGTATTGTATTTACACTATATACATACTTGATGCATATGGGAATAATTATAAGTCAATAATGCTGTTTATATCAATATCTATTAGGTTCTTGTGCCTTAATATGTTAAGGGCTTTATTGATATGATGGCGCAGATATGCAATAGGAAAAAGATTTTTGGTCAATTTACTGTATAATATTCTGATGTTATCAATAGCTGTTGTTTTGTCGCTGCATATGGTTGCTATTCTGATGCATTGTACTAGGATAACATTAGCATGTACCTGTTTGGAAATATTGGAATTCCACTGTGTAAAGTTTACTATGCTAAAGTCGAATGCTTCACGTTTGTTGTACAAATTGATGGAGGTATACCATTTTTTAACTTAATGTCTAGATCCAAAAAATGGGCTGCTGTATCAGAATTGTTTGTTCTTTCTAGTACAAGTTCGTTGGGGTATAAATGTCCATAATCTTGGATGAAATTCAGGCAGTTGATCACTATGAGGTCGTCTATATATCTGAATAGGATAAGGTCCTGTGGAAATGAGGTTTCTGACCAATATAGATATAGGTTGGCTATTATGCATGAGGCTGGGCTGCCCATAGGTGTTCCATTGGTTTGTTGATATACTGTATTACCATCATATATGAAGTTATTGGAGATACATAAGTTCAGTATGTTGTTCCAGTAGTAGGTGTTGCAGGAAATAGAATCCTTATGTTTATCATAGATATCTTTGAATACAGATTTTAGATTGGTTTGACTGATACTGGTAAATAGGCTATGGAAATCAAAGGTTTGAATATTATTGACTTTATTACTTTGCAAAAATTTTAATACAGGTTGGTTGTTGCCTATGATTTTACTGTTATGTATGTTATGCATCAGTGGTTGCAGTAGTTGTTCAAGTGTTTTTCCAGATTTGTGTACATAACTATTTTTGCATGAGGTTATGAATCTGAAGCCTATTGGTTTTTTATGAAATTTAGGAATGAAGTAAATATAAGGCAAGCTGTAATTGCTTAAATTAAGCTTTAGCTTCTTATTGAAGGCTATTAGTTTTTTGTAATGCTATTACATGTACTGGATATCGGCTTGTAAGTATTGCTTGAGTTAAGTTCCTTAGTTAACGTATGTGTATAAAAATATTTGCAAATGAATGCAAAATTATTGGCTGCTTTATCTACTGGTGTGATTACGAAGTCTTTATGTATTTCTAGCAGTTTATGTTTTAATTTAGTCAGGTTGTAGTATTTGCCCTGATAATATACATTTGAACTGTGTAATGCATATTTATGCTTAAATAAGGCAAATGTATGGCTAATCCACATATGGTATACTTCTATAGGTGTGTTATTTTTGTAGGCTAGTTGGAAGCAGTAGTTTAACAGGTCTTGATATAGCTGCTTATTGAAGTTAGTTGCATTTATTCTGGTACGTGGCCTGAATTTGAATCCTTGTGATAGTACATATCTGAGCATTTGGTCCGTAACTATGTTTAGATTTCCTGTAATGATGTGTCCATAGTCTGGATCAATATATTGCTGCATGTTATTTTGTTGACAAATGCAGTTGTTGGTGTCTGCAATATGTGATATTAAACTGGTAGCTATAGATTTGTAGTTACAAGCTAATAATCCAAAGGGTTTATTATATTTATATCTTACTTTTATATAACTAGGACTAGTATTAGGAAGTAGATGATTATGCTGATTTATAAGTTTATTGATATTTATGTTGTCCATGATATGGTTGTTGAAGTTCAAGATAATGATTGATTCATTATCATATGTTGTAGAGCTTTTGTTTTTTAGATTGAATTTACAAATATCATTTATTATATGAAAGAGATGTTTGGACTTGAAGTTGTATCATTATTATTATTATTTATTTATTTATTTATTATTTTTTTTTAGGCCCTAGCCACTGGAATCTCAGGAAATTAGGTGGCAGGGCCTGCCAGAGTAAATAATTATGCTGGGTATACCTGGTCTGCCTCCACGGGGCTGAGTGTGGGTAACGTTGGGCCCCAGCAGGGGTCTAGCGGCTAAATGGCCAGAGGAACAACGATACACAACACAATACTTCTAAATCCCATACACTTTTAAATCTCTGGCCTTAACAGTGATCTGTTACACCTACAAAGAAAACCACGCGGAGATGGGGGAAACGCCTGGTGCCGTTTGACACGAACACACTTTTCTTACACGTGCTCTTTGACATACAGAACATGTCAGAAACAGAAGTAAGAGTATTGCTGTCCTTTTCATAATTTTGGTGGATGACCTCTGAAGAAGACACAAAAATTATGAAAGTACTGCAATGCTATTTCTACCTTGGTCGTTGTTTTTTCGAAATTTGCATTTTGGTTCTTTTCATTTTATATCGTTACACTTATTTTCTTTTCCTTTCTTCCACCCTTTGTTCAACATATATCGCTCCAAGGGTACACCGTATTTTCATTAGTAGCATTAGTTAAATTCGATACTTATATGTATACTTACTATATTCTACACATAAAAATAATTTTATATATATATATATGTATATAGAAAATATTTTAAATATAAAATATTGTAGGTAGAACATGTTAACGAGCTTTATGTATAAAATTAAAACTGATGAATATATACTTAATTTTATACTTAAAATATTTTATATATACATGTACACATTATGGCTGTAGGGTACGTTTTGCTATAGCAGTGTTCCTGATCCATAAGTTATGTTATTGTAATTCAGATTTATCTAATTTCAAACTTAATTTTCCTCCCATATCATATAGCTTCGCTGTGGTGTGTAATATAATTTAACTTCATAAATGAGCACTAGGCTCAATTTTTCCTATGTTCTATTAATATTTTAGAAATAAATAAGGAGTTACCTTTTATTCAGTCCATAGGATTTCTTCTTTTCCAAATCTCCTTATACAAATAAATTACGAAATGATACTTAAAACAAAATTACATAATTAAAATAATTTAAAACTCTTAATGTGTTCCTCACTATTGATACATGGACAGTCCAACACCCCAGGATCACAACAGTGAACCTTACCCTGATCCCAGATATATTAAACCCCCCAATGCAACCTCTAGTGAAGGAACACATTTTGTCATAAACGCAAATTTAGAATACAAATAAAATACTATTAAAATAAGATAAAAGTATAATAAAACAATGCAATTAAAAATTCCCCACTGGAATACAAATAAAATACTATTAAAATGTGATAAAACAAAAGGGAGGAATTCTTTAATTTCATTGTTTTATTGCATTTTAATAGTATTTTAAGTAGCAGTAGTAGTTTTAATAGTATTTTACACAGTAAGAAATAATTAACAATAATTAAAAATCAAATAAACAATTAAAAATCTATTTTAACACAATTAAAAATTAAGTAAAAAATTAAATTTATGAATTTTTTTTGTTAAATGAATTTTTTACTTAATTTTTAATTGCATTAAAATTGATTTTTAATTGTGTTCATTGATTTTTAATTATTGTTAATTATTTCTTACTGTAATGTAAAGATTTTCGATTTTTTTTTTAAAATTGTTTTCATTTTAATTTCTGGAGAGTATCATATGGAAGTGTTCTACGTATCATATTGAGGTAAACTTCTCTTATTCTTTTACAAATATTGATATCAACATAGGTATTGAACATTATAGCTCTGGTTCATACTATGAAATTCAATGTAATATAAAAATCAACTATGATAATTAATTATGTTCTCAGGAAAAAAAAAAAAAAAAACTAAACCACTAATTTTTTTGTTCTATTTGGATATTATGCCAAAAATGAAAAAAGCAAACATCCCAACACTAATCAAATAAATCTTCACACTGAGATTCACACCAAAAAAGTAAAGCATGTGCTAATATTACTAAAATGATGAAAGTAGAGCCATACAGTACCAGAACCAAATTATGATAACAGAAAAAACATTGCAAATAATATTAATACAAATATCAAGCAAAGAAAAACACTATTAAACCACACGCAAATGCTAAGTATATTTACTGGAACAATTACAAACAGAAAAGATAACTACCACAATACAGGTACTTAACAATAAGGCAACATTCAGTAACTCAACTGACACCTCCATAGCCAGGTGGGCAGGAGCAGCAGTGCGTGGCACACGCTTCTTGATTAGACTGGGGTTCGAGCCTGTGACCACCAAATACAGAGGATGTGGAAAGGTCAGGGAATGACCACCACATATCCCCGGAGCAATATGGCCTTAGTTGCTAATGCCCCTAAAAACCAAACAACAGTAACTCAATTGAGCAACATCAACCAAGCCAGAAGAAAATAGTTGAGAGTGGCACAAAAGTGGCTAGGAGTTTCATGCAGCTCTCTATATTTATTCCCAGCCTGACATTATAAAGCACCACATTGTTGTTAATTACCTGTATTGTAGTGATTATGTTGTTTCCTTGTAACCATTCAAATAAGCATACTTAACATTTTCACTTCTTTCTTTGTGTTAATATCACTTTTTATGGAATACCATATACATTCCAAATAGAAAAAAAAAAATCATCAATTTATTGGCAAATCATATAATACTTCAATATTTCAGCAGGCAAATCAATTTCTGATTCAGTACATCTGCCTGTACCATATATGAGCCAACCAGGAAATAGTTAAAATTTTAATGGTAAAACATTAGCACTAACATTTTCCTTCAGTGGTGCATTCACTTACATTGATATCATAATGGTAATCTTTATTCTTAGATGCAGCTTCAAAGTCAGCTCGAAGTGCAAGATCATGGATCTTTGGACACTCTCCCAGGTCCATTCTCTGTAATACAATGAAAAGTAATTAAGAAACTTGCATAAGTTATTTTAAAATGAAAGGAAAATCAACTTTGATTTCCTAGTACAATACTTCTCAAAATGTTTTTATATTTTTTTGTTTGTTCTAAAGATTCAAATTTAATTGAGAAAGGGAAGAAATTTAGATATCAATTAAACATATTACAAAAAATAGCAAATGGGATGCATACTAATCACACATCATGTCTTGCATTTTTTATAGAAACCAATATCTAAAATGTTGCAGCAAAAGCAAATATGCATAAGCAATGACATTATATCAGTGGGAAACTTTTATAGCATCTGTATCAAGATCGAGGAGGGGGCACAGTTTTGATATATAAGAACAGCATTTAATCTGAAAAGCAAAGTTTAGAGTGGTATGACACACATGCCGACGAATGAGAGGTATCAATTTTTATAACAGTAATAGCGAAAAGAGACTGGTATTTCCCTGGCAGAGAAATTGCATATTTGAAACTTGCCCATGAACATCTTCAATGGACTACTGTTAAAATGATGTAGTTCAAGAAAGTTTATTGTGACTGTGGCCTGAAAGATCGCCCGGAAACAATTCTTACTAGTCCAGACCTAATGCAATGTACTGGTTCATCAGTTACTCAAATTTAATTTAATTAATTAGGCAAATTTCTGAAAGGCAGTGACTGAAGTATGACAACAAAATACTGATTTCTTAGAAAGTTAGGAAGCTTTATCTGACTATCACTACAATGAACTATCATAACCATGTTTCATAAAATGTACACCATATTTTCCTGATCAATTCTGAAAACAGTGAAAAAGTTTATATAAATATATACCTGAAATTCTTTGTTTCTTAGTTACAGCTCAGTTTATTCCAGTAATGAGTTGTTTTAGTTTTTCAGGCTATTTGATGGGTTTAAGAAGTTTCCTGGACACTGTATACACTGATTCCAATGCTTCTACAACTTCTGGTAGCATTACTGATAGGTTTATTTTGGAATTACCAAGTTTCTGTGTTACAGTCTAAATAATATCCTCAATCTTGGCAATTTGTGACCTTTCAAGAGGCAAAAAAATCAAAGGGAGCTAACTCTAGTCAGTATGGCAGATGCAGGAGATACAGTGATGGAGTGTTTTGCAAGAAACTGTTGAAACAAGTGTGTAAGGGTGTTGCCGTGATGCATCAATTTCCGACTTTTCTGGTCATTTTCTCTTAACAACATTACACAATTGCTGTAGAACTACTTTGTGGTATTCTTGGTTCACTGTTTCACCACACAAGATGAATTCGTTCAGTGAGTTAAAAAATATGATGACCATGATTCTCCACATTTGATTAAAGCTGTCTTTCTTTTTTGGGAATTGGAGTAGACAATTTTCTGCTGAAAGGACTGGGCCTTTATTACTAGGTTATAGCCAATATACCCACAATTTATCAACTGTAATGATGGAAAAAACCATGTATGGGTCAGCAGCAGTATGTTGACTTGCTGTGCTCTGTGATCAGTGAGAATTCAAGGCATAAATTTGGCTGAAGCAGGTCACATTACCAATTCCAAATCTTGTGTTAAAACTGACTGACATGTCTCATAAAAAATATATATTTTACTTATGAGACGCAAACAGTTAATCATCAATCATTCCTAATCAGGTCATTAACACAAGCAACTGCATCACTGAATTTAAGATAGAGCAAGGATCAACCTTTGATGAACAAGCAGCCGCTTTATTCTTCGTAGGAAAAAAGTATTCAAATGACACAACGTCAAAATGTAAAAAAAAAAACAAAAAAAACCCAGCTTTCTTTGAAAGCTGGTTTTGTGGGTTTATGTTGCACTTTACCCTAATCTGAAACAAAATTTGATGCAAATTTGTTGCTCAGTGAAATTACTTTTAAAATATAATGAAACACATAAAACACTTTATATGTTTCAGTTTTAAATAAACAGCATCCTTTTGGCAATACAATTAATATCAAAATGAAATTAGCAATTATGATGACTCATGTAGAATGGTCTTATTTCTAATGTGACCATAAGCCCAAAGTCTGAAGCCAGCCTCTCACCAAACTGAACTGTTTCTAAGATGTGTACAAATTTCATAAGAAAAGCTTTCTTATGAAATCTGAAAGAAATATTTCTGGATTAGAAGTCTGCATTTGTTTGGATATTGAGTGGATGCATGCACTTGGACTAGTCTGACCGGATGGAATTACAGATGTTAATTCAGATAAAAGTAACTGTGTAAAATATGGAGGTTCATTCAAGTTATAAGATCTCCAAATTTATTTCTTACAGAATACGCAAGATAGAGGTAACACTTGCCTCACTTTTCAGCATAATCTCCTAGAAACTGAACATTTTTTCACACCTGTTCTTCCAAGCTGTGAAGACTGCAACGAAGCTTTCTCTGAAGGTACGTTCGGCCCACTGGTAAATGGCAGAAGCAGCTGCTTGTTGGCTAGGAAATCTAAAAACAACCAAAAGTCACTATGTGCAAGGTCAGGTGAATAGGAGGATGTGGAATAACCTCAATGTTGTTTTCTTTAAAAATCAGAATTTAGAATGTTTGCACATTTTCAGAATGTGCAAACATTCTGAGAATGTCCCGATGGAAACAAATGTAATTCAATCTGTGTGGATGCTTTTTCTGAAGTGCTGGGAGGAATTTTTTCTTCAGAACTTCTTCATATGAGTTTCCTCATTACTATAATTCCATACACAGGGTGTACTTGGGTACACAATGTGTAAGGATTATTCATCAATATCCAAGAAAACAGCAACCATAGTTTTTTTCTCTGCACTTGCAGCAACACAGAACTTTGTATAGTGAATCAGTGTGCTTCAACTGGATAGAGTGATGTTTCACTTCTGGATTGAAGAGTGGATCCCACGTATCATCCATCATGAAAATAGAGGGGAAAAAAATCCATTCACTATAGTGAGCACTGCTGCACACAAACTGACATGATTGTCTTTTTGTTCCTCGGAAAGCTGCCGTGGAACCCACCAAGCTGATACTGTGCTCACTCATTCTAAGATCTTCATGGAGTATGGTATGCATGGATCCAACAGAAATGGCTATAGCTGTTTCAATTTCATCCATTACTGATCTTCTGTAACACCCAAAATCATTTCCTCAACCCAGTGGATGTTGTCTTCAGAACAAGTAGTTCCATGTCTTGGTTCACGTGCTTCATTCTCACAGGACTTCACAAAATTTACGTACTTAACAACGAACGTTTTTCACATCCATAAGGCCAACAGGACACACTTCTGACATTTCCTGATAGATTTCAATTGGACTTTTCCTGGCGAGATACAAAAATTGTGTAACGACATGCTGTTCTTGATGAGTGAGCGATGCAATTTTCAGTATTATAAACATAGAATACTGTTTAGGGTGCTGCAATCAATATGACATACTACACTGTGCTGTACATTCAGAACTAATTGGAAGTAGAACTAAAAGCAGTCCCGCACATTAGCTTTGATTATTTTGTGAGAAATAAATCTGGAAATCTTATAATAAATAAATAAATTTTCTGTTTATACTCCAAGACGACCAAACGGTCAGAGGAGTTCGCATGATAGATTGAATACAAGAAACAGCAACGTATTCAGTAGTCATGGGCTTGAACCCCGGTCACTCAAGGCACGTGTACTTGGGCACCCGCGTGCCTGACCACTAGGCTACAACGGCCTTAATAACGTGAATGCACTTCATATCTCAAGGAAAGGCAAAGGTGCGGCCGAAGCTAATTGCCTGTTTAACAGGAAGAAGCAATTTTTTAAGAGGGGCATCATTGGTTAACTTTATTGCTTTATTCTGTGTAATAGTAGAGCAATTTTATTTTGCAAATCCTAAATTAAAACCATATTTTGACAAAGTAACCTTGGATATTTCTGGAACAAATGGCCCCCTCCTACATCAAGAATAAAGTAAACCACAACATGGAAAATTATTTCCCGCTACCAATGAAAAAAAAAAGAACACTAAACTCACAAACAGGCTAAAAGGAAGGAATGCACAAACTAAAAATGCTAGAACATGTTAGCCATGTTACCAACGCTCAGGGGGTTAATAAACATTAAAGATAATAAAATTAATAATTTTTTATATAAACAAAATGAGGATTAGACAATTTTTAGTTATTTCTCTGTTAATGCACCTTTACTAACATACTTTTCTGTTAGCTTCAAAAAATATAATAAATGATGACACTATTTTTTTAGCTTTCCATATCTGGAAAAGAGTAATTTCTGTAGCAACCAAACCATTTCAACCACTGTGCTAGTTTTGGTTTCAGTAACATACTGTTTATGGTACACTGACACTAAGCTTGCAGGTGGTTGAAGCAGAAGGCATAAATAGCAAGTAGTCATGTGGTACCTGAGAGGTTCTCTGCACATATAGCTCCAAATAAACAACTGTTCACTTCCAAAATTGCTCAAATAAAAGTTTGGCTATATTTAGGAAGATGTGTGGACATGTGTTTTTAAAGGGCGGCTCCTAGAATGCCAGTTCAACTCCGCCTCTTATCTCTGTGAAGAGCAGTATCAATACAAATGGACCAGATACGTGAGTGGCATAGGTTTGTGTGTTCTGTTGTTGTGTCTGGCCACTTCACTACCAAGAAGCATCAATCACCTGAAGAGATTATTCTGGGTACTCATCCACACCATGGGAAGGTAGGCCAGTCCTGTAGTGCTTGTACTGTCTCAATTTGAGTCTCTGACCCATCTGATGTTGCCAAAATGTGGGCCAGATTCATCTGAAGGCCCACTCCAGAGGAGAAATAATAATAATAAGGAAAGTAAAGAAAGAAAGAATAAGAGTTCCCGTGGTGTTAAAAAAATAAAATAAAATAAAATAAAATAATAAATAAAAAAACGTATATGTATATATATAAATTTTTTTTTAAATTTAAAAGTAAAAAAATATAAGGAAGGAAAAGTAAGAAAGAATAACAGTTCCTGTGGTGCTAAAAATAAACGTATATATAAAAAAATAAATTTAAAAGTTAAAAAAATTATAGATTTAAATTTTAAAAAATCTTCTGCTGACTCCCACTTCAGTACTAATTGTTTCAGAATCTCAGCAAACCACCTGTCTGTCGTCTTCTTTTAAATACTTCCTTAGCAAATTCTTGCAATTTCTGAAAAGTTGCTCGGGTGGAGAGGAGAAGATTCTTTTCTCCCCCACGATGGAAATTAGAAACAGCCCTGCATTTGCAACCATAAATCAACATAATATGGACAGTCATAAAGTACACACTTCCAGTTTTCTATAGCTCCACACATACACATAAATCTGTATCATGCAGTCCCAGTAGGAATAGTTTTTCATTGAGGGACCCATGTCTGTTATTATGTATATGAAGTTTCCATTCCCATAGAAAACCATGTTCTTGTTGACTTATTTAGTAAATATGCAACTTGTGGAATAAAACTTCTTGTTATGACTCCTGCTGAGGAACTGTCCCATCTGGTCTGCCATAGATTAATCAATTCATTCCAACGTTTTTCCTTCTCTATCTTTGGATTAGCCTCTAAACTGAGCTGTATATTTAGATATATAGTTGGTATCTCCCTTTTAATTCTGCTGCATAATCCTCGGAAAATAACATATAAATCCAGTGGCATAGTTTCAGCTAATACTTGCAATGATACTGTTCTACAAGCATGATTAACAACAACTAATACTGATTTTTGTATTGTTTGTAACTTGGAAATCTTACTATTCTAATTCACCAGTCTGCTCTTGAAATTCTAATTCTCATTCCTAAGAACTTTTTAATTTTCTGCACAAGATATATCAAATGAGAAAGAAAACTTAACTTACTGTCTATCAGAATATCCTAGATCTTTATTTTCTTTTACTAACGGTAGCTGTATTTGATTAATTTTAATCAAATACAGCTACCATTAGTAAAATGTGATCCAGTTGAATTTTAAAAGTCATCATTTTTGTTTTACTAGGATTTATTATTAATAGACCACTGGTAGAGATCGTTAAGGATGTAGTTAGAAGTTTGCTCTATGTCTGCCCTTGATCTACCACGAACGATGAGAGTGAGGTCATCTGCGAAAGCTATAGTTCTACAAACAGTCAAAATCTCTTTCAAGCCATTCATTTAGTATTATGTTTCATAGTAACGGGCCCAATACTGATCACTGGGGGGCCTTGCACATAACCTGTCTTTTTAGTTGTTGTGATTTCACTATTATGTATCAGTCTGAGAAATGTATAATAAATATAACTGATAAGGGCAATCCAGTTTTCTTAGGTGGTCAAGGATCCCCTCCCACCAGAGTGGGGGGGTGTCAAAGGCCCCTCAAAATCCACATATATCACCAATTCATACTTGGCACTATAACTCTGTATATAAGAGACAAAATCAGCAAGAACACTCTCACATGATCTACCTGCAGTGAACCCATGTTTATCAGAAATCTTGTTTTTATCTACTAACATTTGTGTTGTTCATAGGACCATTAAACACTGATATATTTTTCCCAGATTAAACACTATTATTAGCCAGAAGTGCTGTTGGTTGGTATGACTTTGGATGCTGGGCCAGTTTGTTGAGCTTCCTAACCAGTTTTATCAAGGCTATTTTCCATTCTTTGGGGAATATGCCATCTCACAAACACTTATTATAAAATGCTAATAAAACATGCAGAAAGAATTCAAAGAACTTTAATATAAAAATATTTTCAATTGTGTCTATTCCAGGACATTTATTGGTATTGATCTTCTGTACAACTTGTTTCAATTTGTCTGTAGTAAAGGGTTCACACTGATTTTCGGTAGTATAATCAATGATTGCTTCCTGTGTTTCCATATGATATTGCAAATCATCTGTACGAAACAACCTTTTTATTATTGCATCAACAGTATCTGTCCATGCTAAGGTTCCTTCTGTCGTACTAACAACTGAACCAAATAGCTCAGCGGTATGCAGTTTTTCTCTTGAAATGTTATATAATAACTTCTAGGGATTAGTGTTACTCGTCGTTACAAATTGCTTCCACATGTCATGCTTCCTATTTAAAATTTCTTTGGTATATCTATTTTTAATAGTCAAGTATTCATTATGAAGTAGATCTACTTCATTTTCCAGCCAACGCTTGTGATGCTGATATTTCTTCCTGGCAGAATGAACTAACTTTCTTAATACAGTCAGTCCTCGTATAGCACAATAGTTGCGTTCCTAGAAACTCTCGTGCAATGCAAAATCGTGCAATATAAACAACAAGCCCTGTGGGAAAAATGGGGTTAGGTGCCGACCACCCAAGATTGAACACACATTTGTAACCAAAACATTACCAAACACAATAAATAATCATAATAAAATACTTACACATTTTATTACGACTATTACGTAATAAAATATCGCTAATGCTTTTACTTCTATCGTAAGCAAACTTGTTTTTTGTTTAATTTTCTATCCAAACAGATGACAGGCATTCCATCTCTTCCAATTCTTTGTGTCTTAATCTAATGGATTTTAATTACACTTTGAGTTGTTCCTGCTATGAAAGTTGTTTTTATTTTCTCTGCATTCTTTCTAATTCTCGGCGTTGCCTCATTTAGGTCTGTAGCACGTGCAATATCACATGGTCTTTCATTTCGCTCAAAGCGTTTCACAATTTCATATTTTTTCTCTATCGACAGAGGCGGACTGGCCATAAGCCTTACCGGGGAAACCCCGGTGGGCCGGAGGCCGGTGTGATTTTGGCCATAAACCATAGTATGAGGCCACTATAAATTTTCCCGGGTAAGAATTTTTGACCCAGTCCGCCTCTGTTTATCGATATTGCTTTTCTTTTTCTCTCTGAATCTGCAGTATCTTCACCAGGACTCTTCCTTTTCACACCTTTTAAGTATTTTACTCATTTTTAGGGAATAAAGCCCAATTACAAAACGAGGAGGCACGCTTGATACACATAAACAAAGCGGCGCGCGCGCGTGTAGCAACTGAATAAACAACAGCGTAAAGGCAGAGATACACTATTAACACTTCACATTTTACTAAAGCACATTTCTAGGGGTTACTACCATAAAACAATAAAAACAATTTCCAGTTGTGTTTCTGCTAGTGGAATCTGTTATAAACTGGTAGTAAACTCGATCTAATTGCATTTGCGATTATACCGATAGCTGGAATTGTGTTGGTTTTTACACTATTATGGTGAAATGTGTTTCCCCTTCACTGATATAAATACATTTTCAGAATCTTCTCTTCATTCCTATCGTGTTGCGTTCGATTGGGGTGATTCTGCGTTCGACTGCCATTTCTTGTAAACACCAAGGCAAATCATCGTGCATAAGCGAATTCGGTTTGTGTTATATAAGATATCATTCCCCTATTTATAAATCGTGTATGATCGAATTCGTGTAATGTAAACACGTGTTATAAGAGTACTGACTGTACTCTTAACTCATGGTTCCACCATGCACAATTCCTCGGGGTGACAATCTTTTTATTCGTTGATTTATATGGTGCCTTCAACAGGGAGGTAGGTATTAGATCAACCAGATTAGCAGTAAAAATTAAATCTAGTCTAGTCCAGTTAAAGGTTATATAATCTGTCTTTACAGACATTCAAAATGCATTCCAATCAATATTTCTTACAAAAAATCTAACAAACTGTACTGGCCTAGTCTGATCATAATTACAAACCACAGTGTCATTAATTTCATAAGTGATAATTCTGTGGTTACTGATTGTCCAATCAGTATGAATCATCCAATTTGTTACCTGGTTACAAAATCTACAGTTACTTATTGTAACGTCGATGTTTGATTGTCCTGTAGTACTATAATAAGTTTTATAAATACTAGGTATATTGATTATAAATAAATTATAACTATCTATAAATTCTTCCAGCATTATCCCTCTAGAGTCCGTCATTGAATATACTAGTAACTTGATTTTGCATTTACATCTGAAGATATGATATAATTTTACTTCCTCCAAGATATTGTACGGCATGCTACAGATAATTGAGTAACTCATTAGAATCAGCAAATGGTGAACAATAGATTGAAATTAAATAAAATGTAACTGAAAAATACATAACCATAATATATACTGAATATTTAGAATTTAAACTATGGATTGTAATTATATCAATATTTTTGTTCATTACCACTATTCCAGCTTTTGGATCTTCCTCATATTGTATTACTTTAGCATGTATTGAAAATCCCACAATCCTTGAAGGTTGACCAAACTGAGCCTTAACACAATAAGGCTCTTGTGTGGCAATAATATCTATATTGTTATCTTCAGCAGCTACTCTGATTTCATTTGACACTGTGGGGGATCTTTGGCCATTTATCTGCATTATCCTTAAATTAACAGTAGATTTCTTTAAATTTGAGTCTGTTGTTATTATCATTACAGACATTATCCATTACTGATCTGCAGTCTGCATTTGTAATGCATGCTGATATTCTGGACATACCGGATCTTGTACTGAATGCTGAGAATCACGTTTGTGAAGTTTGCAATTTACATAGGATGGTGGCTCGTTTTTGTGTGGGCACTCTGCACCTCCACGGGAACAATGTCCGCACGATGGAGAGTTGTGTGTGCAGTGCTGTGTTGTGTGGCTGTAAGCTAAGCACATAAAACACTTGGTTACTACAGTGAAAGGTCTATATTTGTGGGAACTCCCCGTTAAGTAAATTCTGTCATTCAGAGTTATTTTCTTATATAAGTTTCGGGTAAAATTGATGATCCAATGCACATTAGTAGATGATTTTGACTTCATAGTGAACCTGAAGGTTACCCCTTGTTTAACTTGTTCTAGTAAATATCCACAATCCATTAAATTTTTATTGTGCAACTCTTCAATAATCTCTTCTTTTCCAAGACGAGATTTGGGAATATCATTCAATAATGCTGGATTATCTTTCCTAGGAACCATGGTTGGGATTCCTCCAGTTGCCAAGGAATTAGAAGTAGAAATAGTGACTATTTGATTTTGATGCTTAACAATCTTTATTGATTTAAAATAACCAATGATTTTACTTCAGTACTTGTTTTTAACTCACTGTTATCAGTTGCTCTTAATATCAATATATTATCACTATTAGGTGATCTTTTTGCTGAAAATGGTACTCTACTTGCAACTTCTGCACATGAACTTTTAGGGATAGCAAATTGTTTATCAGGATCTACCTTCTCTACATCTTTCACTTGTATTCATTTATTCTAATAAGCTTGCCCACTATCTTCCTTCCTCAGGGGAGTTATAGTAAGAGACTGAATAATATTTTCTAATAAATTGGCTCTTATGTTAACTTATTTATCTAAAGGTTTTAATTTTTGATTCTCTATTTACAGTGCTGTGGCTACGGTTTCCAAACCTGTCCACTTGTTCATGATAATGTTCCCTGCAGTTTTGGTCCCTTTGTTGGTTTCTCTAGAAAGAAATCTCTGCATCTTCTTCCTCATTTTCAAAATTATTTCAAAAACTGCAGAAACTTGCTCCACGTCATTATTTTTGCTATTCTTCGTCTCATCGCTCACATTAGTGCTAGTACTACAAGAACTATCACCTACTTCCACATTAGTAGCTGTTCCCGCATCAACCTCTTTATCTGCAATAGATTGCAAAATCAGTTGACTAGGTGACTTAATTTGCTCATCACTTGCTAATATTCCATGTTCAGAATCAGCTCACTGATTTATCTCTGACTGAGATGTTTTAGGAGATAGCGAGGGAGACGTGTCCTTCGCATCTCTTCCTTCTACTTTCTTTTTAACATTGATACTGTTTGACTCCAGATTAGTATTCATTTTGATGTGTTTTTTGTCAATGCAGCAATCTGCATGCAGCATAAATTTTTATCAATTAATTCGTCTAATTAGTATTGGCAGTGTAGTATAAAATAATAGAGATTATCCTGTTATCCTTGGTTAAGGTATTTGCTTCAGGTGGTTAAATCTCCCTTGGGGATTTCCCCGACCCAGAGCTGTGACTCATGGATGATGTTTGCACAAAAGAATATTCTTGGAATCGCCAACCCTTGACCCAGTTACGATTACTCTAGTATGAGTATAGGGATGATAAATTAAAACTGTAAAATACTAAATACCTGTTCATTTCTTGTAACTAGAAAGCAGATTATCAGTTTATCACCCATCTTCTTCGCTATCCATTAATAACAACATTAATAAGAAACTTTTATCCACATATAAGATAACTTTTTGGGAGAGCACAATTCAAATATACAACACTGAAATTAGGCATGCGCACAGTCTCCTATTTAGGAAGGCACTGAACAAACAATCAATGTTAAACAGTTATTTTGGAGAGACCTGACAGTAGTCACTGACCTCTGTCAGGTTAAGGTTACATACTGAGGTCAAGAACTGTAATGGATTGAGACTTCTCAATCCATCACAAGTAATTTAAGTCTTTTTATTTCTTCAATTGGCTTTACTGTCAATATTCTGAAAAGAATAATCTTTTGGAGAATATTCTCTACTGACACTACTAACTGTGACATCCTCAACAGAATTATTCTTACAACATGGATGCAATTTTATGGCACAGGACCTTATGTTTTTAAATAGGACATGTTCCAACACAAAGCTCAGTATGTAGGGATTGGGTTTGGGAAGAATAACATGATGGACTGATGTGCTCATAGCTCAATACGAGTCTAATGGAACTAATATGGAACAAGCAGGATAAAAGTGAGGTTTTGTACATGAAGGCCAACATCATCACATTAAAACCAATGAAGATCCATATATAAACAAGGGGGTATGAAAAAGTTTGTACCCTGACCAAGATAAAACATCAGTAGGAAGATGGCGTTTTTAATATAAGTTGTCTACATATTCAATAACTAACATGTGAAATTTCATTCCCATAGATGACCGTACACCAGAGGTGGAGCCCAGAATCTGAGGAAGGACGCCATGGTCAACAAAGTGGAGTATAGTATCGAGTTCCTGCATTTGCAGGGCAAGAAAGCTCTGGAAATTGATGAAGAAATGAAAGATGTGTATGGGCAGAATTGTCCATCCTATGACACTGTAAAAGTGGAAATGGGAGTTCCAGTGCAGTCGTACAAACGTCTTTGACGAGCCAAGAGAACCATCCACAGACAGTGAGATGGTTGCAAAGTTTGAGCAAATGGTGCTGGGTGACAGACGTGACAATTCATTTCACCACAAATGCAGTGCGAATTAGTTACGGGTCTGCCCACAGCATTTTACATGACCATCTGCACATGTCTAAGATCTCTGCATGATTGGTTCCAAGATTGCCGATGCCTTTACAGAAGCAATATCAAATACAATGTTCTCGCCAACTGTTGGATTTGTGTAATTTGAATGTTGAGAACTTTTTCCTGACCTAGCACCATCAGACTTCTTGTTTCAAGAAATGAAGAAACCATTGCATGGGCGCCGCTTTGATTCTTCTCAGAAAGTCATCAATAAAGTGGAACCGTGGTTTCAGCCAAAAAAGTGTGGACTTCTAAGATCAAGGCATTAAACAACTGATCCGTAGATGGGAGAAATGTGTTACTATATATGGAGAGTACATAGAAAAGGATTAAAGTTCCTGTGAAGTTTTGCCTTTCTAGGTAAGGGCATGAAATTTTTGACACCCCTCATATATGTATATATATATATATTAATTTCATATAATGTAATTTCAGATAACTTATTATTAAATGAACTTATATCAACTCAAATTTCAACTTAACTTATGATTTATACTATATTTAGTATAACATAAATATGGTTAGGCTGGCATATAACTAGCAGAAACAGATAGTTTTGGTTGTTATTGATTGCATATATTGAGAGGTGCTAGCCTCATGATGACATGCCTTTCAATGTAAGCCTTATTCAATAATAACTGATAAAATTTGGTATTTTAGATTTTATATTTTGTAAATATGGAATTATTATGATTATTATTAGGACTGCTTTATATAGAGGCTGATAGAGTCCTTTGTACGTTGAATATATTCACTGCCAATTTTGTTTTTGAATTTTAAACTGTCATGATAGGTACCATTTTATGCTGTATCTATTGAATTTGTATATTCTCAAGCAAATGTAATGTCTAATCATTTCTGATGGCATCAATCTGTTCAGACTAGTAATTTTTAGTTTTAAATAAATAAATAAATTTATTTTAAATTAATATTACTCTCTATGTGTTCTGCCTGAGTTTTGAGTTGTCTACCAGGAGATGCATAATGATAATAATTTTAGTGCTAGTAATAAAGCTTATA
Source organism: Mastigoproctus giganteus (assembly GCF_048544385.1). NCBI lineage: Eukaryota > Metazoa > Arthropoda > Arachnida > Uropygi > Thelyphonidae > Mastigoproctus > Mastigoproctus giganteus. The sequence goes on along the minus strand of NC_143587.1, from coordinate 124,358,893 downwards.
GTGCTTGTTAAATTTTTATATCTGTAGATGGAAGGCCTCTGTTGGTATTATTCTATATATTTGCATTTGCCATAGGGTTATTATTATTTGCATTAGCCAAGATGAGTTATTACACTATTAAAGATAATAGGATACTACATCGGTCGCGTAGGCTAAATTGCACCATGGTTTCCATTGGGGCTCTGGGTGAACCGATAAATTATGCAACTGGCCAGGTAGCATTAGATGCTTTAAGTTCAAAAGAGGTATCGGATTTAGTATCTCCTAGTATTTCAGATTGTAACATTGAAATACATAGTAATAAGCAAGTACATTCATCAGCAAAGTCTGAATGTTGCAATAATAATAATGTATCTAGTATTAGTAATGGCCACATAGTGCAAGAAAGCCTATGGCTTATGCTGAACCGGCCAAAAAAAAAAAAAAAAAAAAAAACAAATAAAACAATGATAAAAATAAATAAATAAATAATAATAATTAGTAAAAGATAAGAAAATTAAACCTATCATTCTATGCGTATCCCTGACCCGAAGGTACTATCCAGATGACCTTTGAATTTCCCCAAACTGTCAGCCTCTACCACCCATGTAGGCAACTTATTCCAGTAATTTATAACTCGCTGGATAAAATAAAACTTCCTGCAATCCAATCTAAACATTTCACCCCATAACTTGAATTTATGTCCCCTAGCTCTAGCATCATTTATAACCTTGAAAATTTTGTCCTCATTCATTTTACTGATGCCTCTCAGAGCCTTAATTGTTTGTTTTATGGCGCATCAGCATCTAAGGCTATAATGCGCCCTCAGAGCCTTAAACATCTCAATCAAATCTCCTCTAAGGTGTCTAGTTTCCAAACTCTGCGACCCACATATTCGAAGTCTTTCTTCATAAGGACACCCTTTTGCCAATCTCACCAGGCGAGTTACTCGTCTTTGCACCCTTTCAGGAATCTCGATGTCTTTCTTTAGGTGCGGTCTCCATACTTGAACACAGTATTCCAAGTGTGGTCTAACAAAAGCTTTATATAATGGGATTACCACATCCCTATCTCTACTTGCAAAAGTTCGATAGATCATCGATAGGACACCATGGGCCTTCCTTGCAACCTGTTCACAATGTTCACAGAATTTCATGTCTGACTGTATCGTAACACCCAAAGTCCCTTTCCTCCAGTACTGGGTTTAGGTGAACTCCACCAAGTGAATAAGCTATTTTGGGATTTTCCAGGTGTAATACCTTACACTTTGTTGGATTAAAGCATAGCTGCCATTTTTCTGACCATTCCTGAAGTCTATCTAAGTCTCTCTGAAGAAGCTCAGCTTGACAGTGATCATTAACTACTCTACCAATTTTAACACCATCTGCAAATTTGGACATCACGCCCTCTATCCCTTCATCGATGCCGTTTATGAAAATTAAAAACAACAGTGGTCCTAATACTGATCCTTGGGGAACCCCACTTCTTACATCAACCCAATCTGAGGAATGGCCGTTTATCACAACCCTCTGCCTCCTGCCCTGTGGAAAATAACATTGTCTAACATATCCAATTATGAACCCGTTGCAGTGTGCTACAGAAGAGAATAACTTTCCTACTTTTTGCCATGCCAGTGGAGTAGTTTATCTTATCAAATGTGGAGAATGTGATGACAAATATGTAGGGCAAACAGGTGGGCCACAGCATTTGAGAATTAATGTTCACAGATCTCATATCAGGTCTTTTAATAACAAAAAAGACATTGAATTGCAGCACTTTCAAGTTCATAGTTTTAAGAACCATTTCCACCAGTTTTAAGAAGGTAATTATAAAAATAGGTTGGGTTTAGAAAACCTTCATATTCTAAAGCAAAAATCCCTTTATCCATATGGACTGAACAGTAAATTATACTGTTCAGGCCTATACTCAACAGTAACCTCTACTCATTTTCAAAGAGCCAGAACATTTTGGTCACAAAATGAGGTGGACGCACTGAGAGGTTCTTATAGAACTTTCAGGAATCAGTATACAGCCCTCATAAGAGACAAGAAAAGGGAATGCTGGAAGCACTTGATGGGAACTACTGGAAACAATAACCCTTGGGGAGCTGTCTACAGAATAGTGACCAGCAAGCTGCCAAGAGAAGATGTCTTAGAAACTACTGTCAAACCAGATGGAACCCCAAACCTGTGTTAGGTGGATTCTGTAAATAACATCCTAGACAGTATCATTCAGACTGAAACTGGGAATCAATCCCCAACCCACCTAGACATTATAAAAGAAAACACTGAATATGACAATGCCAATATTGAACCTCTGTTTACTATACAAGACTTAGAAATAGCCATATCTAAAACCAAAAACAATAAATGCCCAGGTTTTGATCTCTTAGAGGTTGAGATTATCAAAAAATTAGTGGAAATAGCACCAGACAAGTTAATAGCACTATACAATAACTGTATGATAGAAGGTATAGTCCCAAAAATATGGAAAAAAGCAGTGTTAAGATTAATTCTCAAAAACCCTGAAAAACTCCCTACTGATCCAAATCATATAGACCAATAGCCCTACTCCCTGTACTAGGGAAAATATATGAAAGACTAATATATAGCAGATTAGCTCAATATTACACAGAAGCAGGTTTACATTCCAACAATCAGTATAGTTTTAAGCAGGGCAATTCTACGGAGGATGCCATGCACCACCTACTGACAACATTTAAAAACACAGAGGAGAAATATATGCTAGCAATCTCCAGTGACTTTGCTGGGGCATTTGACTCACTCTGGTGGCCTAGTGTCCTTAGGAGACTTCGCCAGGCAAATGCCCCACAAAACCTCTATAAGGTAATACACAGCTACCTTACAGACAGAAGTGTCTCAACAGTACACACAAGGTTCCGGGAATTGACACGCCCTGTGAATAAAGGCTGCCCGCAGGGTTCAAATCCTGGTCCTTTCTTCTGGACGAATTTCTGGCCTTGAATCTGGGCCCCATGGAAAGCCTGGCCTTTGCAAATGACATGATCTTCCTTGTAAATATCGCCTGAAAAAACCAAACAAATACTTCTAAAAGGCAATCTAGACATAAGAAGACGTCCAAAAATCAAAATTAACAAACCCACTATAAAAATGGTAACAGAACTAAAATACCTTGGAGTGGTCTTTGTTTCAAAATTAACTTTTTACCCCCATTTGATCTACATGGTGAAGGAAGTGAGAAATTATGCAGATATGATTGACAGGATCAGTCGAGCAGACTGGGACTCAAAAGAAAGATTCTGGCAATCATATACCGTGCAATGTTCCTACCTGTTATCACCTATGGAGCCTGTGCATGGTTCACCTGCTCGGCCATAGTAAGAAATTGAAATCAATTAGAATCGATACAAAGGACAATACTATTCACTATTACCAGAGCATGTTGCACAGTAAGCACACCTGCGCTGCAGTTGCTGGCTGGAGCTCTCCCACTTTACCTGGAAGTAGACAAAAGAGGCTTATATTATAGATTTAAAAAGGGCATACCCACACTGGGAATAGTTCTTGATACAACCAACACCTTCAATAATGAAAGAAAAAGAATAGCCATAAAGCTCCATGAGCTATGGCAAACAAAGTGGGAGCAGGAAACCAAAGGTCTGGTTACCAAATGGTTCCTGCCACGGGTGTCAATGGTTAGCCCAAAGCCACCTAAGCGGTATGCCCCTGGACTTTTTACAACATTTATATTGACAGGTTACGGCTCCCTAAAGGCAAAACTAACCTCCTTAGGGCTGACTGATGACCCAACCTACACCTGTGATGAGAGTGAAGACTGGGAACACATTCTATATGAATGTATAATATATGACATCGCCAGAACAGAGCTAATAGCACAGATTGGACCCCTTCCCAGGGGAGAAGAACATTTGTTCATCATTGAAGAGGAAAATTATAAAGCCTTTACATCTTTCACACAGAAAGTATTCGAAATATGCAGAACAATCCAAAGAATGGCAATTCAGCCCTCCAGCAATTAAACAATAATCAATAGTTAAAATTGCCAAAGTTTCCCACCATGCCAGACAATGACTTAAAAACTGCCAGAATAGCAGTATTCCGCACCCTGACATGACGAACTCCCCTGCCATGTGTAGGAACCTGGGCTCCACACCAAATAAGTAACCATGTAAGGGAGGGAGATGTACAGGCAACCAGGAAAGCAGATTAGCTGAAAAATATCAGTAAGCTGGTAGCAAGGGGATGCAATGTAGAATGAATGAATGAGAATGAAAGACAGAATGAATAGGTTGGGCACTGGGTGAACTAGGAATTATGGTAAAAGGGAATAAATGGCAGTTTTGGTGAAAGAAAGAGTGACCTAGCATGAGGGAAAGAGAGAGTGAATGGGAATGAGTGGAGGAGAAAATGTGGTTGGCCGAGATTGGGAATAACTTACATTACTTTATATACATTAACAGACATTTACTAACCACACAAACACTGCACCCTCCACTGGCCTGTAAAAAACTTGTGGCTAGGCCTGCACCACAACTGAAGAATTACAGTAAGTTGAGGTGCCCAGAGAGTGCAGTGCAGAAAGCAAGAGTCGAATAAATGAAATGAAAGCTAGAAGAATGAATGAAAGTGTAAGTGTGTGAAAAAAAACAGAACACAAACCATAACTGCTACAGTTAAGTACACACTAATCCTAGTTTTAATTAGTATCTAAATTTACATTACACATCAATGCATCCCCCTCCTGGTGTGAGAGAAAAATATGAACGAGTGTGAGTGAAAACAAAAATATATATATATATATATATATATATATATATATATATAAATAAAACTGAAAAAAAAAATAAATAAATAAAATAAATAAATAAATAAATAAAATAAATATATAAGAAAAAAGTATTTAAAAAAAAAAATGAATGCAAGCAGGGCAGGAATGACTTCACCAGATGGGTTCCCACTGCCAGCTAACATATCCCACCCCCAGAGCGGGATGGGCAGCTTGACCTTACTGGATTCGGCACTACATGGACATGACAACCACAACCGACAAAGACATACAGTGGCTTTGCTGCCAATACGGCATTTGGCGATCTGAACTGGGTGCTCTAACCCGGTTCCCTGGATAATGGTCAGGGATTTTCTTTTGTAACCAAAATTCCTGATATGAATTTTGAAATTTTGGCTTCAGTTCAACTTCATTTTGTAATGCAATAAATTCTTCTACAAAACGGACACCATCTTCATTATTTAAAAAAGGATTTATAACCCAATCTGGAATATTCAAATTAAGGAGATCTTCGAACCTTTCCTGCATATCTCTGTGCAACATTTCTATAACACACTCCTACTCTCAATTTTGATCTCCCAGTACTTATGTCACCAAACTGACTTGACACTGCCTTGTCCAGTGATGTTGACTGGCTGCACTTCCTTGGATTTTAAGTGTTTCTTAACTAATAGCATAACCCCCTCCTCCCTTCCTATCCATGTTGTACTTCCCAAATTCCAGTTCTGCATTCCTTATATCTGTGACACCACATCTCTGATATTCCAACAATATCTGCCTTTGATGTTTTGACCAACATCTCAAATTCATCAAATTTATTTACCAAACTCCTAGCATTGATGTGTACACAAGTATACATGCACCTGTCCCTATTCTTAACCTACCCTAACACAACCCATGTGTTTACTTGTACTGCAATGACTCCCAGCAGTCTCTGAAATGCCCTGCATCATATGTTCCAATTAGTCAAGACTACAGTCATTAGACATAGGAGAAAGAGGTTACATTGTGGTACAAATAAGGAATTACGTAGGGTGGATAACATAGGGAACTTTTCGGATTTGTTATTAAGATCAAGATTATTCATAACATAGTTTTTGGCATGAAGATTAGCAGGTTAAAGGCCTTGCTGAATCTATGTAGGGATTCCAACTTTATCAATTTACACCAGCATCATTTATTGTTTGATATATTTAAGTTTAAACTGGGAAATATCAACATAGTTACTAAAGAATTCATAAGTTTTAAATTTTTGTCGATTCTAAACCACTTTAACTATGCATTGCCTTTGGTTAGTTCAAGAATTTGTACTAGATTCAGTTACGTTAAGCCTAACAGTCTGTAATTATAAAAAGGAAGCTAATATGCTTAATAGTGTAGAGAATTAACCCAAGCACGGTACTAATATCTCTCGTGTTTGGGATTCACATAAAAAAAAAAAAAAAAAAAAAAGAATGATGCCCTGTGCTTCTGCCATTTACCGGCATATCAATCGTATGTGGATATACACCATAAGCATATCAATCTTATGTGGATATACACCATAAGCATATCATTACAGGAGACTTGAATATTATCCAGCATGAAGAATTAAGGAAATTGTTATCTTATGGGTTTAAATTTAGGCCTCATTTTAGGACTAGTGTTAAACAAATTTGTAAGCAAATTTTCATTGATCTGATACAATTTGGTCTAAAATTGGCATATAAATATAGCATACCTGTAGAGGCTTTCCACATGTGAATTTGCCTTGCATATGAGGCATTGGTTAAGCAGATATACGGCAAGTTCAAATGGTATGATAAGGCCATGATATTTGAATTAAAGTTAATTAAACAGCATTTATCGGAAATGCAATCTAGATTTATTATCACTACCATTGATAGGGCAGCCAACCAACAACTACGGTATTATTTGTAAAAAGTTTTATAGTGCTACTTTAGCTAAAGAACTTAACAACAGCACAACCTACAGGAAAGAAGAACAAGCAGTAATATTATCAGCAAGAGACTGGTTGCTATGAATAAAAGGTTAAAATTGAACTACTCTAATACTAAATTTCCATATGTGCATTGGATCCCTAAATTTCATAAGTCCCCTGTTGCATTTAGGTTTATAACTTCTTGTAGAGATAGTTATGTAAAAATACCACATAAAAAGCTAGAAACTTAAAAAGTTAAAAGTTGTGTTGGAAAATGTGGGGGAATCTAAAATTATTTTAAATAATAACATAGTCTTGGATTACCTGAATACCAATTCCACGGAAATTAGACATATTGGTACGTATGACTTAAAAAATCTTTTAACTAGTATGTCTCATGACAACCTAAAAAAGGTACTCAGTGAATATTATAATACATATAGTAGGGTTATATCTTGTGATAAGTATTACTGGGACAATTTAATAGACTTATGTTTATTTAATTTGAATTACTATGAAAGTAAATTTAGTAAAAGTACAATACTCTATAGATATATAGATAACCTTATTATGAGCCTAATTTTTTTAGAGGATATTGCTATTTTTTATCCTACTGAATTACAGCTTGAGTGTACTAATAAACAGAGTATGTTAACAGCCATATTTCTAGATAATGAAATGCATATTACAAATGAGAAAATACAAACTAAAGTATGCAACAAACAGAGATTTTAAATTTGAGTTAGTTAACCTTACACATTGGCATTCAAACATCTCCCATAAATTCATAGTAATATTATTGTATCACAAGGTTTAAGATTAATTAGAATATACAACAGTCTCGAAAATATTTTAGTTTCACTAAAAGAATTTATTAATAAGCTTAAGAGAAATGATTTCCCTCTTAAATTTATATTTAAGTACATATGTAGAGCTGTTTTTATAGCTATGAAAATATGGCATGAAAGTATTAACTCTTATACAGTGGTTAAAAAGTTAGGGATATACTAATCAGATGTCTTCTTTTTAGCTTATGTGTATATATGTACATATTAGGCACTTCCCATAGAACTGTTGATCTGTGTCTTACGCTCTGAAAAAAAAGGTTGTACCCATAGAATGGAAAGGAATTAATTTTTAATTGTTTGTAAATTTATATTTTGTATTAATATCTAGTGTTTTTCATCATTTTATACAGTAATTGGTTTAAGTTTCTTTTTCACCAGTTTCCTGTTGCTTGTGTTTCAATTTATCGATAGGTTTCTGTTGCTTAAGGGATTTTTTTTGTCAAAAATAAAATAAATTTCCATAAATAGATATTGGTAATTTTAAGTATTAATATTCCGGCATTTGAGTTATGTTCAGAGGCCACTGCTGTCCACACTGTTTTTAACTGGAGGAAGAGGGAACCGTTATCTTAATTGGTTGTAGAGGGAGCTTTGAAATTCTTTCATTTCCTGCATCAGCTAGGATTTATCCACGTTTTTGTAAGTTCAGATGCATTGGTAAGGATTGCTTTGTTCTTTAAGATTGTTAATTGGTACTTGATATAGGCAATTTTAATTATTCTGACTTTTAATTTCACTTCTGATACATAAATGCACGTTTAATAATTATTATACGTGCATGCTTCTTCACACAATGAATTATCAGGAACCCTGCTAAGGGGCTTTACACCCCCCAGTAATTTTCAGAAGTAGATTACATTCATTTTCTTTGCCTTTTCTCTTATCTGTATACTATCTAACTCTAATATCTTATGTCTCAAAATCTATTAGAGCATTCGAGGGAGATTGAGGTACTATTTCTATCCTTGCAGCCTTTTCCTTTCTCCTCAATATTAGTTCATACCTTTGCTTTGCTTTTCACAAGTAACAGATACACTTGTATATTTTTCTTAAGTAACAGAAATACTGTGGTTATAATTTTTTCATAGGTTACGGAAACACTTGTATATATTTTTAATAATATTTAAATTATTTTAGTTTTTGATATCTGTATGGCTAGCGGTTATTTTTGCCAGTCTGCCATTAATTTCAGATAACTTATTATTAAATGAACTTATATCAACTCAAATTTCAACTTAACTTATGATTTATACTATATCTAGTATAACATAAATATGGTTAGGCTGGCATATAATTAGCAGAAACAGATAGTTTTGGTTGTTATTGTCGGCATATATTGAGAAGCGCTAGCCCCGTGATGACTTGCTTTTCAATGTAAGCTTGATTCAATAATAACTGATAAAATTTGGTATTTTAGATTTTGTAAATATGGAATTATTATGATTATTATTAGCATTGCTTTATATAGAGGCTGATAGGGTCCTTTGTATGTTTCAAATATTCACTGCCAATTTTGTTTTTGAATTTTAAACTGTCGTGATAGGTACCATTTTATGCTATATCTATTGAATTTGTGTGTATATATATATATATATTTAACTACCATATTTCTTCGATTCTAAGACGCCATCGATTCTAAGATGCACCTTAATTTCAGTACCACCAACAGAAAAAAAGCTGATTCTAAGAAAAAAAAAAATAAATAAATAAAACAAAATGCTAAAATATATCTAACAAATGTTTTTATTATAATAGAATTCAATTTACTAACAACAATAGTATTTATCAGTAGCTATGTTACTCATCACTTCCTTCTGAATCTTCTGAACCGTCATTATCTTCACTTTCCCTTAATATATCGCTTCTGAGCCTTCAAGAGCGTTGGGGATGCAAAATTTTTTAAATGAGTGCTACACTATTCTTTCTGGGATTAGCTTCCAAGCTATTGATACCTATTCTGCCAATTTTGATGCCGGTGCTGTTTTAATTTTTCTGGATGGTGTCAACGGAAGGTTATCAGTCAATTGCCAGGATTCATATTACTTTCTCAAGTAATTCTTAAATGGTTTGTTCACTGAAACGTTGAGTGGTTGCTGTTTGTTTTGTTTATTTGGTTTTTAGGAGCATTAGAAACAAAGGCCATATTGCTCTGGGATATGCGGTGGTCATTCCCTGACCTTTCCGCATCCCCCATATTTGGTGGTGACGGGCTCGAACCCCAGTCTAATCAAGAAGCATGTGCTACGCACTGTTGCTTGCTCCTTCCCACCTGGCTACGGAGGCACCTTGAGTGGTTGCAGTTGGCTAGTCATTCCACCAGAAATTACAACCAAGTCGCCATGTTTTTGCATGATTTTATTTTTGACCCGTTCAGACAAATGTCCACAAATGCATCAAGTACTAGCATGCTAGGTGGGTTACGAAGACTTCCAGGACATTTAATCCACACAACATTTAGCCAGTCTTCCATAATCTCTGCCGACATCCATCCATGTTTTTTTTGCACACACAATAACATCTTCGGGGAAAATTTCATTCTTCGGTATGGTTTTTCAATTTAAAATTAAATATGGTAGAAACTTTCAACCATCAGCAGTGATGCATAGCATCACAGTTATACACTGCTTTTTGTAGCCTGTGCTTATAGACTTGATTTCTTTAGCAACGATGGTGTAATTTAAAAGCATATTGAAGAAGACCGGGGTTTCATCAGCATTTCCAATTTGACTAAACTCTGTTTCTTTTTTTCCTTAATTTCATCACCTGTCGCTGAAAGTTAATCAGCTTCTGTTGAAAGTCTGCAGGAATTTCTTGACAGATAGATGTTCGGCACTTTAATGATAATCCACTACAACGCAAGAGTCTGTCGCACCAGCCGCGACTGCCTTTAAAAATTATTTTCTCTATTCCGAGGAACTAGGCAATTTCTCCAGCTTTCAATTGCATGGCTTGTCGAGATCCTTTTGCGCATGTCTCCGTTACAAAATGTATTACAGCTTCATCGACTTGTGGAACTCTTCCTTTCTTAGGCCCTGTAAAGCACTTGGTTGTTGCTTTGCACGAAAATATGGAATTGCGATCATTTCTCCAACAAACATTTACTTCACTAATGTCAAAACGTCGACCAGCAGTTCTATTTCCATGTTCTTTTTGCATACACAATAACTTTTTGTGTCAATGCAGCTTTGTAGTGCAATATTTTTGACATTTTAATGTGCAATAAGGGATCAAAATGAACGAAATACAGTAACTCCACTTCTTACGTACTTTTGACTATACAAACAAAACTTCCTCGTTTTTGCTGAGTGAGCTCCACTATAATGAAATAACAGTGGCTTCAACATTTCGAAAGCCACTGTTATTTCATTTTTTGACCATTATCACATTTGACCGTTATCAAAGTGCGGGGTAAAAAACTGCAATTGTAAGACGCCATTGATTCTAAGACATCCCATTTTTACAGACGTTTATGGGGGGGGGGTGTCTCAGAATCGAAGAAATACAGTACAGTAAACCCCCGCTATTCGCGGTATCTGTATTCGCGATTGCCGATTTAATATAAAATGAAACCTAAAAAATGGGAATTTTAAAGCGCCGTGAATATTTTCCGCCATAAAAAAACATTGGCCTGGCTAAAATTATCTTTCCCGGTCAAAACAGCGCTCAGTGGGTGGGGGGAGAGGGATGACAAAATCGCGAGCGTGAATGTTTCTCGCTAATCCTTGTTCAATGTGTTATGCGCTTGTTATGGAAGGTTTCGTCGTTTGCTTTTAATTTATATGCTTATAAATTGAATAAATTTATCAATTTATAAATTGATATGCTTAAAAAAGTGATAAATCTACCGTTTTGTAGTGTAAAACAGACTTTTTCGAGTGTGTTAACGGAAGTAAGTGACTTTATTGTGGACACGTTCTTTCTAACCCGTACAAAAATATGACTACGAATAACAAGAGAAATGTGAAAATATCAAAGAAGGTGATGACATTAGCGAATAAAATTGAGTTATTAGATAAAATTTCTAATGATGAAAGTGTCTCCTCAGTGGCAAAACATTATAAAATCAATGAATCAACGGTACGATCAATCAAGAAATCGGAAGAAAAAATCCGCCGTAGTGTCCGTGAAAACGCGCTAATTGCTTCAAAAATTTGCTCTGTAACTCGTGATGTTAAATTAGAAAAAATGGAAAAAGCTTTAAATCTGTGGATAGAAGACCGAACTCAAAATAAAATTCCGTTAAACTCACACATCATTCGTGAAAACGCAAAACTCCTTATCAACGCTTTAGCGAAACTGGTGATAGCACTGGCGGGATAGGTTTTTTAGCTAGCAAAGACGCTGGTTTGAAAGATTTGTTTGAAATTTCTAATAAATATTACGTTTAATATTAAATTGTTTCTTATTTTCATTTCTATGCCTTATGCTTGCATTTCATTATGTACTGTCTATGTACATAGTCATATTATGAAGGTACATATAATACATAAATAGACAAAATTTTAGACTAGTTTTTCTTATATATTTCATACTTTGGAACGGAACCCCTTTATTACTATGGGAGCCATAACTCAGTATTCGCGGCATTTCTCAGGAACGTAACCCCCGCGAATAGCGGGGGTTTACTGTAATATGAAACTAAAAAATAAAATTAAAATAAAACTTATGCCAGTAGCATGGCATAACATTAGAGCAAAAATAGTAAAATAAAACATAACAATCAAACCAACAGGAGGGAAAAGAAAAGGATAGAAAGACTAAAAATATTGTAGCAGAAACGTGAATTTTAACAAAGAAAATGCAATATGAAGATGAAAGGATATGGTCAGAATATGACAATTTACTGTCGAGCCTGGCAGGAGTTTGGCCTGGTTTTCGTCTTTATATTACATTTTTTATCTTAATTTTTATCTTAATTTGGCATTTTATTTTTATTTTTATTTATTTTTAAATTATATTTGATTTTTTATTCCTTTTCTTTTTGGCCTCTGTTAGGTCAGTATGACATATACATCTGCTCACTTTTTCTGTCTTATATGTATTTTATATTAGCATTAGCATTAGTAGAGGCATATGATGCAAGAAAGCAAGCTTATTCAGCATCAGCCAAAAAAAAAAAACAAAAAAAAAACCACTACTCCCATTTCACCCCTCCGTTCGTTCGAAATACCTGTCCAGCTGAGCCTTAAATTTGTTTAGGCTATCAACTTCAACAACAAGCGATGGGAGTCAATTCCACAAACCAACTGCCCGCTGGCTAAAGGCAAATTTTCGCACATCTATCCGACATCCGTCCTTCCTCAATTTGAATTTATGCCCTCTCAGGTGCTTATTCTGAGCAAGAGGAAGAATCCCATCGGCATTGAGCATGCTCAAGCCATTCAAAGCCTTATACACCTCTATCAGATCACCTCGCCGATGCCTAGTCTCCAGGCTCTGTAACTTGCAAAACTTAAGCCTTTCTTCGTAACAGCAACCCTTTGTTCCATTCACTAATCTTGTTGCCCTTCTCTGTACTCGTTCCAGCAGCTCTACATCCTTCTTGAAATGAGGCCTCCAGACCTGTATACAGCACTCAAGTTGTAGCCTGACCAATGCCTTATACAAGGGAATAATCACATCCCTGTCCCTGCTAGAAAAATTCCTGTATATCATTGACAAGACACCATGAGCTACTCTTGCAGCTCGTCTGCACTGCTCAGAGAACTTCATATCTGCCTGCACAATTACCCCCAGGTCCTTTTCATTCTCTACCACTGTCAGCGTAGTACCACAGAGTTGATACGTTGATCTGGGGTTACTGTTTCCCATATGTAGTACTTTACATTTGTCAATGTTAAACTTCATTTGCCACCTCTCAGCCCATCTGCTCAACCTTTCCAGATCCTGTTGCAGCAGCATAGTATCAGTAGTGTCCTTAACAACCCTGCCAACCTTAGTATCGTCAGCAAACTTGGACATTAAGCCTGATACACCATCATCAATATCATTCATAAATACAGAAAACAACAATGGACCCAACACTGAACCCTGAGGAACTCCACTAATAACATTAGTCCACGTTGAGCAGTGTCCATTGATTACCACTCTCTGTCTTCTGCCACTCAACCATCCCTTTATCCATAGCAGCAATTTGCCTCCAATGCCTCACTTCTCCAATTTGTGCAGCAGTCTTCCATGCGCAACAGTATCAAAAGCCTTTCTAAGATCCAAATATATAATATCAAAGTTATTCCCTGCATCCAGTTCTTTTGTGACTACATCATAGTATCCAATCAAATTGGTCAGACAAGACCTGCCCTTAACAAAACCATGCTGTGTCTGAGCTATAACTGAATTCTTGTCCAGATGATCCTGAAGTGCTTCTTTAACCAGTGCCTCCATTAATTTTCCTGGAACCGAAGTTAAACTAACAGGTCTATAATTACTTGTGTCAGCCTTTGATCCTCCTTTGTGAATTGGGGTTACATTTGCACATCTCCAGTCCATGGGTACCTCCCCTGAGTCCAAATAAGCTCTCATAATTATGGCTAGGGGTTTGCTTACTTCCTTTGCTGCCTCCTTTAATATAACTGGATAGATCCCATCCACCCCGGGTGCCTTTTTTACGTTTATCCTCAACAATTTCTCCTCCACTTTCCTCTCAGTTATTAGAAAATAATCTAGCTCACTGCCAATGTTTACTTCACCTACGACATTCCCCTTCCTGAATAACTCCTCATGTGTGACTGTAGATGCAAAATACTCGTTTAGATTGTTAGCCACCTGAGCTGGATCCTCAACTGTTGAACCATCAACATCAAGTGGACCAATCTGATTCATCCCCTTCCTTCTAGAGTTTACATAAGTAAAGAACTCTTTTCTGGTTTTCTTTGCGTCCTTTGCCAAGGATTTCTCATAATCTGCCTTTGCCTGCCTAATCTCCTTTGTGACTTGGTTACAGACCAACTTATATCTATCATAGGCTTCCATGTCACCCATTAATTTGTATGTATCCCATGCATTTTTTTTCTCTGCCATATGTCTCATTAGTTCATCTGACAACCATTTAGGCCTGAACCTTGAACAATATTTCTTGGTTGGTATGTAAAGCCTGGTAGCTTCCAAGATTAGTTCCTTGAATGCTTCCCATTTTGAATTTGCTGTTGGTAACATCATCAGTTGGTCCCACTGTATAGAATTTAAATACTGTCTCAGACCATCATAGTCGCCTTTACGAAAGCAAAAACCCTTCCCTTTACCTCTGATGGTAGTTACCTCCTTGAGTAAATCCCACTTCAGCACACTGTGATCACTGCCACCCAGTGGTTCCTTTATCTGCAGATTCCTAATGCATGAAGAATCACTACTGATAATCAGATCAAGAGTATTACTCCCTCTAGTTGCCTCCCGAACATGCTGGTGTAGAAAACAATCATCCAATAAATCCACAAAAGCCTTGCTAGTGTGTGAGTGACCAACCCACAAATTCCAGTCAATATCTGGGAAATTAAAATCCCCCATTATAAGACTCTCTGATTTACTGGCCAATTCTATTTCCCTGTACAGTATCTTATTATATTCATCAGAGTCATTAGGCCTATAGCACACTCCTACTCTCAATTTTGATTTACCTATGCTTATGTCACACCAAACTGACTCGACACTGCCCTGTCCATCAATGTCGACTGGCTTCACTTCCTTGGATTTTATGTTTTTTAACTAATAGCATAACCCCTCCTCCCCTCCTGTCCTGTCTATCCTTTCTATACACATTGTACTCCCCAAATTCCAGTTCTGCATTCCTTATATCTGTGTGACACCACGTCTCTGATATCCCAACAATATCTGCCTTTGATGTTTTGAGCAATACCTCAAATTCATCAAATTTATTTACTAAACTCCTAGCATTGGTGTACACGCAAGTATACATGCACCTGTTTCTATTCTTAGCTACCCTAACACAACCCATGTGTTTACTTGTACCGCAATGACTTCCAGCAGTCTCTGAAATATCCTGCATCTTGTTTTTCAGGCTTCTGCTCATTCCAATAGAAGCAGCGCAAGAATCTCTTTCACCTCTGCCAGTGGCTACTGTTAATCCATTAGTCTTTGTCTCCCCCCAAGCTAGCAGTTTTCCGACCCACCTAACACTGCCTCGATAGCATCAGCAAATATTCTTGCACCCTTTCTATTTAAGTGTACCCCATCCCTGTAGAAGCAATCTCTCCTGTTAACAAGTACATTCCAGGCTGAAAAAAATTCTACCCCTTGAGCCTTGCACAATCTTTCCAGGGCCGAATTGATCGACAAGGCTCTCATCATATACTCCCTCCTATCGTGTCTGGGCAGAATTGCAGACACTTTCAAATTCAACCCTACTTCACGGCTTTTTTTCAACAGTGACCTGTACTTGTTAAGTAATTCCGCTCGTCTCCTACTCTTAATATCATTGGTGCCAATGTGTACAATTATATCACCCTTTTGTGCCCTTAAAAGATGATATCTGCTCTACAACGTCATCAACCTTTGCCCCTGGCAGACATACCCTGGTCCTGTTCCACCTATCCTTTTTAATATGTATGCTATATGTATTTTATAACAGAAACAGAAGCCTTACTTCTTACTGTATTTCTGAAATGTAAGTTACCATACATTTCAGATCCATCATTTGAACTGGTACCCTATTCATTCATTCACCAGATTTGGCCCCAGTAACTGTCCTCTATACCCAAATCTAAAAGACCTTTGAGCATAGGAAATTTGAAGGTAATTTTGCTGTTGAACACCTGTTTGGATATTTGATCACAGGAATATTTTGTTGGCAGGAATTAAAGCATTGGAACATTGTTGGGAAAAGCGTATGCGTTGCAGAAGACTACGTTTAAAAATAAAAATACTTTCATTGTTGTCATCCCATTATTTCCACTTGGGGGGTAGAGCAACTTGATCACCCCCTTGTAATAACACCTATGACACAGCTCTAGCAGTCTATCTTGTTTAATCATTTCTAACAAAATATTTATTTTTTTCTTAGGTATACTGCTTCATGCCTAACATTCTTCAATTGCAAGTTCTGCTTCAAGTATAATTAGACATTCCCTAATAAGATTAAAAAAAAAAAAAAAAAAAAAGGATAAACACATTTACAAGAATAAAACAATTCGTCAAACATACTGGAAATATAGGCAACATATACAATAGCTAAGTTGGCATTTCAAAGTTGTACGATCCACAGAAATACATCATATCAACCTTACCGTTGCAGATAAGATGTCATGTGGGCAGCAACTAAGAAGAAAACTTTTACAGACTCGAGAATCTGTGAAATGAATTCTGTAGCGATCATTCTCTCCTATAATAACAGACATTACAATTCAGCTTGTTAAATTAAGATTTTTTAAACATCCTAAAATAGGTTTATTTAAAATTAGTTTGAAATAAATATACAAAAAAAGAAAACAATTAAACTGACTAGCTAAACAATTAATACTTCACTTTGATATATACTCTTACTGAAGACTTCATGGATTTCCACTTCATATTTTTATTAACAGACTAGAATATTAAGTGAAATCACTTTGAAATCAATAGGTGGCAAAAACCATTTAAGTGGTCTTAAAATGTAACTGTACACCTTTAAAAGACTGCATGGCATTTATAATAAATAAATACAATTGCAATAGGAAGAATAATAACAGGAAGAGGAAATGTGGCTGTAGAAGGAAGTTATGTGGTTAAACAGTAAAAAGCAACTAAATCTAATACTTCTGTAAATATATACTGAAAGGTACTTTCCTAACTTCACTTTGCAAAAATGAAATGTTAAAACCACAAGCAAGATAGTGGAATGACAAAAACAATAAACAAACAAACAAGCCAATATATAAGCAAACAAGAAAATAAACACTAAAGTCTTTTTCAAGATGATCATAAATAAGATTTTTCCAAAATTATAGAATAAAAAAGTGAGTTGTGTATAACAAAGACAGTTTTGACAGGTTCATATAAACTAATTCCTTTCGGTGAACTTTAAGCTGGATCATATTCACACCTTTAAAAAGAAATTATTTTGGAACTAAGTTAATTTTCCACACAAATGGCAATGTTTTTTTCAGCATTCAAGTTCCCTTGATTATCTTTCAAAACAATTTCAGGGAAAGGAAAATTTCAACTTCATTTCGGCTTGAATGTGCAGTTACCTTACATTTAGAGTTGAAAATAGAACCCCCTCCACACACACACACACTAACAAATTGTACTGTTGGGAGTTTTGCAGTTTTGCTACTGGTGCTGAACCATCCAATGATGGGAGCACTAATGTAACAAGATGGGATTATCAATTGAAGAACCTAATACCTACCTATTTCAGTTCACTGTTATTAATGCAGTGTTATTGATTATGGAATCAAATAAGGATATTCTAAAATTTTAATTATTTGGACATACTGAAACCTTAAACAAGTATGGAGAAAGGAATTTCAGAATCGTCTCTATTCCTATTTTTAAAGCTTTGTAGACTTGTTTCTCTGTATCTCACTTGTGCAATATGTGTGTGCCGTATTCTTCGTTATTGACTGCTTATATCTTTTTTTACTACTTTAAATTTTAAATACAGTGGAACCCCACTTTATGATTGGTTCACTGTAAAATCAAGTCACTTTATGATGAGTATAAATATACCAATATAACTTAGTGCTTCTGCCTGTACAGACAGAAGCAGTAAGTTAGAAGCTAGTATGGATTGCAGAATTGAACTTCAACTTTCAATGTGGGATGGTGACTGGATGTCATTCAGTTGTTATTATTTTTTTATTTTTTTTATTTTTTAGGAGCATTAGCAACTAAGGCCATATTGCTCCGGGGATATGTGGTGGATATGGTGACTGGATGTCATTCAGTTGTTATTATTTTTTTATTTTTTTTATTTTTTAGGAGCATTAGCAACTAAGGCCATATTGCTCCGGGGATATGCGGTGGTCATTCCCTGACCTTTCCGCATCCTCCATATTTGGTAGTCACGGGCTCGAACCCCGGTCTAATCAAGAAGCGTGTGCTATGCACTGCTGCTCCTGCCCACCTGGCTACGGAGGTGCCGTCATTCAGTTACCTTTCTACACATGCAACTGCCAATTGCCTGACTCTCAAAATCTACTGTGGCAGTTGCTATTGAAAGAAGGAAGACCACTTATGGTCTTCCTTCTTTCAAGGAGCCTAAAAACAAATCAAAAGGGGGGGGGACCTAGATGGCCTCACAAACTAGCAGAACATGTTTGATAACTCATAAAATGTATAGTTTGTGCATCACACAAGTTTTCTGTGGAAAATATTATAAAGAAAATCAAAGGGTCCACAGAAACATTCATCACTACAATCTAGGGTTGCACAGCCTTGGGTTCAATTGTAGGGCATTTGCACATAAGGCCAATATAAGAGTCACCAATGTAAAATTTGGAGTTGTATCATTCTCAATGTCCATGGTCTCCAGAATTGCAATAGAAGGTGCTATGGCATGACAAATTTTGCCACACAATGCTCAATTCCAATAGCTGTGTTTCGAATGACTTCTTGTATTTGGTCACCCCTCCCAAATACTATGTACTAAACTTCAAGTCTGAGAAGATACACCTAAACATGAAGTTTAGCGGAGGTGGTCTGATCACATGGAGCTTTTTCAGTTAGTCCAATGGTCATAATGCCTAAAATCCTGAAATTCATGACCAATTTGGACAATTATGCACTACCTACATTGTGGGAATACTAAAGAGATGGGGCATGTAAGTATCAGCATAATGATGCTCCATGTCATAGGTGAGATTGATGCAGGACTCCTTTATGGGCAGTAATGTTGAAAAGTTGGACCTTAACCCTACTGAATATCTGTGGGACGAACTGGAGCATCAGATTAGGCTGCAACTAAAATGGTCCTTTTCCAAACCAGACCAGCATTAACTGGAAGTCAGTAAAAAGTATATATAAAGAAATTGAGGCTACTGCAAATGCCAAAACAGGTCCTACTAAACCATTTTTGAAACTATTGTGTTCGAACACACACACACACACACACACACACACACACACACACACACACACACACACACACACACACACACACACACACACACACACAGAGTAATGGGCATATAGAGAGTGTGTGTGTGTGTGTGTGTGTGTGTGTGTGTGTGTGTGTGTGTGTGTGTGTGTGTGTGTGTGTGTGTGTGTGTACAAGCAAAACATTTTCCACTACCTATAATATAATTTTTTATTCTCAAAGTCAGAGGTAGTCAAATTTTTGCTCCATACATAATCTGAACCAGCCACTAAAAATTGGTTGCAGAAAATCTAATAGATATGGTCCAGGCCATATTTAATTTTTATTTTGTAAATAAATATACTTTTATAAACATGTCAATCAATAAATATACCTTTCTTTATGAGATGTTTTCTTTTTAGGTGTTATCCATCTTTTGATGGATACCACTTGCAAAGAAAACGTTTCATTGGTATAGGATTTGTAACATGATACTCATTTATTAAAATATACAATGTTAGCATATAGTGTTGAAGAGTTTATTTTTTAATAAGCTCTTTGAGCACTCTATACACTAACAATGTATATTTTAATAAATGAGCATCATGATACAAACCCTACACCAAGTTTTGTTCACATGCACAATAGTACTGTGCATTACATACAAGCACTGTGCATGTGAAGAAGGACCTGGTATAGTGTCTGTAATGTAATGCTCGCTTATTAAAATATTTATTGTGGTATTAAGTGTTGAACGTTTATTATTTGGTATCCTCTTTGATTTCATTAAAACTGTGATGCCGCAACATTTCATTCTTCTTGTTCCCCCCCCCCCCACTTAGGATTTGTCATTGTAAAACAGAATCCAAGTAAGCTTGTGAGAAACAGAACCTAAACAAAGAACTGAAAACACTTCAGTATTTACAATTAATCTTCAAAATGCATAGTAATCTTTAAATATCTCTTAACTGTAACCTTATTGCTCACTGGGAAGAAGAGGGGAAAAAAAAAAAAAAGGCCCACACGTATGTATTAACTGGGAAAAAAAGATGAGAGCTTTAAAAAATATTTACTTAAACATTTGTTTTTAATAATTAATGGAAATTGTCTGTGGGTGACATGTAACTGAATTATGGGAAACATAGGTATGCTTCTTTGCTGCTGTTCTAAGATTTTAGTATTAAGCGACTGATTAAACTTTATATTTAGAGTTCCCTCATGTTATCTACAGATATAAATGATTTTAACAGTCATGCATGAAGTATTTTTCAATAAAAACATGAAACAGAAGGTAATATTCACTTGGGATAGAAAGCTAGCAACATATTCAATTTTGAAAAAATTTGAAAATGAAAGTGAATAAGAGTATCTAATATATATACAGGGTTATTCAAAATGAAGTTCGGGGTTTCAGAATTTTTTTTTGGGAAAGCGCAGGTGTCATAATCATTTGTAGCCATCTCAAAAGAACACATAATATCTCAAGTTTCGTTGCCACGCTCGCGATGTTCGGTCTTCATTTTGAATAACCCTGTATATGGGTAGATGTAATCATTTACGGATGACCCCAGATTTAATTTTGAATAACCCTGTATATACACACTCTCAGTGATCACCGAATTGTGACCACCTATCTGTAATGGACTATGCCGCATAGTTTGCAGTATAAAAAGCCAAACAGCTTCACATGCTAGAGCAGTGGTAATTTGTACCTGGTCGTGCAAGTCAAAGTTATAAAGTTCTGGGATTTCAGAATTTTTTTTTGGGAAAGCATGTGTCAATCATTTGTAGCCATCTCGAAAGAACGCATAATATCTCAAGTTTCGTTCCCACGCTCGCGATGTTCGGTCTTCATTTTGAATAACCCTGTATATGGGTAGTCACCTGTAATCATTTACAGATGACCCCAGACTTCATTTTGAATAACCCTGTATATACACACTCTCAGTGATCACCGAATTGTGACCACCTATCTGTAATGGACTATGCCGCATAGTTTGCAGTATAAAAAGCTGAACAGCTTCACATGCTAGAGCAGTGGTAATTTGCATCTGGTCGTGAAAGTCAAAGTTATAAAGTAGCAGCTATGGGACATAGTAAAGATATTATGGAGTTCCAAAAGGGCATGATTGTGAGAGCTTGTGCATCAGATGCTTCCAAATTTGAAGTTGTATGTCTTGTTGGTTGCTCATGGTGTACAAAGAATGATACTGAATGGGTGAAACTGCCTCCCACCAACAGAACTGTAAAGGATTATACAAGGTGGATATTCATGGTGAGTCAAGGGTGCAGGAAGTTGTATGGGCTCAATGGCAGGTCATTGTGCAATAGTTGACATTGCAACATGATAAGGGAAATGCAAAAACAATATCACAAATGACCCAAGAGACACATACTCCTCACTGCTGATCACTGTCAACAACAATGAACGGCTTTTGTTGTTGTCAGCAACTGTGGCTATAATACACTGTGCACAGCGAAAGCTGTGGTGTCAGCAACATGATGGTTGGATATTGGAGGACTGAAAACAAATGTACTGGTCAGATGAGTGCAAATACCTGTGCAAGAGGCCAATGGATACCTTCGTGTGTGGTGCAAGCAACACTAGTCCATAGACACAATGTGCACAGTGCCCACTATCCAAGGAGGGAGTGGTGGTTGCTTAATATGGGGCATGATTTTCTGGCAAGAACTAGGACCTCTGGTGCATATGAACCAGACGTTTCATTGATCAGGTCTACAGGTGGCTCATAGGCGATCATGTGAACCCTGCCATGTTATATTTTTACTTGGACAGAAATGGGAACTTCCAATACGATAATGTGCCGTGTCATCAGGCCCACAGTAAATGAGTGGTAAGAAGAACACAGTGAAGGTATCAGCCATCTTGATTGGCTCCCAAATTTGCCCAACCTCAATCCAATTAAACACTTGTGGGATGTTTTGCAATGTGAAGAGGCATATGGATACTGAGCTGTCATCTATTCTAACACAATAAATCCTTGCAGGCAGCATGACTATAGATTCCTATGGACATCTTCAGACATCTAGTGGAGTCAATGCCTAGACAAATGATGGCTGTTATCTGCGTAAGTAGTGGCCCAACAGGTTATTAGTAGGAAATCACAATTCAGTGTTCACTGAGTGCATATAATAAACAGGAATAAACAAGCACATTTAAAATTACACACATTTTAATGGTTTTTAAACAGAAAAATGGAGGTGACTAATAACTTCATCTTTATATTTTATGCCTCTAACATTTTATCCTCTCAATAAAAAATATTAGTATTAGTCATATGGTGAAGAAAGCCCAAGGCTTTTTGCTGCAACAGCAAAAAATAAATAAATAAAAATAATAACAAATATACAGTAAACTGAAATAAAATAACTATTTGACCCATCCTCACATAGGCATTTGCAAATATTTAGAAATGTTTATGCTGATGCAAATTACAATGAACTTAAACCTTGATGAGATGTTAATTTTATAAAGTAATTAAAATATAAGTATTACACATTATTTATTACACAAACAATTATGGACTAATAAACAAATACATTTCTATACATATTAAGCGGATTTCGTGAAGTGGCAAAGTAGCTTCAATATTCAGTTTTATGTTAACAGTGTTTAACCCTTGTGTAGTCACGGGGAGTGTTTGTAACAATACAGTGATTTCTCAAAGTTTCCCTCCACATATATATATGTGTATGCATATATATATGTGGAGGGAAACTATATATTAGTGGAGGGCATAAATATATTCAAAAATGCAGTATCTATTGGGGCAATGACTTTTGTTTGGTACCTTTTCAAAGGTACTGTGAAAGGCAATTAGGTGACGGTAAAATAATCTTAGGAAAAGTAACCTTCAAGTGAGCGAGGAAAGAATTAAACTACGGATGTTTTAAACATCCTAGGTAACCACTGAACTGAAAGAAGGTTTTAGCAGTTATAACAGATTTAGTTGTTGTAGAAATTGTGTTATGACCAAAATGTGCATAGCGCACACTGATTTTATTTATTATTATTATTTCATTTTTAATTTTTGTGGACAATTTTTATGAATACTGTAATGGCAGTAGTGAGGGTTAAAAACCCTGTATCCACCGCCACATTATAATTTTTTAAAACTGGAGTCCAGCAATTACCAAAAAATGACCAGTTGGATCTTAAATTACTAAGGGTTCAGTTCCTGGTATCTCCACCCTATAGAAAAAGATTATATTACGATAAAAGTATGTTAAAACTAAGTGAACTCCTATAAACCATGTACATGTGTATATAAACTTTATTTGTGTAAATTAAATTACATAGATCTTAAATAAAACAGTCAGGGATAAGTCCATCTTCATAAAGGATGGACAAACATTTAGGGAAGTTGTGATTAGGTTAAAGGCCGTGGCCAAGTACAAGAGTGCATAAATACAAGTGCTTTGGGTGACCACTGTTCGAGCCTAAGTGACTGCTAAATACATTGCTGTTTTTTTGTCTCTCTCTCTCTCTCTCTCTCTCAAGCAATTTGGTGGAAAGTATATTTTGGATTATGACTGACATACATCGAGGAACAAATTGTCAAAATGTTAGTGAAGTGTAGAAATGATCACATTTCTACCTTTGGCCTACTTTAAGAAGTAATTCCCTCTCATAGAGACCCTATATTTTTTTTTTTTTGTGTTTGCAGCTACTATCTTCAGAGACAGTAGAAGCGTTTTCTTCACTTTGTCGGCGCTTCCTAACTACGCAGTAGAGACGCGAAATCGAAACATTATCCAGCCGACATAAGTCCGACTAACTCAAAGCATGAGGGTGTCATTCGACCCGAGCCGGACAAATGTCAAGGATATAAGTTTGATAAAAACAATGAGAAAGTCTGTGATTCAATACAGAGAAATCATGGTAATGCTAAATATGCACTATACTTTTGGGGCGAAATCTGAACCAGATGACCATAAGGTGATTGCTGCCTGGGAATTATTAAGAATGAATAGACTTTAGATCTAGTAATTACCGCAGGATGATCTGGTGTGGTCACCCCTTCCTGAATCAAAGTTCTTCTCTCTCTTCTTTAAGATTGCATGTTAATTGCGTAAGGTTCACGGACAAAAGTCCCTGGGATTTTCTCCCCCTTAAAAGGTAGCTTTCGACCAATGCAGAGGTTCCCTTTCTCAGAGGAGGGGGACCTATATAATAGCAAAAGGGGACAAAGAAAAGGGGTGATTCTGATAGTTCTGAATTGGGAAACAGTAAATATGGATGTGAGAAAGTAGTCAAGAAATAAGACGTGAGAAAACAAAGAGACCAGTTATGGAATCCTCTAAAAAGGGTCGCTCAACTGAATCTGAAAAACTGCCAAAGACGTCCCAGAGTCTTTCAGGTGAGTTCACTTTTATTTTGGACACGAAATTGGAAGGAATTGTC
Organism: Mastigoproctus giganteus; assembly: GCF_048544385.1. Lineage (NCBI taxonomy): Eukaryota > Metazoa > Arthropoda > Arachnida > Uropygi > Thelyphonidae > Mastigoproctus > Mastigoproctus giganteus. Next base: position 124,333,922 of record NC_143587.1, on the reverse strand, counting down.
CTATAATTGGACCTACCTCACCCCCGGCATCGTTGACACATACTTACCTACTTCCTCACCGAGACACACTTTGAGAAGTGGATGTTTTAGAGTGATTAGACTCTAGAATGCCTTGTCAACACTATTTGTTGTTTGATGTTACATTTTTTTTATTTATGCTCTTTTAGCAAGGAGGTGCGATAAGTTAAAGCTTTTGTCCATCAAGTGTATTATATGTTAGTATTCATTAAACCATGTTTTGTTTGTGAATCTTGCCTCTTGGCCATTCTTTGACTTACGTTACCGACTAGTACAGATGTTGATTAGGAACTCTAGTTAAGCGGCACTCTTGAATCTCATTATAAAAGAAATATTTTTGAGTGAGTACACAACGCCTCTCGATATTGCGATTTTACCCATAATGCCTAGGGGTAGATCTTGAGGATAAGAGATTTTGTCCTAAACTAAAACGCTAGCCAATCACACAAAACCCCAGGCCTCCCGGAATGCTAATGTTAGTTATTGTTATTTGGTTTTTTTTAGGAGCATTAGCAACTAAAGCCATATTGCTATGGGATATGCGGTGGTCATTCCCTGACCTTTCCGCATCTTCCATATTTGGTGGTGATGGGTTCGAACCCCGGTCTAATCAAGAAGTGTGTGCTACGCACTGCTGCTCCTTCTCACCTAACTACGGAGGCACTGCTAATGTTAGTGATGAGTTTGCTCGGAAACCATTTATCCACTTTGAATGTCAAGTAATGGCACGAGTTGATTATCATAATTATTCTGTGAAGGTTGTCCAGCAAGCCCACTACAACGGGAAAGCTTGAGGAACAAAAGTCAATGGTGGGATTAGCATTTGCTTCTTTAGAGGAAACTAGAGGAAGCTTGGGAAGGAATCATTCGAGAACGTTCACTGCCAGAACAACCTTCATATGAAAAGTGTGAAGAACTTATAAAATGCTTCAAAACAAATTGGATTGGACCCACTGCTAACTTTCTGCCAGAAATGTGGAATCATAATTGGTCCTCAGACAATAAATCATGTGGAAGAATGGCATTATGCCTTAAATAAATCTGTGGGCCACCATGTGTTAATATATGGAAGATGATTACCCATTTAAAAAAACAACAAGCTAACTTTAAGAGAATACTAGGATTAGTAAATGTTGGATATCTTTCACCTTGTAAAATCTGTAAATATGAGGGCACTAATAAGAAATTAACAGCAAATAGATAAAATGGGGACATTGATTTACACACTTTTGTGAAAGTAGTTGGTTACTTTCTTCCACTAAATGATTAATATAATTTAAACTTTAGATAAATCTAAATGCAACAAGGCATAATATAAGAGCTTAAAATTATCTATTAATACACCACACATTACACTACTTACACCACTGTTTAAGAGCTATCTATGGTGTATCTACACCAATATTTAATAGATAATTTAAACTTTAATAATTTGTATTTTAAACATAATTTTTATTTGTATAAAGAAAATAAAATGATTATTATTTTGATCTTATATTTATTTATTTTTTTCATTATGTTTTTGAAGTTCATTTTTATCGCTTTGTAAAAATAGGATACAGTTACATACACACAATAGAAATGTGATTAGGGCAAGTAGGACACAGAGCGTATACTTTTGCTTCATATGCCCTAATCACAATAGAAATGTGATTAGGGCATATGAATTAGGGCAAGTGGGGTAACACTGTCAGATATAGCCTTTTTCTGTACATCCATGTAAAAACCAAGTTTGCTGATATCTATGGCACAAGTATACTGACAGTTATAATGACAAACTCCTTTGGCAACCACAGGACTATTTTGCAATAAAAAGAACAGGAAAAAAAAAAAAATCTTGAGATCAGCCACCACTTAAACGTAGAGATTATATCAAAGCAGTGAGTAGAATTTACAAGACATATCTTACCACCTATTTTTTTGCAAAATCATCACAATGAGCCATGCCATTTGACAAGCTTAAAAATTCCACTAGAGTGCATTCTAGTACCACACAACCAGTTATTCTTGGTTTCTGGAGTGCCTTGGTGTTCTTACAGTGCTATCCTTGCATATGAACTTTCAAAGCCTGAATGCACTATAATCAAATTCCTGCCCAAAGGGGAACCACAGATGCAGTTTGCTATGTTCAGATGCTGCAATGTTTTTCACAAACCACATTGCAATTTCTTTGCAATGTGGTTTGTTGTGAAAAGTGCACAATGAAATATCTTTCGGGAGAAAAAAAAAAAACCCAGTTTGCTACATTCACATGCTCTAGAAACTGCGACATTCACTTCAAGAAAAGCAGACAATGAAAAAACCTGTTGTCAATCAACAAGATGAATATCCAACAACACCACTGTACAACTTAACACTGTTCACCAGATACTAGAGAAAATTACAAAATATGGCAAGGAAGTGGTCCTCTCAGACTCTGGATTATTTAACGATAATATGAGAAGCCGGTAACTATAAAAACAATGAGAAATCCACAAAGCTGTCTGTCAGACTGCTCCACTATTTTCATAGTGCCAGTAGACCAGGAAGTTCTGCACAGCAGGTTACGATATGCTAGAATGGACTGCTGCTGCAACAGGATTTTTAAGCCTGTGCAATACTCGTATAAAAAGTATGTAGATGATTCTGGTAATTTTGCCTTTATTGTACAACACATGCACTTATCACATTTGGTACAACTCGAATTGGTTTTATAATTCTACACACTCATTAATATTGTTCATATCAGGGCAATTAGAAGAAAAATTAATAACTAATCAATAATGATAAAAATGCACTTTTACTTAAATGATGCTAACTGTATTTAGCATCATTCAGTATCTGATACTAATACTAGGCAGACATTTATTCTAATAGTGAATTACTCTTTGGCTTAAGGTCAAATTTTCACACATCTATTCTGCAACTGACAATTCTCAGGTGACATGAATATCACCTGAGAAAAGTAGAAATAACCTGTGTTTAGTAGTTTACTCAACCCTTTTAAAGCCCAAATACCAACTCATTATACAAATAAAAGGTTTTCAAACACAGTAAACTGCAGAAGTCTCTTTCTCTTACTTTTCTCTGTAATCTTTCCAATAGACTCACATCCTTTATAAAAAAGTTAAAAAACCTGTATGCAATATGGAAGATGTGGTCAAACCACTGATTTACACAATGGAATAATCACCTCCTTGTCTCTGTAATCACAGTTTCTGTACATCCTACCCTCTATATTTGCACACATTTTTCTTTCAATAGACTCCTTAATAATAAAATTCATCTTCTTGCAGGTGTTGGCTTTCAACTGAGCCATAACTATCTTGCACTATAAATGTTAGCATGACTCATTGTTTGAATGGCAACATCTTATAAAGTATAAATTTTATTTTTACATGAATAAAAATAATTACACATTTAGAGCTTAAAAATTATAAAATGGCTAATGCTATTTGGCTTTACTGACAGTTTAAAATGTTGCAAGGACTATCGTGCCCTCTTGCATGTTTTTATGGTCAGCAGGATTTAAAATTACCTAGTTAATGTAATAGTGTTATTGCTCACAGCAGTACAAATTTTGACGGCACAACAAGTTGTTCTGATATTGCACTAATTTCAAACAAATGGCATCACCAAAAGGTTAATCTGACATTTACTTAAAAGAAGAGATGCTGCTATGGCATGGCAGCCTGTTTCAAGAATCAACTATCTCTCATCAGATACCAGGTCTCTTAAATATATGAGGGTTAACCTTCTGGTAATGGCATTTGTTTTATTTTTTTAATTTTAAATGAAAATCCAAAGCACGAGAGGTATTAGAACCTATAATACTTAGTACTGTGCATGGGTTGAAGGTTGAGAAGATGAAAGAAGATACATGTTGATACCAGGGTAAATAGTTTTAAAACCATAAAAGCAAAGATTATTCTGCTGTTTAACGATCACTGCATTAATCAAGAAATTTAAATCCTGCTAGCTCCAAAGCAAATTTTATTTTTTGATATTTTATATGAATGAAAATATTAACTACCCACATTTGTGTATATAGTCAAGGACAAAAGAGTCCTTCCACTTGCATATAATTTAATGAAAGCTCCAGTATTAATGTTGTTTACAAACATGGAGATCTAGTGGGAAAGGTGTTGGTGGTGTTTGGTGAATGGAAAATGCATCATGTCAGCTAATCAGGGGATCTAAAAACCTTTTCAATTTCTCTGTTGCTAATTATTAATCAGTGACTAATCTTACTTTCAAATAGCAAATGCAATGATTGTAAATAGTGACAAAAAAGTATAATTTTGCACTTAATGAGGGATTTGGAGAGGGGACCAAATATCAGTACAGGTTCTACTTATCATATTGGCAAACAAAAATTATCTTTAAAATTGCATTTTATTTTGAATTTGATTTGATTTGATTTTTTATGGAGCATTGGCAGCTAAGGCCATAATGCGGCAAGTCAAATTTTAAAACGCTACTAAACATTTTGGTAGCCAAAGCTACCACGTCAACTAATTAATTATTGTCAAAAGATGCAAAGTAAAAGTATAAAAAGTATAAACCTTAGATTCTTGTATAAAAATTAATAGATTGTAAAAAGTTAAAAACGTCGGACATATTGTCTCTGTCACCTATAATCTGACTGAGTGTAAATGGCTCAGTCACATTATTAAAAGCAGTAAAATACAAGCGTCGTGCTTCTATAAAAACAGGGCATTCTATTAAAATATGTTGGACGGTTAAAATAACATTACATATCTCGCACATAGGTGGGTCATCCGCCCTCAGCAAGTAGGAATGGGTAAGATGACTATGACCTATGTGAAGCCGAGCAAGAACAACTTCCTCCGTTCGGACCCTGCGTAGACTGGACTGCCATTGCGTAATTACAGGCTTAATGCGATGTAATTTATTTGTGGCCTGTCCGTGCCAAGAATCTTGCCATTGGGAGAGTAATTTAGAACGTATTATTTGCCTGTAGTCTGTATAGGGGACTGACAGGCAATGATTATCCAGGGAAATGGCTGATTTAGCAGTGGTATCAGCTAATTCATTTCCTCGGATCCCAATGTGGCTTGGGATCCAGCAAAAGCGAATATCAAATTCTAATTCCATGAGAGAAAAAAGAATCTTCCGGCTCCTGGACAGGATCGGATGAGGGTTATACCTTACCGATACTAGAGCCTGTAATACGCTCAATGAATCACAATAAATCACATACCTCTGGTAGTCGCGATTTTTAATGTGATCTAGGGCTGATTGTATTGCATGCAACTCTGCAGTATAAATGCTAGTTTCTTGTGGGATCTTATAGGATAATGTTTTGTGAGGGAACACAACAGCAGATCCCACATGACATTCTAACTTTGAGCCATCTGTATAGATTGGCAGAAAGTCAGAATACTGCTGTCTATGTGATGCAAAGAGTTGCTGGTCGACAGATGGCAGTGTAGTAGCCTTCTCCCAGATCTTAAGGGAGAAGTTGCAAGTTGGAAAATAAGCATGCCAGGGTGGAAAGAATTGCCTTGGTGACTGGGCAACGTTGTCTACCGTCAAGTTTAGCTCATTCAGCAGCCCTTGAATGCGAATACCAAAAGGTTTGTTGGCAGTCCGACGGGTGTTGTAGAGGTTTTCCCAGCGCGGCTCAAAGACGGATGGCCACGTGGGATGATCGGGGCAGGGATTTTAATTTGAAGGCGTACTGTAAGGACAACTGCTTACGTCGAAGAGACAGAGATGGTTCATTTGCTTTAACGTAAAGGCTTTGGACAGGAGATGTGCGAAATGCTCCAGTGGCTGTTCGTATGGCTTGATGGTGGATTGGATCTAACCACCGAAGTGCACTATCTCTAGCAGAACCATAGACCTGAGACCCATAGTCGAGTTTGGAACGGACAAGTGCCCGGTAGAGACGAAGAAGGGTAGCACGATCTGCGCCCCATGAGGTTGACGAAAGAGCACGAAGGATGTTAAGCCCGTTGACACATCTTGTCCTCAGCTGACGAATATGTTGTAAAAATGTCAGCTTTTTGTCGAAAATAAGTCCAAGGAATTTGAATTCTGCTACAACTGGGATGTTATTTTGCCCAAGCCTTAATTCTGGGTCAGGATGAAGATTACGTTTGCGACAGAAGTGTATACAAACAGTCTTTTGTGATGAAAATCTGAGCCCATTAGCCAAAGACCAAGCTGTAAGATGGTTAATGGTTTTCTGCAGTTGCCTTTCAATGACCCTCATTATTGCATGAATGACAAAATATAGCAAAGTCATCAACATAGAGGGCATTGTTTACAGTGGGTGGAAGTTGTTCTGCGATAGTTTATTTTGACTGCGAAAAGCGTGACACTTAGAACGGATCCTTGTGGGACTCCCTCTTCCTGAGAGAAAACTCGAGAGAGGGTGGATCCTAAACGGACTTGAAACTGGCGATTCGAAAGAAAGTTTTTAATAAAAAGAGGAAGGTCTAAAACCAAAGTTATAGGGGTCTTTTAAAATCCCAAATCGCCAGGCTGTGTCGTACGCTTTTTCAATATCAAAGAAAACTGCTACCAAATGCTCGGATTTAATAAAAGTATCACGAATGGACGTTTCCAATCAGATTAAATGATCCAGAGTGGATCGATTTCTTCGGAAGCTGCACTGTGTCCTGGAAAGCAGACCATTTGTTTCTAAATACCATACGAGGCATGCATTAACCATTCTTTCCAGGACTTTGCACAAACAGCTTGTCAGAGCAATAGGACGATAGTTACTTGGATTGCTAGGGTCTTTTCCTGGTTTTGGGAAAGCAAGGACGATAGCCCTTTGCCAGGAATCCGGAAATTGTTTGTGAATAAAAATTCTGTTAAACAGAATTAAAAGGTGATCCTTAGATTGTGGTGTGAGGTGTTTTAGCATTTCGTAGTGGATGTCATCGGGCCCCACAGCACTTGCATGCGTGAGAGAGAGAGTGCTGCATTTAACTCTTCCTGTAAAAAGGGCTTGTTATACGATTCAAGCCCTTTTGAAGAGAAGTTTGGTGGGTTTTTCTCAATTTTCTTTTTCAGGGCCAAAAACTCTGCGGGGAAAGATGTTGTTGCAGAGATTTTTGCAAATGTTTCCCCTAAAGTATTTGCAACTACAGTTCGATCTGCAATTGGACATCCGTTGTGCTTGAGGATCATTGAAGGGCATGGTGAATATTTTCCCTTCATTTTCCGGATCTTATCCCAGACTACTTTTGAGCTAGCAGCCTGAGTTATGGAAGATGTAAAACTAATCCAAGATTACCTTTGGCTCTGACGTCGTACATAACGCGCTTTCGTACGTGCACGCTTGAATGATATTAAATTTTCAGTCATGGGATATCAGCGGAATATCCCCCACGCTTTGTTTTGTGCTTTTTTTGCTGCAGTGTATTCTGAATTCCACCAAGGTTTGGGAAATAGTGGGAACCGGCTGGATGATTTTGGGATTGCAATTGCAGCTGCTTGGACAATCGTTTCTGTGACATACATGACTGCTTCATTGATTGGCTCCTGACTGACTGTAGCAATGTCAAAGTTTGCCAGATATTGAAAGGCATTCCAGTCAGCCTGATCAATCTTCCACCGCGGTAAACTAAATGGCAGACAGGGTCTACCACTAGTTAGGGTTGTTATCACGGGGAAGTGATCGCTTCCATATGGATTTTCTTCTACCTCCCAAGTAAGTGAAGGAAGGAGAGAAGGGGAGCAGATAGAAAGATCAATGTCAGAGAATGTATGGGTAGGCATGTGGAAGAAGGTATTTGTTCCCACATTTAAGAGGGAGAGGTCATTGTCAGTGAGCATATGCTCTATGACTCGTCCCCTTCCATTGGTGTTAGTACTACCCCACAAAGTGTTATGTCCACTGAAATACCCAAGAATTAAACATGGGGAAGGCAATTGCTTGATAACATCATTAAGGTCTGTCTGGGGAATGTCTATCCCAGGTGGCAAATAGACAGAGCAGACAGTTAATAAGAACCCCACTGAAAGGCGAATTGCTACAGCCTCAATGCTAGTTGTAAGCTGCAAAGGCTGAAATGGGATCTGGTTGCCGATGAGGATTGCAACTCCTCCGTGAGCAGGACCATCCACAATTCTATCTTTACGAATGATGGTAATGTTATGCATAGTGGGGTCGTCATTTGCGTTTAAATAAGTCTCCTGTATGCAAAAGCAAGCTGGTTTGTGCTTTTGCAGGAGTGTGCCTTGATGTCATCAGTATTTTACCGGAATCCACGACAGTTCCACTGTAAGAATCTATCCATTATTTTGGCTTGGTGGGTCCATCAGGCGGCTTCCGAGGTGCTGAGGGCTTACCTTTTTCAGTTCTGGCCTTCTCCTTCCTGGGGAAGTATGGACGCTGTCCAGTGTCCATTTCCTCCTCAGTAAAGAGCTCCAAAACTGAGTCTTCTTTACATCGTTCTGCTCGACATCCATGTTTTCTTGGGTACTAGGTGGTATTTCACCTTTCTTATTCTTTTCTTTTGCATTTGCTTTTGTTATTTGTGGAGCATTAGGAGGTACCGATATAGGAGTGGCAGCTGATTGGTCCTTCTGTGCAGGTTTTTGGGAGCTTAAAAGATAACGTGCGATGGGAGTAAATGATTCTTTTGGAGGGACGGACATGTCCGTCTGAGTCCCAATCGAACACCTCCCTGCTACCTTCTGGGCGTAGGTAGGTTTTTTGATGTTAAGAGGTTTCACTGCTTTCCTTGCCTCCTGGTACGATATGTTTAGCTCTGCCTTCAGCCGTTGAATTTCTTTTTCTTCTTTCCACCTCTGGCATGCTCGTGAGTAGGCCGGGTGTTCGCCTTCACAGTTAATGCAGGTGGGTTTCGTGGCTGAACATGCTGTTGTTTCGTGGTCCTTTGCACCACATCGAGCGCATGCAAGGACTCCACGGCAGGCCATTTGAGAATGTCCATATTTCTGGCATTTAAAACACCGTAAAGGGTTTGGAACATATGGACGCACTGGACAGTTGATGTAGCCAGCTTTAATCTCATCAGGAGGTTTGGGAGAGTTAAAAGTCAGGATAACACTCCTGGTTTTAACAATTTTTCCATCCCTTCGCGCAGTGATTCTCTTGACGGCAGCAACTCCCTGTGGTTTTAATTCGGAGCAGATTTCCTCCTCGGTGACGTCGAGAAGGTCCCACTCCGAAATGACACCTCTCGATGAATTTTGTGTTCTGTGTGGTGTCACTGTTATGGGTATTCCTCCGATTGATGTTACTCGGAGTAGATGTTCAGACTGCCTGTCATTTTTTGTTTCGATCAAGAGGTCCCCAGAACGGAGCCTCTTAACTGACTTGGGTGTACCTGCTAACCCATCCAACCCTTTTTGTATAAAAAAGGGTGACATTTTACCAATCGGTGTTTCGTTGGTGGAATGCATTATTAAGAACCTTGGGACAGGCCCTGATGGTAGTTCGGTTCCCTGCCTCTTTGTAGCAATAATGCTATCTGCCTCTCCGTCAATTTTTTCAAATAGGGACCGGGTTGGGGCCCCTGAAGGAATATGTTTATCAGGATTCATGAAGTTTTGAAGTGGTTCAGTGCCCGGGCTCCCCACCCACCACGAAGCCCAAAGGGACACCCACTACCCGGCATGCAATAAATGCGCTCGGGAGTGGAACGCCAGGGCTACCCAGACACTATACCTGCACCGCCGCCAGCCTGAATCCTGTCCCTCGGACCATGAGGGTAGGGGCGTGGCATTGACACGGTTGACCCTCGCAGGCGAGCCTACTAGCCGATTGATCCTAGCCGGGCCTTCCAGGACCTCCCGTCTTGTCGAAGCAGGGGCCAAAGTGGTGTATTGAAGCTGGGCCCCTCAACCACCAGGATCCCCCTTTCCGAATTTCCACGGGTTGCAGCGCACGGCAAACACGCCGGATTCCATTGATGTAAGCCTGGAACCTGGGCTGTGGGCATTGGATCCCAATGATGCTAGTCTGGAAGTCCAGCAGCATCACTGGGAGGTCCCCTCACCACGTACAGGTGCCCACATCGAGGGGTTTTATTTTGAAACTAATGTCATTCACTTCATAAAGTGTAATTTTACAAATATGAAAATTATGTATGATGTGAATGATTCTCAGCACATTTTAAGTATAGGTGGACCTTGAAAATTATTTGTTGCACTGAATTTTTCTTCAGAATTATTTTGCTCATAATGAGATTTACTAAACATAATTAATAAGGAAAGTTGGAAGGGATCTAGCAATAATTTCTTTATAGTGAAATTTAACATTAAAACGGTATTTGTTGCAACAGAACTTGAAAGTATATGCTCAATTATTTTTAATGATGGCAAAGTGAATGAAATATTCTAAAGCACACCTGTTTTAAAGTATGTCAAAGCAGAAAGGCATTCAATTGCATATGAAGAAGTGGATATATATAAATTTTACTGGGGGGGGGAAGAGAGAGAGCACAGTTCACAGGTTTCAAAAATAAATAAAAATTGCTAAACTTTTGTTCGCTACAATTGGACATTAGTTACAGTTCTATTCAGAAATATGCAACATATATTCCATATATTTCAAGGTGAACAAGCTTATCACACTCTCAAACATTAAGAGACCTTCAAAACTGCAGGAAGAACTCCAAAATATTTCCAAATCATCTAGTACAAAATGATAAAAATCCACTGGATTAATTACATTCAGTGGGCAGCCAGTACAATTGGTGATACCAAATCACTCATTAGTTTGAAAACCGTGTAGTAGTCATTGAAGATTCTGTGTGGAATCGGGAAACACTGAACTAACATTGAATCTATCCAATGTAAAGAGACTCTAAAGGCATGAAAGACTTAAAGTGCATACAAACAAAATACAGTCAGACCTCTCTTTAATGAACTTCCATATAGCAAATTTTTTTTGATTTCCCCTTGATCATTACATAGTTTCCACATAACAACAAAAATTTCCATATAAGAACTGATTTTGAGAAGCCTGGGTATGCACTGTTTGTGCCACTGGCCTTTAGGCAATAGAATTGATGCCATAGAAAGCACAAATTAAGAGCTAAAGCATTCCATAATTTACTGGTGCCTATACACCCTACACAACCACCTCTACTGCACCAAGAAGTCATGCTGGTCAACTGCTATGTGCTGTTTTCTACTGTAAGCACCCTATTAGAGAATTAGGAGAGAGTGATTTTCCTTTATCCATGAAACTATTGTTTTGCTAAAATGAGTCACCTACAATTTCACTAAATTTCAACTTTCTGTTTACATGATAGGTCTAAGTGGTCCCTATCAGTTTTGTTTTAGCTGCTGTGCAAGTAACCTTACAATGTCTAAGAGGACATCCTTGAGTGTAATGGAAAAAAGTGGAAGAGGACATCTTTGAGTGTAACAGAAAAAAGTGGTGGTGCTTAATAGTGTAGATCGGGACATTACAAAAAAAAAATCACTTTAAAATTTGGTATCCCTGCCAGCAGTGTGCCATCCATTCTGAAAAACTGTGTTTTGATTCTCAAACTGTTTTAGGAAACGGGACCCAGTTGGAAGCTTGCGAAATTATGCCCATATGAAGATGTTATTTGTTGTTGTTATTTGGTTTTTAGGAGCATTAACAACTAAGGCCATATTGCTCCGGGATATGCGGTGGTCATTCCCTGACCTTTCCGCATCCTCCGTATTTGGTGGTGACGGGCTCGAACCCCGGTCTAATCAAGAAGCCTCTGCTACACACTGCTGCTCCTTCCCACCTGGCTACGGAGGCGCCCCCCATATGAAGATGTAGATGAAACTGTTTTTAAGTGGGAGAAGTTGATTCGTGATCAAAACATGCCTATGATCACAGCTATTAATAAAAGAAAAAGCTATGCAATATGCATCTTTTCTGGGACATAAAACATTTCAAGCCAGTTCTGGTTGGCTGAACAAATTTAAAAACACCATGGCTTACTTGAAAAAAAATTATGGAGGATTACAAGCCCAAAGACACATTCAACACTGATGAAATAGATCTATTTTTTAAATGTTTGCCGAACAAGGCACTGACTTTTAAAGGTGATAAATGTTTAGGTGGTAAAGTAGTAAGGAATGAATTACACCCTTGGTTGGTGCAAATATGGCTGGTAATGAAAAATTGAAGCTTTTGGTAATAGGCAAAAGTAAACAACCCTGATGTTTCAAAGTAAGTTAAGTATTTACAGGTTTTATGGTGAATCAGCGGCTGAGGCTATAATGTGCCAGGTCAAGGTGTTTCAAAGGAGTAAAGTAGTTAGAATTGGACTACAACTACAACAAAAAATCTTGGATGATGAAAGAAAACGGAAAATTGCACTGATTATCTACAACTGCCCTGCCCAGCTTCACTCGGTATTCTTGAAAATTACAAGTGTGAAGCTTGTTTTTTTTCCCTCCAAAAATACCTCATCTAAACTGCAGCCAATGGACCAAGGCATTATCAAGAATTTGAAAATGCACTACTGAATACACAGTCAGTTCTGCTATAACGAACATGAATTTGCCCCAGTGTGACTGATATATTAGGGAACAATGCAAGTATAATGTGATTTTCGCGTCGGCTCATGCACGATTTCGTCTGCGAGTAACACTAGGTGAACGCAAAACCTGGCACCAAGCTGAACGTAGTAACCTGCGCACCAATACATACAAGTTTACGAAGCTTAAAAAATGTCAAACTTCAAATGTGTGAGAACTATATTTTCCATTTACTGTAGTTGTATTGGTCGGAGACACACTGTTGTCATTCACTGTATTCACAAGATAACACGTGATATTGTAGGCCAACTCATGTTTTCAGGAGCTCACATTTTTCTGTTCGAACAGAAATTGCGTGAGAGCGTGAACAGAGGAGCACATTTACGGAGGTTACTTCCATAAAACAAAAAAAAACAATCTGCAGTTCTCGGTTTATTAGGCTTATTAGTTAGTGCAATCTAATTATAAATGGGTAGTAACCTCGATCTTACTGCAATTGCGATAATACCAATAACTGTAATTCTGTGAGTTTTTATGTTATTATGGTGAAATGTGTTTCTCCTTCCATGAAATCTTCAATCATATAAAAAATATAAATAAATTTTCAGAACCTTCTCTTCATTACTATTTTTTAAGCTTCGTAAACTTGTTTCACTTGTGCAATTTGTGTATCCCGTGTTCGTCATTATTGATTGTTTATCTTTTTTACCGTTTTAATTTTACGATTAAAAAAAAAAAAGAAAATGTCAGTGAACAGAAATATCAATCAAAAAACTTTCTATCTTGTCACGGTAAAGTGCTAATTTATTGTAATATTTATTTATTAGAAATTTAAGATCTTTAAACCAGTATTAGTAATTTTATTAGGTTTCTAACTTTTTTAGTGTTTTACTTACCTCACTGAACATTTTTTTTGAGTGCTCTGCCCCTATCCCTATTTTTCCCATAATCCCTGTTGTTTTTAATGTGCGAAATACCATAACACAGAGATTTTTAGGAACATATGTACTGCATTTTAGCAGAACTGACTATATTGAAAACAATTATACTCAGAACAGAAACCAACCAACCTATAGATTCTGTTATAGATTTGCGGTTATGGATCTGTGTTGTTTCCATCAAGGTGTGATGGAAACAACAATTAAGAATTGTTCTCAGGTTCTGCTGAAACGCCAATTAATGAGAGGTATGAACTACTACAAGATATTTGAAACCTTGAGAAGAATCCAAGCGAGAGATTTGATCAGTGGAGAAATTGTTCTTGACGAATTTTTAGGAGTTGATGATGTCATAGTAACTGAATATCTGAGTGACTCCAACATTTTCAAGAGTATTCAAAGAACTAGTAAACAATATCGACAATGAGTTGGATGAAAATGAGAGCAATATTAAACCTTCCAAAGAAGACATGTCGGCAGCATTTGAAACTTCGTGTTGAGTCCTTCAGTATGAAGAAAATGTGCCAGAAAATATATTTCGGTGTTTAAATAAATGGGAAAATTTTTATGAACGGTTTACAACAAAAAATAACCAAATATTCAATGAAATAATTCTTAAAAGTATACAAATATATTGTGTGCATCATGTACATAGTCATTTTTTAATATATATATATTAATAAATTAATTGTTTTAAATGTTAGAAACTTTATTCATTTACACTTGTTTCTCTTTTATTTCCCCACCTTTTACTATATTTCTGAATGTTGAATTCCAGTATTTCTCATTGTTGGAAATGTCATATTTCTTTATAGTGAAATTTCTGTTTAATGAATTTTTTAAAGCAAATTATTGATTTCATTATATAGAGAGCTGACTGTATTTCTGGTTATTTTTTAGTTATCTTAACTTTCCAAAAAGACTACCTGTTAGACACAAAGGTGCATAGGGAAAATATATTTCATTCACTTTTGTTTGTGAAATTTTGATGAAGCATGCATATTTACTTTTTTTTTATTGGGAAAGTTGTTAGAGATCTCTTATATTAGACATGTAGCAGATGGTAGTAGGAAATTTAGGCTCCAGTTTCATGGTATCAATCAATATCTGAGATAAGTTTAATTCTGTATTTTTTTATGTATATCTATAGGTATATAATGAATGTAAATTTTTTTAGCAATTTAAAGCAAACCACACATATATATTACTGTACTAACTGTAAATACTGTAGCATTATTGCAGTACATTTTTTACACAAAAATTATCAATTTATATAAACGGGGTTATTTGTTATTTTGGCTTTTTTAGGACCATTAGTAACTAAGGCCATATTGCTCCGGGATATGCGGTGGTCATTCCCTGACCTTTCCGCATCCTCCGTATTTGGTGGTGACGGGCTCGAACCCCGGTCTAATCAAGAAGCGTGTGCTATGCACTGTTGCTCCTTCCCACCTGGGTACGGAGGCGCCTGTATATATACAGGGTTATTCAAAATGAAGACCGAACATCGCGAGCGTGGGAACGAAACTTGAGATATTATGCATTCTTTCGAGATGGCTACAAATGATGGCTATAGCAACCCCAGAGCAACGTATCAACTCTGTGGTACTACACTGACAGTGGTAGAGAATGAAAGGGAATTGGGGGTGGTTGTGCAGGCAGATATGAAGTTCTCTGAGCAGTGCAGACGAGCTGCAAGAGTAGCTCATGGAGTATTGTCAATGATATACAGGAATTTTTCTAGCAGGGATAAGGAGGTGATTATTCCCTTGTATAAAGCAATGGTCAGGCCACACCTAGAGTACTGTATACAGGTCTGGAGGCCTCATTTCAAGAAGGATGTAGAGCTGCTGGAACGAGTACAGAGAAGGGCAACAAGATTAGTGAATGGAACAAAGGGGAGCTCTTACGAAGAAAGGCTTAAGTTTTGCAAATTACAGAGCCTGGAGACTAGGCATCGGCGAGGTGATCTGATAGAGGTGTATAAGGCTTTGAATGGCTTGAGCATGCTCAATGCCGATGGAATTCTTCCTCTTGCTCAGAATAATCACCTGAGAGGGCATAAATTCAAATTGAGGAAGGACGGATGTCGGATAGATGTGCGGAAATTTGCCTTTAGCCAGCGGGCAGTTGGTTTGTGGAATAGACTCCCATTGCTTGTTGTTGAAGTTGATAGCCTAAACAAATTTAAGGCTCAGCTGGACAGGTATTTCGAACGAACGGAGGGGTGAAATGGGAGTAGTGGTTTTTTTTTTTTTTTTTTTTTTGGCTGATGCTGAATAAGCTTGCTTTCTTGCATCATATGCCTCTACTAATGCTAATGCTAATGATTATGATACACGCGCTTTCCCAAAAAAAAAAAATTCTGAAACCCTGGACTTCATTTTGAATAACCCTGTATATTTATTATTCAAAATGCATTACGATATTCACCTTATGAAACAAGAAATCCCAGATGTTTTATTTTGCTGTCTCCTCTCTAAAGCACATTTGCAGGGTCGATGTAAAAGAAGGAACTGGTGAGTTGGTATGTCATTATCCGTAACCAATTCAATATGTGCTGAAACATAAAACAACTTCATGTTTCACCCAATTCATTTGAATGGTTCCTCCCCAGTCCTCTTCATTTTCCTTTTCATCTAGTATGATGCTATTTAAAAATTCATTATCAGTCTGAAATTTTAAATCATTTTTATTTTTGCTGTTAATCTAACCCTGTATTTAATCCACACTTATTTCACCATGTAGCTCATTCAGTTTATAGGTCTTTGCTGTCCTTAATTTCATTACCTGCAGTTCTAAATCTTTTAGAAAATCATCTGATTTCGGCCATAATACATTTGCCATGAGGTAGTAGTAGTAGTAGTGGCATGTGATGCAAGAAAACAAGTGTATGAGCTTATGCAGCATCAGCCAAAAAAAAAAAAAAAAAAACACACCATTCCCTCTAAATGCCTGTCCAGTTCCTCCTTAAACTTATTCAACCTATCAATTTCCACGACAGATGGAAGCTTGTTCCAGCAATTAACCACCCGCTGGCTAAAGGCAAATTTCCGCACATCTATTCTACATCTGTCCTTTCTTAATTTGAATTTATGCCCCCTTAGGTTCGTAATCTAAATAAGTGGAAGGATCCCATCAGAATTCAGTGTGCTCAACCCATTCAAGGCCTTATACACCTCAATCAGATCACCGCACAGGTACCTAGTCTCCAGCCACTGCAATTTGCAGAACTTAAGCCTCTCTTGGTAAGAGGATCCCTTCATTCCTCTCACCAATCTTGTTGCCCTTCTCTGTACACGCTCAAGCAAATCTACATCCTTCCTAAAATGATGCCTCCAGACCCTGTACGCAGTATTCAAGGCGTGGCCTGACAATTGCCTTATACAGAGGGACGATCACCTCCTTTTCCCTGCTAGCAAAATTCCTATATATCATTGACAAAACCCCATGACCTGCCCTGGCAGCCTGTCTGCATTGCTCAGAAAACTTCATATCTGACTGCACAATTACTCCCAGGTCTTTTTCATTTTCTACCACCTTAAGTGTAGTACCACACAGTTGGTACGTTTCTCTGGGGTTACTTCTACCCATATGCAGTACTTTGCATTTGTCAAGGTTAAACGTCAGTTGCCACTTCTTAGCCCATCTGCCCAAATTATCTAGATCCTGTTGCAGTAACATACTGCCATTACTGTCATTAACAACCCTGCCAACCTTTGTATCATCTGCAAACTTCAACATTAAGCCTGATATACCTTCATCAATATCATTAATAAATATATAAAACAACGGTGGACCCAACACTGAACCCTGTGGGACTCCACTAATAACATTAATCCATGAAGAGCAGCACCCATTGATTACCACCCTCTGTCTTCTTCCACTTAACCATCCTTTTATCCATTGTAGCAACTTACCCTTAATACCATTCTACTCCAATTTGTACAATAGTCTTCCATGCGCAACAGTGTCAAAAGCTTTCCTGAAATCCAAATATATGATATCAAAATAATTTTTTGCATCCAGTTCCTCTGTAACTACATCATAAGGTCTCAATAAGTTTGGGAAATAATAAATCCCAGACTTCAGTGAGAGAAAATGCCACATCTTTTTAACATCCTCTCCTCCCCTCAGTGTAGTGTGATAGTTTCCATTTATGCTTCTACATGAAGAAAATTTTATTCATACTGTAATATAATCATACAAATCACATTTTAGTCCACTGGTTGCATTAGAAATGTGCAGTGAGGAGGACCTAATACTGTTTAAATGTTGCCATTATCACTTTACAATTAGCATTAGCAGTAGAAAATGATGCAAAAAAGGCAATATTTTTTCAGTATCAGCCAAAAAAAAAAAAAAAACCCACTTCCCATTTCGCCTATTCATTCCCTTCAAAAGTTTGTCTAGTTCTTTCATGAATTTAATGAATCAAATGACATGAATGAATCATGAATCAAATGACACAATAACAATGAAAGTCTGTTCCAGCAATCAACCACTGGTTAGCTTAATGCAAACTTCTGCACATCTATTCTGCAACCATCTTTCCACAATTTGAATTTGTGCAAGGTGTGCAAGAAGACTACGTCCAAAGTACTGATACACAAACAAAAACAGAGTCAAAACTCTGAAAAAGAAGTGGACTTTCTGAATAATGTCATTACTGGTGACAAGTTGGTGGGTATTCCAGCACAACCACAAAACTAAATGATAAAGCCTTCAGAGTGAAAACAATGCTGGCTGTTTTTGAACATTAAAAGCTGTGTGCAACATGAACATCTTTAAGCAAGGCAGTCAAGCAGTATTTCAGTAAAATATGTTCTACAGAGTGTAGCTATGGCACAGAAATGAATTTAGGAACAATGCCTCTTCTTTTTTGTCATTTTTTGCAATTTTTTGTCCGAAACCAAATTTCAATGAGAGAACGCCCAACCTTATTCACAAGATATTTGCCTGTTGGCCTTTTTCTGTTCCAAAAATAAAAAATTTCATGAAAGGGACTCATTTTGATATGAAGCACATGAAGAGGAACATGACACTTCACGTAAAAAGAATTCCCAAAAAGAACCATCAAAAATTTTTCGAAGCACAGAAGAATAAAGAAATGTGTCAATGGAGAGTTGTGTTCAATAGGCACAAGTGAGGATAAATTCTGAATTGAGGTCCCTAGCATGAGTTGTGCTACAAAACTCAGTGTTCAAACACAGAGTTTTGTAGCACAATATAACTTGTAAAAGGCCAAACTGATTAATTAATACTAATTACAGCGAAACAAAAAGATATAAAAAGAAATATAGTATCACCATGTAAATAACTGTAAAAACATAAGATGTGGAATACTTTAATAAGTTTGCTGCTGATAATATTTATAGATGTCCTTTCTAGGACATTCACAAATTTAGTGTAACTTATATCTTTTATAGATTTGATTCAATGTCATTCTTCACTAAGTATTTTTAGGAATCAAATGTCTTTTTCCAATTGCATCACTGGCACAGGAAATGAACTCTGCTGAATGCATGGATTCAGTAAAGTAATGATTAGTTACAATTTTTGTCTTTCCATTCCATGAGTTTAAGGCCTGGACTCAAATCCCGGCAAGATGGTTTACATTTTGTGGCTTAATAAAAAAAAAAAAAAAAAAAAACACCATCGCTGAATTATGCATTGACCACTGCTTTTTAGTAAATGGAAGGGAATGCATCTATGAAGAGTCGTCACTGACACCAGCATCTATTGTTTGTAGCATTATAACATCGACAGATGCATTTGAACAAGATTCAGAATCTGCATCAGTTGAATAGAATTCTATTTCAGTATCATATAACATATTATAAAGAGCTGATTCTGTGTCATCAACTTGAACATACTGTCCATCCCTCTTCCTTTTCGGGAATGGATCCATTAAAACAACCCTTCAGGGTAAAATTTTATAGGAAAACACTTTTTACAGAAAATTTTTTTTAGTAGACACACACTAAAGATGTTTTATTTTTCACAACTAAAGAATTAAAATTCAGTAAGCATAACCTTAAAAAAATCTCCCATTTTCTTCGTGTGAAAAATAACTTCAACATAAACAAAGAACATATGAAACTGCGAGCAAAGTATACAGCTTTTATAGCTCATCCTAAACAGTGCAATTAAAAAAATTACAGCCATAATGCAAATATGCCTGTGGTTCAATCAGTGTGCCAATATTGATGCTGTTGATTTCACGTGCCTTTCCTTTTACAGCACTCATTTATTGATGGCAAATGAACCAATGCATATTTGCATTAAGGCACACTAACAGTTTGTTTCGATGCAAGTTTGCATTCTGGTAGCAACATGTTAAAGAAGCAGCAGTAACTTCCTTCACTTTCTTCTGGAAATCCATACTGAAAGTCTCTTTACAGCAGAGACCCAAATTTTGCATTTTAAGCCCAAAGTTTGTAAAGTTTTATATCATGAATATGATCTGAATTACACTCCTGTTCCACCTTAAATATAATGCTGCTTACTTTTGTCATTATTGTTAGTATTTCAGTAATTCAATGGTAACCTCACGTTTTCCTAACCACGTACAAAAACAGTAAAAAAAAAAAGTGTAGGATACATACATAATGGCCTATATACTTGGCATCAGTTTGTTTTTGTATGCAATGGAAAAAAATTTATATATATATATATATATATATATATATTGTAAATATTAATGGGAGAAGAAAGAGTATTAAAAAGGAATGATTATGGACAAAGGCAACTGATAGCCAGAAAGAACCTAACGACCATAATAGTATTATAAATAAGCTGATTCTGTGTCAGTAAATAAATAAAAGTTGCACAGATAAGTAAGTAAATAATGGTTGTGAAGATAAGAAAAGTAAGTAAAAAGTGAGAAAGAAGAAAGAAAAAAAAAAAAAGGAAAAAAGAAAAAAAAAAAAATATATATATATATATATATTGAAATTATGTCAAATGACGTTTAAGTTTAAATAAATATTGGCTCCAGTGTTAATGCTATTGTCTGTGAACAATTAGACATTACACGTGTATGGGTTGTATATGTACTTAATTTATTTATACATTATTTTTAAATTGTGGTAATACTTGAGAATGTCAGGTTTGTAGTGGCCCCAACCAACCAACACGCTACTTATATTTAAAACTAGCCCTTGTATGGATAGCCTTACATATAAAAATATAAGATACATATAAAAGCAACTAAATTAATGAAATTTTAAAGAAAGCTGGAGAAATTGGCAAATGTTAATGAAAATAAATGAAAATTAACATTCTTCCTCATGGTCATACCTCTGCTATTCCTCAGGGGCTTTGAGCAGACATATAGCCATACTGGAGGAATGTATTATACATACCCATTTCTGTAATCTCTTGTTAATTACTTGGTGGATAATTTGGAATTAGAGTAATCTTATTGAATATATGTATTTAGTTTTATATAAGTACTAAATTTTAAGTAAACAGGGTGGGTTTTGTATATTACAGCATACTGTGATAGGAGATTCAAAGCCCTATTGAGATACTACAATATTTCAATATGTAATATATTGAAATAGTGTAGTATCTCACCTCCATGTCCTGTGGTGGTCAGTCTGAAAATGTTCAATTTCCTGCCAAAGTTTAGTTTTATGTGTGTGGTACAGTTTATTGTGCAGATGTACCAGGTTTCATCCGTAGTGTGATGGCTAACCTTGCCGTAGGCAGAGTCTCATGCTTTGCATTCCTGAGCGTGGGCTGGTGTTGACTGTAATTTAAAGCTTGGTGTATTATTGTGGGAAGCAGATACAATATGATATCAAACCAGGCTAAAAATGATAGAAATAAATGGTAATAATTGACATGGAGGTTATTAAAATAAAATGGGAAAATATGGGATGAAAGTTATTAAAATAAAATGGGAAAATATGGGATGAAAGTTATTAAAATTAAATTAAAATTAAATGCGTTATCCGTAGGGTGTGGACTGGCAATGCTTTTCTAAGGCATGACAGCCCTATATGTGCCCATGGGTATAACTATTTACAAATATATACAGCCTCTTTCATTGTGAATATTAACCCTGTGTTTCCGTGCTTGTAATTAAATCTTGATTTAGTGGAAATGCATTATATCTGTATGGTGATGATGACCAGCGTATTTACATATCTGGTGTTAATAACTCTGCTAGTGGGGAATTTTGATTTTGGACATCCAGGTACTGTGTGGATAGGTGCCAAGCCACACCTATTTGCAGTTAACCTGGGGTTCAAAAGGGGGCCAAATTATAGCTTTTATGCTCCGTGGAAGAAACTTTTTCTATGATACTATTAGGACTAATGTTAGTTGGTTGTTGTATGAGTTTAGCTTGTGCGGATGCATTTATATGATGTCTGATGTAATTGTCAGGTATTTTGTTTTTGATAAGGGTATTTTTCAGTTTTGTTAAAGCTGCTATAATGCTTTCTGGGCTATTGCATATGCGTATAATTCTGTTGGTTTGGTTTCTGATAACGTTTCCATGTATATTTTTGGCCAATTTAGTTTTCCAGTTAGTTTAATTGCTGGGAAACCGAACAGGTCTCTTTTATCATAGTGTTTGGTGGTTTGGTGTATACAAAGTCATTGTTATTGTGATTTGACTATCTAGGTAGGTGGCTTGCAGGTTGCTTTCTGTGTTGATTCTTTCTATAGTCAAATCTTCAGGATAGATTTTTTTTTAGCCATGTTGTCGAAGTCTGTATGGTTGATAACTAGTACATCGTCTGTGTACCTGCAGTATGTGATGTCTTCTTTAAGCTTATTTTCATAAAAGTGCAAATAGAGGTTGGCTATGGAGCATGAACTACTTGATCCCATAGCTACACCTCTAATTTGTACATAGATGCTATTACCCATCTGTATGTAGTTGTTTTTCACATTAAGGTTGATGAGGTCTATCCAGTACTGTTTTTTATATTCTAGTTTATTTTGATACTCTATGTAATATTCAGATAGTACTTTTATCAAATTGTCGTGAGATATACTAGTGAACAAGTTTTTGAAGTCATATGCGTATACTTTGTTAATATGGTTGTTTATAATATATTCAATGCCTGTTATTGGAGATGAATTTTGTGTTTGTGAGGTTTGCTGGTTATAATATTTAATTTGGATTCCATTATTTTGCTAGACGTATTGTTGTAGCTGTTTCTGCATCTGGTGATGAACCTTTTTCCTGTAGGGTCTTTGTGGAATTTGGGAATCCAGTAAATGTATGGATATAGGGTGTGTCCATTTTTAATTTAATTTTCTTGTTTATTGCAATTAGTTTTTTAGTGATTATGTTAGGGGTGGGGCTGACGAACTTATAAGTGTCACTGTGGTCCAATTCCTGTTTTAGGGTGTCTATATAGAATCTCTTACAAATGATGCTGAAGTTGTTATTTGCTTTGTCTATATTGGTGATAACGAACTTGTTTTGTAGGTTTTTGATTTTTTATTTAATACTATTTAAATTGTATATCTTGTGGTCATGTCTCTGAATCTAGTTAAGATAAGTTTTGTGGTAATATTAATCCATCTTTGAAAAGCTTCCACTGGAGTGTTGTATTTGTATGCTGTTTTGTATGTGAATTGCAATATATCCATATTAATGGAGTTGTGTATGTTTTTTAAGTAAATTTTGGAGTTGGGTCTGAATTTTGTTCCTTTGCTCATCACTTCTTGTAGTGTATTGTCTTCTATAATTTTAAAGTCGCCGGTTAATATGTGGCTGTGATGTGGATCTATATAATTTTTGTATTCTTCTTCATGACAGAAACAAGGCTGATCTGCAATGCCCATGTTGGTCAATTCTGGTCCTGTTAAATGGCTGGAAGGGTGCAATCATTGATGCTCTGTTGCTGTGATGGAATTACCTGTGGCAAGTTGTGTGGATTTTCTGTGAATGAAATGTGCTAGGCCTGCTGACATCAAGTTCAAATGTCTGTTTCTGTTAGAAAGTCTTGATTCCTATTTTGATGGATCTATTGAGGTTAGAACCCCAAAGTGCTAAGGTCTGATCCCTTGGAAAATCAAAAAACTGACATTTTAAAGATGTGTAAATCTTAAGTTTTCCTCCTGTACTGTGCTCTGTAGCTAGGATATACACATCCTTAAGATATAACCTGTTGCCCTCTCTCTCTCTCTCTCTCTCTCTGTGAAGGAATAAACTGCAGTGCCACCCACTACCCAAAGTTCCCTTTTGTATTGTTTTAGTCTGATAAAGTTTCCAGGGTTATTTTTATGTTAGGGTTTCCCATACTGGCAGTCTGCTTGACATACTACATCATGGAGCTTCTCGGATTAGAGAGGTCTGCAGCAGTGTGAGTATCACTACACTGCCCCATTACCATCAGTTCCATGTTAAGCCAGAAGAGCACTCCAATGCTGCTACAAAATGGACTTCGGTGGGGGGGGAGTTAGTGCATTTCATTCCATTAGTGAAAACCAGAGGCTTAATCTTAGCATACTGACACCCTTGAAGAGCACAAACCTACAATGAGAAAGTTTCAAAGATGCTTGGGACATACAACAGAGTTAAGGCTCTATCATGCACAGGAAAATGAGGACTTTCACCCCCAATCAGATCACCCTATTCCCCAACATCAAATACAGCTGTCAAAGTTCCCCAAGGCCATATTCATACCCTTCAATCAATTTTTAATCAACAGATATCCAAGAACGGAATTCAGACCTACTGCCAACATGAATGAAGACTGTAACTAAACACTTTCAACAAACCTGACAAAACCTGTTCTTGGAAAAAACTTCCTACCATCAAGAGCAACAGAAGCAGCAGCTGTTTGGCTAGTCATGAGTGACAATGCCAACCCCAGCCAGCTAACCACGTGACCAGAACTGGCTATATTCTCCCTTCAGCCTGGCAATGATGTGCTCCCAATACCAAACAATCAGATGCAGATTTATCTAGCACATAAACAGGACATTTCATTTTCTTTTTCCCCTTTATACAGCAGGACTATTTGGTTATAAGAATTAAGAATAGCTTAGTCATGACAATGTTAAGTGCATTAGTTGTTTTGTCTCTGACAAAGAATCTAAGAAAGGAATCTTAACGTACACAAGTGTATTCTAAATTATTAAATTTCAGCTAGTTACAAAATTTATTCAACTAAGTGTCACATGCAATGAAGTAGTATCATTCCTTGTTTCTATTTATTTAAAATCTGTTTTTAGATCACTCACTCAATTTTGAATAAGTGATGTAACCACACATAATTTGTAACATCATTACTAATATAAAATTATCATATTTACCTATAAACTACTATAAAAATAATATATTTACGTTAATTAGCTGAGGGTAACTGGAAGCAAGCATTACCATAATTACCAGGAACCTATGGTTAGAATTAATGCAACATTAAACCAAGCATACGAATATAATAATAAAATGGACAAATAAAAATCTGCTTTATAAATATCTCAATTTTAAAAAAATTATTTTTCAAAAGTAATTAATTTTTTTCAGTTCAATAATGTATCATAAATACCAAAACTATGTTTAGTCTTTTTTTTTTAACATGAAATGACGGGCTCATTAATAAACAGAATGTGGCCAAGCATGCTCATACTTTTGTTTTTCCTAAATTTCAAGGTATTCTTGAAAGTAGTGGCTTCAAACTGTCAATTGTTAACTAACAAATGTCAAGAGCTCATATATATCTGGACTGGACTCTTAGCAATACCATAATTTCCATAAGTAATTATCATACACTACTGCAGAATGGGAAACATGAAGGTTTGAAAATGAAATTGAAATTTGGCAATGAAAAACACCTTATCTATATCAGCATAGCTTTAAGTCAATATGCTAACTAGTTCTCCCTGAAACAATGGAATCAATATTTTATGTTTTTAAAAACAAAATTTTAAAAAATTTGTAGCTGCTTAATTATGTTACTACTTGGTTATACACAGCTTAGGCTCAACATGTGTTTATTTTTAACATGTAAAGTCATAGCCATGGTGAATGTTACCTTCAGCTAACATCATACTGCTTTTTCATTAACCTGGAAATAATGGCATGGAAGAAAAAGTTCCTCACCACATTTTTTTAATGGATTTTGTTTATAAAATTTCTATTTCTGCCATTCTCTAAACCCCCCCCCCCCACACCACCTTCCTTTGTACATAAAGGCAGAGGAAGGTGGAGGGAGAAAGTCTAGAAAACAACAATTTCTATACACAATTAGTAATTACTTCTAATTACTATAGTGTAAAAAAAAAATTTCTTTAAATATATTTAGTTTTGGTATAAAACTTCTTCCACACTACCACTAAAATTAGTTTAAAATTTCATGTATTTTCTAATTTGTTGTTATTTCAGTATGCCTAACTGGAAATCACAAGCTATACGAAATTCTGTGCTACTTTGACAAATTTTGCTAAAAAACTTTGTACCACAATAAAGCTTCATAGGAGTTTGGAGCAAAAAAGACTTGAAAACATCAGTCAAACAAAAATAGACAAAGACCCAAATTTTGCTCTGGAAGCAAAGATTGGAAGGCAACAAAACAGTGTGAAAGGTGCAAAAAATTGTTACGAAATAGATAATGCAGTCACAACTACAAGAACCGCAAACCACCACAGGCAAGCCTTTTTCAAAATTTGACCTGAATTCATAATGCAACTCTCACAAATACTAGCTGTTGTCTGTGTCGTCAAATATAGACTGAATGTCACAACTGCAAGTCACAGGAGTAATATTGTAGATCATTTGAAATCAAGCATTATTTGCTTACAAATCCGGAGAGGGGTATTTTAAATTCACACATTTATATTTCATTTATTTTTGAATGGTTGTCAACATTTTCATTCTGTTAAAATAAAACTGTATAAGAAACATATACAGTAACTCCCACTTGTGCTACCCTGCTTTTAACACTATTCTTCTGCACCAATGGCCAATCGTGTGAAGTGCCATGAATTTTTAATGGCTGTAGTGTTCCTGTTTAAATGGTTTCCCACTTATTTTTTTTTAAGTCTCAAGTAAGAATAAATCCAGCTTTATTAACCTTCCTTCCACTTGATTTTAACTTGGATAAACTAAATCAGAGGAATCATTAATTGTGCAGTTTTGAGTACTTCATAGCAATTGTTTCTGATGCAAGTACCATTTGTTCATTACATATTTAACTCAAATCTTTGAAGATAGGTAAGCTGGTCTTAACTACTCAGTGTCTAAATATTTAACATTGCAGTTACACATCTCAGCCTTTTATTTATTTATTTTTAACTGAAAGCATGCACACAGGATCTTTGAGAGACTCCCCATACAATTTCAGCAAAAATGTGAACTTCAGCTGAAATTCCCAATATCTTTCAACAAATGTTTTCTTTGATTTCTCCACTGAAAAATAAGTACATAAATCTTTGTTAGTTATCATGCAAACACATGAATACAGAGACACCTCAATACTTTCTAAGATAATGGAGAAATCCATCAACTACCAACTCTTATACCTTGAAACCTTCCATCTGATCAATGATAACCAATAATAGAGTCCACCAGTGTCAGTCCAATGGTGTTATCTTGGCATGTTACTCATCACCAGACAAATCTGAAAAAGAGTTCTTTTCCTCCTGTACATTAATTGACCTTCCAACAACTGGAAATGCTGTCCATAATTTTGCTGATGATGGCACACTACTGGCATTTTTGAGAAATCTTACTCTGCACAAACAGTTTCAACTTTTCAAATATAACCACCAATTGCTTAAATGTTAATCTCAAGGTAAATCTCCAAGTGAATGAGGAATACTTAGTTAACTCAATTCTCAAATTGAGTCCTGTCTTATTTTTTGACAAAAAGAATTTGCTGCTCTCATGCTGATCTTCAATAACACTTAGATTTATAGACAAGACCACATATGTTTATTGGAAATAACCCTCACTGCTAACTTTTCTTGGCATAAGCATATCACAAATATTGCTTCCTCTACATCAAACAAACTTGGTTTTTTCTTTTCATGGAAATTTTTCTGTTTATACTTCAGGATGGCGCTGGTGGAACCAGCTGTATGCTAGCTAAATTAGTGCGCTCTTAAAAATTAATAAATAAAGAAGGTTTTCGGGAGTGTTGCTCAAAAAGAAGTTATATTTTAGATAAAATAAGTGTGGTTGAGTGATAGGTTAAGATTTGGGACCTAAACGTGGTTTTATTTTTCGGATTGAACTTTTTTAAAATGGTTATCATTATTATGTTCGGACATAGGAAATTTCAAGGTCATTAAATTTTTAAGGAACTATAATCAGTCACTGGGAATTCTTAGTAGAATAGTTGTGCTACATGATAGCTTTGATGTAGAAGTTTTCAGGATACCAAATTGTATTTAAAAATACTCACGTTTTGCTGAGTTATACATTATTGGTATTTTCAAGGTCACAGTAATTTTACCGAGTCAGCCATTTGGATGTTTCCAGGAGATAAAACTAAGCAGTGCCACCTGCTTGGTCAGTGGTGACTAGAAATTCGGCATAAATTGCGTAAAATTATGACATCACGAGGCAGCTTCATCACTGAATAAGAGCTACTCCATTTATATGGCTGCGGTAGGTTTAGTAGTTTAATTTGTTAAACTACTAAAGCACCGAAAGATATATGCTCCCAGAAGGGCCTCCCATGGCGGAAAGGTTTCAGTGGAGACGTCAGACGAAACCCGTTTCAAAAGGTCCACACACGACCTTTTCAACTAAATTGTGATCCAAGAAAGCAACGGGAAACTACTTGGATTATCCTTCCCTTGAAAACTTCAATGATAGCAAGCAAAATAAACCACGGCCCCAAGTCTCGGCGTCCCTTGAATGGGACAGGGGTGCTAAGAATCTCCGAGCTTGCATCGAAGAATTTTCTGAAACTAGCTACATGGAACGTTAGAAGCCTACTACAACCAGGAAAACTAGCCAATGCTTTACAAGAAATGGAACGCATTAACATCAACATACTTGGGCTAAGTGAAACCAAATGGCCTGGAACAAAGAAGTTTATATCAAACGACCACCACGTCTTCTGTTCCGGAGGAGAAGAGAACACCAAGCAGACGTACGGCGTCGCTTTCGTTGTCCACAAACAACTGGCCAACAAAGTCACCAGTTTCACCCCAATATCGGAACGAATCGCACTACTACAGCTAGCAGGCAACAAGATCAACCTGAATGTGCTCCAGGTCTACGCACCAACAGCGGACAAAGACGATCAAGAAATTGAATTGTTCTACGACAAGCTAAGCAACACTTTAAAGTCGCTGAAGAAGCACGACAAGACGGTCATCCTCGGTGACTTTAATGCCAAAATCGGTCAAGGAAGGCTACAAAACATAGTCGGAGAACATGGCTTGGGGACACGGAATGAACAAGGCGACAGACTCGTCCAGTTCTGCCAAGAAGAAAAATTTAGCATTGCCAACACTTGGTTCAAACTACCACCTCGACGACTATACACCTGGACCTCACCACAAGACTCTGACAACAATATCGTCAGGAACCAAATTGACTACATCTTAATCAACATCAGATATAAGTCAAGTGTCCTCAAGGCAAAAACTTACCCCGGAGCTGACATATCATCAGACCATAACCCAGTAATAGCAACACTACGTCTCAAATTACGAGCAGTCAAACGCACAAGCACAACAAAAAGAATCGACCTGGAGAAACTGAAGAACACCGCCAACAGGCGACAAGTACAGCTTCATCTCAACACTACAATCCGATCGATCGAAGCAGTAACAACAGACGTGCAAACATTCGTGCGTTCACTCAAACAGTGCATCAATGAAACAGCAGAAACCCTGCTAGGACATCAGGCGTCGAAAAAGAAACAACGGTGGATGACCCAGCACATACTAGACCTAATGGATGAACGGAGAATATTCAAAAGCAACAACCGGGAAAAATACAAAGAAATACAACAAAAGATCAAACAGGAAATCCGGAAGGCGAAGGAAAAATGGATGGAAGATCAGTGTGCAGAAATCGAAGACCTAATCAAGAAAAATGACAGCTATAACCTGCACAAGAAGCTTAAAGAAGCTGGAAACATCTACAAACCGGCTCCTATCCCAAGTTTATATACGGACAACAATCAACCTATACTAAGCAAACAAGCCAAACTCGACACCTGGAAGAGCTATATATACAATCTGTTCGGCACCAACAGAAAACCGGCAGAAACGCAACAACAAACACAGGAAGACAATCTCCACATATTAACATCTGAAGTGGAACATGCCATCCGAATAACAAAGCCAGGCAAGGCCTGTGGACCTGATCAGATTCATGTGGAACTGCTGAAACAACTAGACTACAGCAACATCCAACAACTAACGAAATGGTTCAATCAAATCTACAACGACATTCCATCCGAATGGCTCCAATCCATCTTTGTGGCCCTACCAAAAAAGGCTACCAGCCAGAAATGCGAAGACTTCAGGCTGATCAGTCTAATGAGCCAGGTGCTAAAAGTCTTCCTCAAGGTGATCCAGCAAAGGATAAGATGTAAGTGCGAAAGTGCACTGGGAAACACACAGTTCGGATTCTGCAGGGGACTAGGCACCAGAGAAGCAATTTTCTGTTTACAAATATTGCTACAAAGGTGCTATGAACATCAAAAAGACGTGTATATTTGTTTTATTGACTACGAGAAAGCCTTCGATTCAGTAGACCACGACCGCCTAATTGACCGACTGAGAAAACTTGGGCTTGAAAACAATGATATCAACTTTATTACAACTCTCTACTGGAATCAAACAGCCCGGCTTCGCTATGACAACGACTTGACAGACCCAATTCCAATAAAAAAGGGCGTCCGGCAAGGCTGTCCATTATCTCCCATTCTTTTTAACATCTATTCGGAAATGATCTTCGACCAAACACTGGCTGACAAGAACATCGGCATAAAAGTTAACGGACACTACATCAATAACTTAAGATATGCCGATGACACAGCACTAATAGCGGATTCAGAACAAGATTTACAGACCATCTTGAACGAAGTGGACATAGAAAGCCAAGCATGGGGGCTACGAATCAACAAAAAGAAAACAAAGGTGATGAAGGTCAGCAGGACTGCAAGCAAAATCACGATCAAACTAAACAATGAAAAATTAGAGCAAATACACCGCTTCAAGTATCTCGGAGTACTCATTGATGACCAGCTGAACCATGAGGCCGAAATCAAAAGCAGAATTGAACAAGCCAGGCAGGCATTCACCAAATGGAGAACCCTCCTCACCGACAGAAGCTTGAGCATCATGCTCAAATTACGCACATTGAAATGCTACATCTGGCCAATACTGCTCTACGGTGTAGATACCTGGACTCTAACATCAGCCACTACAAAAAAGCTCCAGGCCTTCGAAATGTGGCTCTACCGAAGAATGCTGAAAATTCCGTGGACAGCCAAGATAACCAACGCACAGGTCCTGCAGGACATGCACACGGAATGGGACCTGCTCAAAGCCATCATCAGCAGGAAATGCAAATACCTAGGTCACATCGCTAGGAACCAACAAAAATATCACCTACTACCACTCATCCTGGAGGGAAAGATCGAAGGCAAGAAACGCCCAGGCAGACCGAAAATGGCATGGCTAGATAACATCAACACCTGGCTTCACATGACAACAGCACAAATTCTACACGCAGCGCTAGACAGAGAACAATATCAAAACGAAGTCGCAAACGCCATTCGGCAGCATTAAAGAAGAAGAAGATACTTCAGGATGGCTACATAGGGTTAGAATAATGTAACAGATAGAAAGAATAAAAGAACAGCCATATTTAGCAGTCACATGAATAGCAAAATGGCCATACTGCTGTGCCTTTGCATTAACCACTCAGCCAAGCTTGGCATATTGTTCCCATACTTGCGGTGTCCCAAAAACCACTTCTGAGCTCCTAGTCTATCCAAAAGAGGGCAGGTTAACAAATAACCAATCTCTGGTTTCTTCAGTTTCATTTTCTGCCTACCCCAAAGTTCACAACAATTGTAAAGCAGTTATTAATCCGTCCAAATTGTAGTAGAGAAATCTGGTCTCTTGCCAAAGCTATTGCTGCAACTTTTGTCCACCTCTGTCAAAACCATATAGTTCTATTGCCACTTCAGCCAAATATAAACCTTACCTGCTAGCATCCTGCTTTTCTCCCAACTCTTGTAATGATGATCTTGGTAAACCATCTCCTACAATTCCCAGTACACTCCACTCAATTCCTCCTGTGGTCTTCAGTCAAAAGGATGTCAGCAGGATTTTGAACAATCTCGATGATAAAAAAGCCCCACGTCCTGATGGTATTTTTCACTTGTTCTCATATCCTGTGCTCTTGAACTTACTCATGTTTGTGTTGCTTTTTTTCACTTTCTTATTCCACAGGCATTTTCCCCTTCTGATTGGAAAATTGCTTATATCCAGAAAGTTCCTAAAAATGGTGACAAATCCCTCCCATTCAATTATCATCCCGTTGCACTTCTACTCTTTCTAAATTAACTGAAAAATTAATTAAGAGCCAATTTAAACCATCTAGAAACCTTCCATATGATCAATGATTACCAGCATGGATTCCATCAGTGTTAATCCACTGGTGATATTCTGGATTTGAACACAGATGGGTAACATAACCCATCTATGTTCAAATTCAATGAAAAGGTTTAGTGAAACTCAAACAGTTGCTCTTGATATTTCAAAGGCTTTTGATCATGTTTGGCATAAAGGTCTTCTAAATAAGCTTCCATCTTATGGTTTGCCAATTGTTTTTTGTAATTTGGTATCCAGTTTTCTCTTACTGCTCATGGTGGGTGATGGCAAATGGCTCTCTGTCTTCTAATTTCACTGCTAATGCTGGTGTTCCCCTAGGTTCAATACTTTTACCCACTCTTTCCTCTTGTATATTAATGACCTTCCACGGACCAGAAGTCATATCCATAGTTCTGCTGATGATAGCACATTGCATTCTACCTTCCAGTTTGAAAAACCTTGCCCTGTACAAACAGCTTCAATGTCTTGAATATCCACTAACAATTCCTTAAATGCTCATCTCCAGGTAATTCTCTTGTGGGGCAAAAATAACTTAGTTGATTTCAGTCCATCTAAAACTCAGTCCCGTCTTACAGCTTGCAAAAAGGAACCTTCTGCTCCCATGCTTATCTTCAATGACAGTCTGATTTTTAGGCAAGATCACACAACTCTATTGGGGATAACACTGAGTTCTAATCTCTCTCTTGGCATAAGCACATTACAAATATTGCTTCCTCTGCATCTAAAAAACTGGCCTTCTCTTTTGCTCTCAGCATTACTTTTCTTCCAAAACAGCTGTTCACTCTTCTGTACAAATCACAAATCTGCCCTACCACTGTTCCCACATCTGGGGCAGTGCACCCAAACCTATCTCAAATTCTAGATTCCATTCAAAAGAATGGCAGTTAGGTTAATCAATGACTCATCTCTAACAGAGCCTCTCCACTTTTTGTCTCATAGATGTTCTGTTTCTGTTGCATGCCTTTTCTATAGATACTTCCATGGGCACTGCTCTTCTGAATTGGCTTCTATAATTCCTGCTTTCTCTTCCAAAGCAGTCCCAACATTTGCCACAACCAGTCAACATCCATTTAACTGTACAGCTTCAAACTCACAGTACCAACTTTTCTTCTTCCTCATTTATTCATTCAACTTCCATTTTCTGGAACAATCTTCCTTCATATGTATTTCCAGAAAATTACAATCTACAGAAGTTCAAGTATAATGCCAACAAGTATCTTCTTAAGCTTCAGCATGTGCACAGTACTAAGTACTATAAGATCTAATATCTCGCATGTTTGGGGTTTTCATAAAAAAAAAACCCACTAGCAATGGTCACTACACTGAATGAAAATCTGGATGTTATCTCTCCTTAGTAGTTTGTGGTATAATTAAAATTAATGCATCTGAAAATTCTGTGAGCAGTGAAAGTAAGATACTGTGTTTGAATTGTAGCAGTAAATTTCAAATTTCCATTGTTAAAAATTTTGGGCAATAGCTCAAGACAATAACCACCACATATAAGAATAGAAAAGTTAAATATGTAAAGACACCTAAAAAGCTTTTTCATTGTGGAGACCGATCATAATTGCAGAGACACGAATCTACAATTTCTATTTAAGGGAATGGTCATACAGACATATGAAGATTTTCATTTTACACATGAAATGAGGGGGGGAAAAAACAACATATAAGCAGATAACACTTTGCTTTGTTTCAATAATTTTTTCAGTTTATAATAATCATAAGACCAGTGACTTCAGTTTTATAGTAATATACACATACAGCTCACTGTTTCTGCTATTACCAGTGACCTCACACAGCTTGTTTATTTCCATATCAGAATACAGCAAATCTTATTATATGCCAACACTAGTTCTTTTTCTCTCCAGCAACCCTTCAATCTATACAGTCAATGACAGCAGGCCTCTGACTATATGATTGTCAATCAATCCAGCCCTGGAGTCATTGTACAAGGCACATGGGGTAGAATTTTGCCCAGCATGGTCTGTGCTTGTTAACAAGAGAGACTGCTTCAACAGGGATGGGATACAATTAAATAGAAAGGGGGAAGAATATTTGCTGATGCTATCAGGGCAGTGTTAGGTGGATCGCAAAACTGATAGCTTGAGGGGAAGGAGATACACAGACCAACAGAAGCAGGCAGAGGTGAAAGTGATTATAGGCCTAATGTCCCTGATGAGTACAATGAAACTGAACAGAAAAGTAAAGTGGGCCAGTAAATAAGAATGTTTTATAATGCAGAATTTTAAATTTCCAGATATTAACTGGAACTTGTGGGTTGGTAATTCACAAACTAGCAAGACTTTTTTGGATTTAGTGAATGACTATTTTCAACAGCAGCATGTTAGAGAAGGAAAAAAAGCAATATTCTTGACCTGATTATCAGCAGTGATCCTTCATGCTTTATGAATCTGCAGAAAAAAGAACCACTAATTGGCAGTGATCACAGTGATGTGAGATTTCTTAATGAAATGACTATCATAAAGGGTAAAGGGAATGATTTTTGCTTTCATAAAGGAGACTACAGTAGTCTCAGACAGTTTTTAAATTCTATACACTGGACCCAACAACACATTCTGAATGAGAAGCATTCAGGGAAATAAATATAGAAACTACTAGCCTTTCCACAAAAACTAAGAAATACCACTCAACTTTTTTTGAGCAAATTTCATATGAGCAAATTTCCAAGCCTTAGACCTAAATGGATATCAGATAAACTAATGGGATGTGGTGGAGAAGAAAAATGCATGCTTTGCATACAAATTAATAGGTTATATAGAAGCCTACAGTACATATAAGCTAGTCAGCAAAGAAGTCATAAAGAAGGTCAGGCAAGCAAAGGCAGATTATGAGAAAGCTTTGGCAAAGAAAAACAGCAGAGGCTTCTTTACTTATATAAACAATAGAAGGAAGGGGAAGAATCAAATTGCCCCACTTGATATTGATGGTTCAACTGTTGATGATCCTGCTCACATAGGGTTTTAACAAACCTGATGGTTCGTTAAAACCCTGTGTCTGTAGAAATCCTGTCTGACCAAGTAGTTCAATACTATGATGCAATCATAAAGGAACTGAATGCAAAAATTAATTCCTATATCATATACTTGGATTTCAGGGAAGCTTTTGTACTGTTGCCCATAAAAGATTGCTGTAAAAATTGGAGAAATGTGGCATTAAGGGAAAGTTACTGATAGGGATAAAAGGATGGTTGAGTGGGAGAAGACAGAGTGGTTATCAGTGGACACTGCTCGTTGTGGATTAATGTTATTAATGTAGTCTCCCAGGGATTGGTGCTGAGGCCATTTTTGTTTATTTTATTTATTCATGATATTCATAAAGGCATATCAAGCTTAATATCCTAGTTTGCAGAAGATGCCAAGGTTGGTTAATGACAGTATGCAACTTTTTTTCTTTTCTTTTTTTTTTTTTTTTATGTAAACCCCAAACACGAGAGGTATTAGAACCTATAGTACTTAGTACCGTACTTGGGTTGGAGGTTGAGAAGACGAAAGAAGATATTTGTTGACATTGGACTTGAACTTCTGTAGACTGTAATTTTCAAGAAATACGTATGAAGGAAGGTTCTCCAGAAAACGACAGTTGAATGAATAAACGAGGAAGATGAAAAGTTGGTTCTGTGAGTTTGAAGTTGGACAGAAAATGGATGTTAGCTGATAGCCACAGGTGTACGGACTGTTTTGAAAGAGAGAGCGGGAATGATAGAAGCCAATTCAGAAGAACAGTGCCCATGGAAGTATCTGTAGAAGAGGCATGCAGCAGAAACAGTACATCTATGAGACAGCGAGTGGAGAGACTCTGTTAGAGATGAATCATTAATTATTGTTCCCACAGATGTGGGAACAATATTCCATGGCAGGGCAGATTTGCGATTTATACAGAGTGAGCAGCTGTTTGGAAGAAAAGTAACGTCGAGAGCGAAAGAGAAAACCGAGTTTTTTAGATGCAGAGAACGCAATATTTGTAATGTGCTTGTGCCAAGAGAGATTAAAAGTCAGGGTAATCCACAAAAAAAGAGATATATATCATTTTGCCTAGAAATCAGAGTGTCAGCAAAAATAAGCATAGGAGCATAAGAATCCTTTTTGCGAGATATAAGACAAGACTGAGTTTTAGAAGGGTTCAAATCAACTGAGTTGTCTTTGCCCTACTGCAGAATTACATGTAGATCGGTATTTAAGGAATTGGAAGCAGATTTTCAAGAAGATGAAGTTGATTGAGCTGGGCAAGGTTTCTCAAAATGGAAATTGAAATGCAATGTGCTATCATCAGAAAAACTATGGATAGGATTTCCAGTCAATGGAAGAAGGACATTAATATACAAGACGAAAAGAGTGGGGGAAAGAACTGAACCTTGAGGGACACCGGCATTAGGGGAGAAGTTAGAAGACGGAGAGCCATCTACTATCACCCTCTGTGAGCGATCAGAGAGAAAACTGGATAACCAATTACAAAAAACAAATGGCAAACCATATGATGGAAGCTTGTGTAAAAGACCTTTATGCCAAACACGATTGAAAGCCTTTGAGATGTCAAGAGCAACTACTTGTGTTTCACCGAACCTTTCCTTTGAATTAGTCCATAAATGGGTAACATAAGCCAGAATATCACCATTGGATCAACACTGACGGAAACCATACTGGCGATCATTGTTCAGCCGGAAGGTTTCTAGGTAGTTTAAGAGTTGGTGGTTAATTGATTTCTCCATTACTTTAGAAAGAGTAGAAGTAATTGCAATGGGACGATAACTGGATGGGAGGGATTTGTCACCCTTTTTAGGAACTGGCTGGATATGAGCAAATTTCCAAGCAGAAGGAAAAACACCTTTGGAATAAGAAAGTGAAAAAAGGTGGCAAAGAATAGGAGTAAGTTCAGGAGCACAGGTTTTGAGAACAAGTGGAGAAATACCATCGGGACCTGCAGCTTTCTTAGCATCAAGGTTTGTCAAAATCCTTCTGACATCCTTTTGACAGAAGACAACAGGAGGCATCGAATGGAGTGTGTTGAGAATGGTGGGAGGTGTTTTACCAAGATCATTAATACATGAGTTAGAAGAAAAATGGGATGCTAGCAGGTCAGCTTTATCCTTGGATAAAGTGACAATAGAACCATCTGGTTTGGACAGAGATGGGCAAAAGTTGCGGCAAATAGCTTTGGCAAGAGACCAGAATGCTTGGCAACCATTAGGGCAAGAAGCAAGTTTTCTACTCTTAGCCTGTTCAAACTGTAGTTTGGACTGATTAATAACTGCTTTACAATTGTTACGAGCTTTGGTGTAGGCAGAAAATGAAACTGAAGAATTAGAAACAAGCCAATTACGATATGCATCGTTCTTCTCTTGAACAGCCTTGGCACATTTATTGGAAAACCAAGGTTTAGATAAAGGATGAGATTTTAAAGTGGAGTGTAGGATAAAGGATTCCATTCCTGCAAGAATAATTTCACTGACACGATCTGAGCAAACGTTGACATCAGAAGTTTTGAAACAGTAATCTGACCAAGGAAAAGAAGAAAAGAAGTTTCGCAGGTCGTCCCATTTTGCATTCTTGTAATGCCAAACAACACGAGGTTGGGAATAGCCATGAGATAAAGGTTCCATTGGAGAAGAGACAATCACCAAGTTGTGATCTGAAGTGCCTAAAGGACCTCTCACTTCGACCGTGTACTTAGAAGGGTTGTTTGTGAGAAAAAGATCAAGTGTATTGGCTGTATGATTAGGATTGTCTGGTATTCTTGTAGGTAAATGAACAATCTGTGCAAGGTCGTTAGTAATTGCAAAAACCTCAGCATCTCGACCAGCTGGCTCAATGTGACTAGAAAATGGAAGCCAGCTGGAGTTGTGAACATTAAAATCACCAAGGAAAATTACCTCACTGTTAGGAAAGTTGAACTGGAGAAAGTCAAGTTGGAAAGAAAGGAAGTCAAAGAGCTCCAAGTGATTAGTGGAGTTGGGAGAACGGTAGAGACAACAGATGAATTTTACACAATGAGGTAGAGAGATTTTAAGCCAGAGAAGATCGAAAAGAGGAGATTCCAAATTGCCAAGTCTCTGACAGGGAATATCAGAACAGACATATGCACAAGTACCACTTTTGAGGCGAAAGGAATCATACAACGAATAATTTGGGTATTTGAGATGAGCAGTAATCGAATCAACCGATAATTGAGATTCTGTCAGAAAAATTACATGGGGTTTGGCAGACTGCAAGTGGAAATGGACATCATTGAGATTAGAATTGAGACCACGTATATTAGTGAAATGATTTAGGAAGTGTTTGGGAGGTTTAGATCTTTTCGCAGATAAGCTTACTCTATTAGTTTGACAATTCATGGTGTATTCAATAGTAAGTGGAGGGACATTTTTTTTGATATGACCTACACATGGTAAGAATATATCCAGATCCTTGATATAATGTGGCCTCAACAATGCCCCCCCTTGATACACACTACACAGACTCTCTACAGTCGGTATCTGGCAGAGTAGAGGTAACAAGATTATACACTAGCTGATCCGGAAGCCTCCTAGAGAGTTACCAATAGGTTCCATCCAGTGTATTAAACTAGCTGCCAGCCTGCAAAAACCGTTTTAGATCTGTACCCTAGAAATGTAAGGAAGACTGGATCTCGCCATGATGTCCATCATAACCTCAAAAGTCATCAGTCATACTGCATGATGGAAGAGATGGGGAAGGGTTGACTGGAACTTAGCTCTGGAGACTAAACATGGGTTTCACCACTTCAACCCTCGAATAAGCAGAGTGGTGGTATTACACCGGTTGGTGAGAGTCATCTACCACCAAGTATTGCCTGGTAACACAGAGGGGTGGCATTCCTCCATGTGATGTGGGTGTCACACCTCAACCCCTAGTTACATTGGTTGACACCTGGGTGATCAACCACAGTGTGCTTGTGCATGAGGGTTATACCCAGGATTACCAACAGTCCCATCATCGTGAAGGTGCAAGCAGAGGATCTGGCTGTTACAGACCATCCGGAATTCACCAAAATTGGGCACACTTGACTTGAGTGTCTCCCAAATATCAGTTCCATCAGCATTTTCGACCCAGGTAGCAAGTACAGCTTGTCCTGCATATCTCAGAGAATATGACAACCTCAAGGACCAAAATTTCCTTTAATTTACCCTTTCTACTTCTACTATCTAATACAACCTTACTTTACACATAAAGTGGGTCTAAAAAAAATTGTATCGCTTGCAAAATTCACTGAATATTTATGAAATATGGCAATATGTCATATATATTTTGTAATAGCATAATCCTAGTGCATCATCCATCTTTAGCAAGCTCTCTTAGATGATGTAATGTGCCATACATGATTGCATCAAGTGGCTGTATAAATACAGTGCATATGCCATGAGCCAAGTATTCTGTACTATTGCAATGACCAAGTTTTCACAATTAACACTATGTAGAAAAAGTGTTTCTGATGTGTTGAATGTAGAGGGATATTCTCCGCATGAAATACTAAAAGGATTAACTGTAATCAGGCAAAAGTAGCATTTAGTAGGAAAATGATCAGAAACTAGCTATCTAAACAGAAAGACAGGAAGTGGACATCCATGAATATTTGGAATCTAGAAGAATTTTGTCCTGACTGCATCATCTCCATAGTGAAACATTCTGTGTCTCAAATGATATAACACTGTCTTTCACATAGAGGAGTTTGTCGTCTTGAATTCGTGAAGGGTACATTGAATGCTGAGGTGTACAAGGACATTCTTGAGACAAAATCAATTCCAACAATTAGAGATCAATGGGGGGGGGGATGTTGCCACTGTATTTTTCAGGACAGCTCTGCTCCATGTCATAGAGCCAAAACTGTAAGATTACTTCATAAAATTAGCAAAATTTTTAATTAATGAAACATTGCAATCTTGCTTAAATAAACGTAATTTATTTTGCTGTCTTTTATTATCCCCAAGTGCAAAAATGGTTGAAGGATAAATCAATTCGCACAATAATGTGGTCTGGGTAATTTGAATAAATTGAAGGAAGAATTAGACAAATTATTAGAGGGCACAGACAGATGAGGTGTGTGTGTGTGTGTGTGCGTGTGAGTGTTTTTACTGATGCTATATAAGCTTACTTCCTTGCACCATTTGCCACTACTGATTTACCTAAGTTCTAAAAGCATCTCTCATTTTAATTCCTCTCAAAATATATGGTAACTTAATTACAAAAATGACTGAAGAAGCAGGAAATTCAAAAAATAAAATAATTAAATGGCAGAGGGAAAGAGTGGTTAGCACAGGAGTGCACACCCATTTGATTGACTAGTTGAAGCCAACACAATTACTAAATTTGGTCAGTGACTGTATTCATTATCAAAAAAGATTAGTTATATACTACTCTGACATATTTGGTCTTGCAGAAATAATAAACAGCATGCTATTTAATTTGCAATTTTTTTTCCTTTTTTGATATATGTAAAAATTAATTCTGAAACAAATTATAATTTAATGCAGCCATCAAATCAGAGTGAGGAGATGTGTCTATCTTACCACTGCAATAATACTTTACTAACCTCAGTGATATTACCATGGATATCATATATTCAAGCCAGAGCTTGGAAAACTAAGCTTAAGAGTTTGTGCTTATGAACATGCAATTGGTGTAGGTATGTTTAGGAGGGGAGTATGAAATAAAACAATCAAAACAGTGAAAGCATTCCTCCTCTCCACCCTCTCCTAAAACGTTTTGAGCACAGAAGTCGGCTGGGAAAGTCACTGCATCTGTCATTTGGGATGCAGGAGTGATCATGGTTGATTTCCTGGAACGAGGTGCCACTATCAATACTGAGAATTAGTCTAACCTACTGAGACTTTTCTGTGAGGAATCAAAGCTCAAGAGGTGCAGAAAATTGGCCAAAAGAGTCATCTTGCATTGAGCCAATACACTAGCACACAGTGTTTGTGAGTCAGGCAACACTGTGTGGTGGGGTTTAGCTATTGCAGCATCCACCCTACTCACAGATTTGGCTCCATCGAACTTATTTTATATTTTAAAATCTCAAAAAGGACTTGAAAGGACAGAAATTCAACAGTGACAATGCTGTGGTGGATGCAGCCATCCACTGGCTAAAGTCAAAATCTTCGGTTTTATTTGAGTGGGTTACGAAAGCTAGTGGGTCATGGCAAAGAGTGTTGACTTAAGCGGGAGGACTATATTGAAAAATAAATGGGTTTTCACAACTTTCCAGCATTCCTTCTATGAAAGGCTAAAACTTTTCAACCTCCCCTCCTGTATATATATATATATATAAACTGTAACCTAGAATAATTAGAATGTGAATAGCACTTCAGTCACAAAAGTGCAAGGTTTATTTTTATGTTATTGACAGTAAGTAATCTTACATCGCAATTTTTTTAAAAAAAGGATCTAAATATTCCTACTTTTTATCGAAGAAATCAGCCTTACAACGGTGACTGCTGAAGCAGCTTTATCAACAGACATTTTATTTGAATGGTACATGTACTGCAAAGATGGATAATAGCATTGAGTATGATTAAATCAGTGGGAGACTGCACATCTACAAGCATATCTGATATTTTAAACATGAAAAGTTTATTAACTTCTTTAATCTGAAGTTTTTAAAAACAGGTGTAAACAATAGCTGAACTTAACAAAAAAAAAAAAAAAAAAAAAAAAAACAAACCAGTCAGAATTTTTGACTAATCCAGGATTTCTAAAAAAAAACAGTGACAGGAGATATACAATGTTATCTTTATGACCCAGGAAGAAATTTACACTTCTGTCAGAAAAATTTACTGCTATTACAATTTTCTATTACAAATTACAATTATATTTTCTCAGTATTGTTTTCATTCTTGCTTTAGGTTTAACAAAACAAAAGAAATGCAAAAGAAAATGTGAAAGAAAAATACAGTGAAAGATAGTATGAAATGAAAACTTAAAATAGAAATCTAATAATAATTTAAAAAAGAAGTGGATGGCAGAAACATGAAGAACCACAGCTGACAATGCGGCAGTTACAACTTCATTCTCAACACAATCAATATGCACTTAAAAAAAAAAACATCATAAAAAAAATAAGTTTTGGTTCTGCTGTACATATTTACATCAATAAATGTCTATAATAATGATAGTTCAACCCTGTGCACCAACCGGCCCTTACACGCAATCCTCTTTATTTTTTATTATGGAAAATTAGTTCTTAATTTTAGCAGAACTTTTTAGGAAGGCATCTAATGTATAAATTATCTATAGAAAATCTACTGAATTTAGTACTATGAATTAAAAATCACTTCTTTTCCTGGAAAAGTAACAAACGAGTAACAATTATTTTCCAAACAGAAAAGTGTTTTTCTGTGTAGAATTCATAGCTATATAATACATGCACGTTTAATATGCCCTTCAATGCATACATCAAAATTAATGTTGCTGCATAAACAATAGTGAATTATTGTAACCAATGATACAGAATGAGAGAGACTCTTCTGAAGATATAGGTAATCTCCACATTAAATGAAGGATGATGATAATACTGTATACTATATTCGAATGCTGCTTTTTCACATAAATTCATTTAAGTAAATTTAAGATTCACCATGTAAAGTAAATATGCGCCTTCCATTTCTGATTACCGTTTATCCTTTTAAGCACAAAATTTGGGTTTAGTTTCAAACCAAGAATTATAACAAGTTAGTTAAGCATTGTATTATATTTTAAGTACAGCTGAATAACTTTTAATCCTTAACTAGGCACACCAGTGTTTTTTGAGGATCACACATGCACTTGGAAAAAAGTTCTCATTTATAACTTTAAAAATCAGCAAGAAATAAATAAAAACCATTCACTTTTTTTGATGCTCTTTGTTTTCAATCTATTATGAACACGACTGTGAAAAATCCAATTTTTTAAATCTTAAACATTTTTAATTTTTTAAGATAAAACTCCTTCTGCAGCACTTTAGACTTGCACATTTATACATATTTTTTTTTAACATCTCCCTTAATCAGGTAAGCGAAATGCAAATAAAAATCTTTATTCGCTATCGGTGAGCAAAACAAATAAAACAAACCTGCATTTCATGACTGGAAGGCCAGCCACCCTTCCACTACAAGAAGCCAGAGAATGCAACAAATGGAGGAACCGCCATAAAATGCCATGCCAGCATGCTTCAGTAATTGGATGTGAGAAATGATGATAATTTTAAATAATTATTTTTCAGGTAGATGCATATAATTATCAAGAAATGGCTTACTTGATCCTGTATTTTTAGCATTTGCATGACAAATAACATTTTTTGGAATTCTCAATGGAAAAATTTAAAAAAAACCACACTTCTACTGAAAGGTATTGGGAGTTTCAGCTGTGTGGAGAGTAGACAAAAAGCAAAACATCACTGAAATCATGGAATGGTATATGGGGATCTTCAAGACTCCCATGTACCAGTCTAAATATCTATATATATATATATATATATATATGCATTATTATTAGAAAATAATAAGAGGAGTTTACCTCAATATAGTGCGTAGAACACTTCCGCATGATACCCTCCAGAAATTAAAACGGAAAAAGCGAAAAAAACCGACAACTTAGCGGTACATTAGAGTAGAATATAAATAATTAAATTAAATGATCAATTAAACACAATTCAAATCAAATTAAACAATTAAAAATCAAATTAACGCAATTAAAAGGATCTAACCAAAATATTCAAAACGATTTTCCTTCCTGAAGCTGACAACGCTTTTCGCGACCGTATGTCGTGATCACAGGAATGAAAATTCATTCCTGTGATAAATTAAAATATATACAGATTTTGAACAATATTTTTGTAAATAATATATAATTACATACACAAGAAATAAAGAAAAATCCTTAAACGTTTAATGTAAAATTAAATTAAATTATATACAGATTTTGCACAATATTTTTGTAAATAATATACATACAATTGTGCTATGCATATTATGACTTTATCTTAAGAAAAATACATACAGTAATCACTTATTTTCTTCTGCACCTTCTTCCGGCTGATAATTTTGTTTTCAACATTTGTTTGGAGTGAAGAAATCATCGAAAAGTCCTTCAGTATCTTCTTCAGCGGCGAAAAACATTTTTAAACGATTGATTTGTATAAGCGCTTCCTCTATTTTCATCGGTGGTTCGTCGTTAATATGTTCTTCGACAGAATGACCTCCTTCCATTTCTTCATCCTCATGAGGAACTTCTTGAAAAATATCGATGATAATGTCATTGATATCTAGAGCACCATCTTCTGTAGTGAGGTTTGAGTCTATATCTTTGTAGCCAGGGTCACTTGTAGCGGAAGTATCGTACATTATCAATAGATGTTGAAAT
Organism: Mastigoproctus giganteus; assembly: GCF_048544385.1. NCBI lineage: Eukaryota > Metazoa > Arthropoda > Arachnida > Uropygi > Thelyphonidae > Mastigoproctus > Mastigoproctus giganteus. Next base: position 124,289,569 of record NC_143587.1, on the reverse strand, counting down.
TCTTGTTCTTCTTGGTGCTCCACATTGCTGTTCATAACTTCAATTTTTGCATTTGAGAAGCCATACTTTACAAAACAGTTCACGACAGTTTGTTTTCTAATTGCGTTTACTGAAGAGGAAATCCATTGAATCGCATCTAGGATGCTGATTTTATTTGCAAGGTCACTCGCACATGTTACATCGTTCATGTTTGCAATGAGATGTCTTAAAACACATTTTCTGTAGTGAAGTTTAAAATTTTTTATTATCCCTTGATCCAAGGGTTGACACTCTGCAGATGTGTTTGGTGGCAGAAAAACGATTTGAATGTTGGACAATTCAATGTGCGGGTGAGATGCAGCATTATCCATGAAAAGAATAATTTTTCTGTTTTGACGAATCGTGTTTTGGTTAAAGTGACTTATCCATTCGCTCATGATATCTCGTGTCATCCACGCTTTTTTATTAGACTTCCAGTCAACATCCAAAAGATTCAACTTTATGCCTTTGAAACAACGAGGATTTTGTGGGTTTCCTATAACAAGAAGTTGTTCAAAGTCTCCCAGCATATTTGTACACAATAGTACAGTCAAGCGTTACTTAGAAATTTTTCCGCCCTGGCACTTTTCGTTTTTAAGACTCATTGTTTTTTCAGGAAGAGCTTTAAAAAAAACAACCCTATCCTTAGCTTCAAAATCACGACATAAATCTTCCAATTTGACGCTCCACTCTGTTACAACCCCAGTATCAACAGATACACCTTCACCACTTACGGTTTTCCAAGAAATTTTATGCCGAGTTTTGAACTTGTCTAGCCATCCCACAGAAGCTTTGAACTCATTTACTCCCAAAGCCTTTTCCCTAATAATTGCCCATTAATGGGAATTTTTTTGGCACGTGCGCTACAAATTTGAAGTCCAACAGTTTTCGGGAATGATTTTTGAACCTGATCATTTCCGTGTTGCCAAAATTGTTTGAGCAGTTCATTTTTTTTTCTTTAGGATGTCGCTTACCTGCGTCTTCCCGATTTTGAATTTTGCAGCGAGATTGCGAATACTATTTTTTTGCCGATCATTCGCATTAATGAGTTTAACTTTATCTTTTAAAGTTAAATGTTTACGAGAAGACATTGTGCACTTCAAACGACACTGAACAAAACTGAAAACTGAAAAGACAAAAGGCCGACCATATTCCCTCCCCCCCTGCACACACCAAATTCATCAGAAGTTTTACACGTGCCTTAAAATTCTTGAAAAAGGGTTTAGAACCGCGACGTAAACCTTGATAAAATTCAGAGAATTGGAAATAGAAAATAAACACACGATTGAGGCAATACGGGGAAGAAACGTTCCTAGAAAAAGGGCTGTGAGCTCGCCCGCTGTCCGTTATGGGGAGATCAAATTAAGTGCTAATCTAAACGAAACAGTGCAGATTGCCTGTCCGCATCCGTTACATAGAATGTCCGCTAGAGAGAAGCTGTAAACATGTTAAAACCAATGGAGGTGAGTTGAGGAATTTGAAAATGTCCGTTGTAGAGAGATGTCCGTTAGGAGAAGTTTCACTGTATTTATATTCTACTCTAATGTACCGGTAAGTTGTCGATTTTTTTGTTTTTTCCGTTTTAATTTCTGGAGGGTATCACACGGAAGTGTTCTACGCATTATATTGAGGTAAACTCCTCTTATTATTTTACTAATAATATTATTATCAACGTAGAACATATTGAGTAGTACAGCTCTGATTCATACTATATATGCATTATGAAACAATGGAAATCTACTCACTTTATTAATTAACAGACACTACGTATAATGTTCCTGCTGTACCACCCACACTGAAATGACAATGGAAGGGACAACCGAGATGTCTCTATTTGCTGACAGAGACTGACAGCTGAATGCTAATTTAAGAAAAGATAATAAACAATGGTCTGATTGATGAGTTATTGAAAAATAGTGCATTCTTTCTTGATCTGCTAGGGTGCCTTGTAGCTTTCTCCCGAAGAGTTGGTGGTTGAATTCCCTCTCATACTTTTTGCCAAGTATTCTATTTCTTTTGATATGCAATGCACTTGGATCAGCACTTCATCATTCAGAACCTTCCTTATTCTTTCTTTAGAGTTATAATTTCAGCTTGGAATGGATTTAAGTTGACAATGAAGACATAACATCTCAATGACATTTATAATTTATTTAAAATTGTTTTCCATTTAGGTCTCTACCTAAAATACAATGTTTTGTTATGACTCTTAACTGTTGTTGCTAAACATTCAAAGGTGTTCAAATAGATTTGGACCACGGCTTTTGGGTTGGAAATGGCACGTTTACCATTTTTGTGAGACAATGGGATACTGTCACAATACATGTAATGCAAAATTCTTCAGGATGTAATAATAGCCAGCTATGTTCACTGTTTCATCAATTTACAAATGGTAGATGGAGCACATCCAAATCAGCAGTAGATTTCAACTACCTCCTGCTTACAGAATTGTAATATATATATATATATATATATATATACACACAGTCGGACGTCTCTTTAACTAACTTCCATACAGCAAACCTTTTTGATTTCCCCCTGGTCATTTACATTGAAAATAGTTTCTGTATAATGAAGAAAATTCCCAAAACTGATTTCGAGAGACCTGGGTACACACTGTTTGCACCTAGCCTTTATTATTATTAGCCATATGGTACAAGGAAGCCGGAGGCTTACGCTGCACCAGCCAAACAAAAATCCTGAGAGAGAGAGAGAGAGAGAGAGAGAGAGAGAGAGAGAGAGAGAGAGAGAGAGAGAGAGAGAGTACAAAGGAATCACCAAGAAAGAGAAGAATGATGATATCCAGCTCAGGATCCTGGGATTGCCAAGCCCATACTCACCAGATGTGAGCCCCGGGGTTAGCCAATAGAGTTGATGCCCTAGAAAGCATGAATTAAGAGCTAAAAGGATTAAGAATTAATCCCTACAGCTTTTAGGAGCTAAATGGATTAAGTCCACGAATTAAGAACTAAAACATTCTACAATTTAGTGGTGCCCGCAAAACCATACAGGAGAAAACTGGCCAAATACTGCGCAGGATAGAAAAAGATGAAAGGTTTTGGGAGAAGCCTTTGCCCAGCAGTGGGTCAGCAATGGCTAAAAAGAAGTAAAACCTATATATTACTGTACCGAGAAGTGTTTTTTTTTTTTTTTTGTTTTTTTTATGTGAACCCCAAACACGAGAGGTATTAGAACCTATAGTACTTAGTACCGTGCTTGGATTGGAGGATGACATTGGACTTGAACTTCTGTAGATTGTAATATTCAGGAAATACGTATGAAGAAAGATTGTTCCAGAAAACGGCAGTTGAATGAATAAATGAGGAAGATGAAAAGTTGGTTCTGTGGGTTTGAAGTTGTACAGTAGATGGATGTTGGCTGGTGGCGGCACGTGTTCGGGCTGTTTTGAAAGAGAGAGCGAGAATTATAGAAGCCAATTCAGAAGAACAGTGCACATGGAAGTATCTGTAGAAGAGGCATGCAGCAGAAACAGTACGTCTATGAGAAAGCGAGTGGAGAGACTCTGTTAGAGATGAATCATTAATTAACCTAACTGCCCTCTTCTGAATGGAATCTAGAAGCCTGAGAGAGGTTTTGGAGGCACCACCCCAGGATGTGGGAACAATATTCCATGGCAGGGCGGATTTGTGATTTATACAGAGTGAGCAGCTGTTTGGAAGAAAAGTAATGCTGAGAGCGAAAGAGAAAACCAAGTTTTTTAGATGCAGAGGAAGCAATATTTGTAATGTGCTTGTACCAAGAGAGATTAGAAGTCAGGGTAATCCCCAAAAGAGATATCATTTTCCCTAGAAATCGTAGTGTCACTAAAGATAAGCACAGGAGCAGAAGAATCCTTTTTGTGAGATATAAGACAAGACTGAGTTTTAGAAGGGTTCAAATCAACTGAGTTGTCTTTGCTCCATTGGAGAATTACCTGAAGATCGGCATTTAAGGAATTGGTAGCAGATTTTCGAGAAGTTGAAGATGATTGAGCAGGACAAAGTTTCCCAAAATGGAAACTGAAATGCAATGTGCTATCATCAGCAAAACTATGGATAGGATTTCCAGTCAATGGAAGAAGGTTATTAATATACAAGAAGAAAAGAGTGGGGGAAGAACTGAACCTTGGGGGACACCGGCATTAGTGGAGAAGTTAGAAGACAGAGAGCCATCTACCATCACCCTCAGTGAGCGATCAGAGAGAAAACTGGATAACCAATTACTAAAAACAGTTGGCAAACCATAAGATGGAAGCTTGTTTAGAAGACCTTTGTCAAACACGATCAAAAGCCTTTGAGATGTCAAGAGCAACTACTTGTGTTTCACCAAACCTTTCCATTGAATTAGTCCATAAATGAGTAACATAAGCCAGAATATCACCAGTGGATCGACACTGACAGAATCCATACTAGCGATCGTTGATCAGACGGAAGGTTTCTAGGTAGTTTAAAATTTGGTGGTTAATTGATTTCTCCATTACTTTAGAAAGAGTAGAAGTAATTGCAATGGGACGATAATTGGATAGGAGGGATTTGTCACCCTTTTAGGGACTGGCTGGATATGAGCAAATTTCCAAGCAGAAGGAAAAACACCTTTGGAATAAGAGAGTGAAAAAAAGTCGGCAAAGAATAGGAGTAAGTTCAGGAGCAGCACAGGTTTTGAGAACAAGTGGAGAAATACCATCAGGACCTGGAGCTTTCTTAGCATCAAGATTCATCAAAATCATTCTGATATCCTTTTGACGGAAGACCACAGGAGGCATTGAATGGAGCGTGTTGGGAATGGTGGGAGGTGTTTTACCAAGATCAATACATGAGCTGGAAGAAAAATGGGATGCTAGCAGGTCAGCTTTATCCTTGGCTGAAGTGACAATAGAACCATCTGGTTTGGACAGAGGTTGGAGCAGAGATGGGCAAAAGTTGTGGCCAATAGCTTTGGCAAGAGACCAGAATGCTCGGCAACCATTAGGGCAAGAAGCAAGTTTTCTACTCTTAGCCTGTTCAAACTCTAGTTTGGACTGATTAATAACTGCTTTACAATTGCTGTGAGCTTTGGTGTAGGCAGAAAATGAAACTGAAGAATTAGAAACAAGCCAATTATGATATACAACATTCTTCTCTTGAACAGCCTTAGCACATTTATTGAAAAACCAAGGTTTAGATAAAGGATGAGATTTTAAAGTGGAGTGTGGGATAAAGGATTCCATTCTTGCAAGAATAATTTCACTGACACGATCTGAGCAAACGTTGGCATCAGAAGTTTTGAAACAGTAATCCGACCAAGGAAAAGAAGTTTTGCAGGTCATCCCATTTTGCATTCTTGTAATGCCAAACAGCACGAGGTTGGGAACAGCCATGAGATAAACGTTCCATTGGAGAAGAGACAATCACCAAGTTGTGATCTGAAGTGCCTAAAGGACCTCTCACTTCAACCGTATACTTAGAATTGTTGTTTGTGAGAAAAAGATCAAGCGTATTGGCTGTATGATTAGGATTGTCCGGTATTCTTGTACGTAAATGAACAATCTGTGCAAGGTCATTAGTAACTGCAAAAGCCACAGCATCTTGACCTGCTGGGTCGGTGTGACTAGAAAACGGAAGCCAGCTGGAGTTGTGAACATTAAAATCACCAAGGAAAATTACCTCACTGTTAGGAAAGTTGGACTGGAGAAAGTCAAGTTGGAAAGAGAGGAAGTCAAAGAGCTCCAAGTGATTAGTGGAGTTGGGAGAACGGTAGAGACAACAGATGAATTTGACACAATGAGGTAGAGAGATTTTAAGCCAGAGAAGATCAAAGAGAGGAGATTCCAAATTGCCAAGTCTCTGACAGGGAATATCAGAACAGACATATGCACAAGTACCACTTTTGAGGCGAAAGGAATCGTACAGCGAATAATTTGGGCATCTGAGATGAGCAGTAGTTGAATCAACCGATAACTGAGATTCTGTCAGAAAAAGTACATGGGGTTTGGCAGACTGCAAGTGGAAATGGACATCGTTGAGATTAGAATTGAGACCACGTATATTTGTGAAACGAATTAGGAAGTGCTTGGGAGGTTTAGATCTTTTCGCAGATAAGCTTGCTCTATTAGTTTGACAATTCATGGTGTATTCAATAGTAAGAAAAAGTGGGTAGGACATGCTGCATGAAGAAATAAAATTTTTGGATATGGCATACACGTGGTAAGAATATTCATAGATCCTTGACATAACGTGGCCTCGACAATGCTCCCCGCATTCA